>NC_060140.1:402790064-403390973 GCF_021461385.2 Schistocerca piceifrons
GTATTGGGAGTAGGATGTGGTGACCTGTTTCTTGCTATTTCAGTGAATATAGACTGTTTGTCTTCCTAAAAAGAAAAACTGAAACATTTGTCGAGAACAGCATCAGGTAAGAAATGACGCCAACATGCAATTTTTAACGTTACGAATACAGAAGTACTAATCCTTAAATAGGTGTGCAACAGGTTTTCCCGTCGTTTGAAAGTGAAATGGAAGAGTAACAACATTACAAGAATTCAGTCATACGTTTATATTAAATTTTTGCATTCATGATGATAAAAATTTTCCAAAATTTTGATGATTGTACGCCTCAACGATTTGACGATAGACTCGTGGCAATGTAATGCTAAGCTCGGAATATTCAGTACTTCAACACGTGGATCTGCAACACTGTCATCAATAAATGGACCGATCATTGTCAGCATCCCCACCAAACAAACATAATTTCATTTGATTACAAGATTTCAAAGTAATTAGTTTGTGGGATCGCATTGTTTTCATTCAAAGATGAAAGCAGTAGAGACTACATTATATGTTATCAACATGTATTACAATTTAAACATGAACAGATAACGTATTAGAACTAAATGAGGTTTTGCGCTTTCTTCTGACGACAGTTTAGTTCCTTTACTACACTTACATCGTCGTTCCTAATTTACATAAGTGTATCGCTAACATCATTTCTGCTGCTCATCAACACGTCTCTTCTTTCTATTCTCAGTCAGCAGTGTGTGCTCATTGGGCGGGTCATTAAATTCAACAGCTTCTGCGTTTCTTTCTCATTTTCGTTGAGGTCAACAATGCCACTAGTGAATGTTGGCATCGTTTTACCGATAATTTTATTCTCACTCTTGAAAGTTCCTTTTGTTTCTACCGTTGCTTCTTCCATGTATAGATTGAAAAGTAGGGGCGGAAGGCCAATGCTGTGTCATCTAATAACCACACTTACAAGTATTTGAGAAAACTGCTAAAACGCCATAAAGGCGAGTAGGGGACACGTTAACGTGCAAAACAAATTTCAGTTGTCTGGTAATGGATCAATGCAATTATTACTGTGTCGTTAGCGAAGTAATCAGCAGCAAAATACATAAAAGCTTTGTGAGATGCTGGCATGTTTCATAATGCATTCAAAACTCTTGACCACTGTATGTATTAATTTTATACTGTCTTGCGCGATTAGGCCTTATGCCATTCTCAGAGGCCCAAAGTATCTATAACTCATTCTCATCTGAAACTGTGAAACATGAATACAAAGTAGTTACAATGTAGACTTGATACTTTGTATCCATGTTTGACATATTCAGTTTAGTCTTACCTAAGAATGTGTTACAAGTATTTCGAGCCTTTGAGAATGGTGTAAAGCCGAAACGCATAAGGCAAATTAAAATTAACACAGAGAATTGTCAAGACTAACAACAGATTTCGGATATTTCATAAGAATGTTACGCCATAGTTCCTGTAAAATAGCGGTACGTTGAACAACGACAGTGGTGATGGGTAGCAATCATGCACCCTTCACTACAAAGTAAAAAGCTTAGGCTGAATAGCATTGAGGTCTAGTGATTGTGGTGCCCAGGGCTGATGAGAAACTTCTTCCTCTTGCTCAGAAAACGTGTCCTGGGTTATGCGATCTGTGTCAACCGGGGCCTCGTCGTCTTAAAACACAGCATCAGTATCGAGGAACAAACATAGTGACACTTGATGAATCTATCAGTCCGAGTGGTCACACCATCCTTGGTAGGATTGCGACATCGTAAAGTAAACCACTGGGCCGATGGAACACAGTGAATTGGCTGGCCAAATCCTTACCGAAGCATACCGAGCGAGGTGGTGCAATGGTTAGCACACTGGACTCGCATTCGGGAGGACGACGGTTCAATCCCGTCTCCGGCCATCCTGATTTAGGTTTTCCGTGATTTCCCTAAATCGTTTCAGGCAAATGCCGGGATGGTTCCTTTGAAAGGGCACGGCCGATTTCCTTCCCAATCCTTCCCAAACCCGAGCTTGCGCTCCGTCTCTAACGACCTCGTTGTGGACGGGACGTTAAACACTAACCACCACCACCACCTTACCGAAGCCTCACCATGTTACGCTACTGACACGTAAACTTCGACGAAAGTCTGAAGCATTGTGAAACAAGACACATGCGACGAAATGAATTTGTTCCATTACTCCATAGTATAGGTTTTGTGACTTCGGCTCCATGTTTTCTCATTACAGGCATTTGCGTCACTAATGAGTGCTTTGGAATTTTACTACGCTCTGTAGCTCCCTGTTTATGGAGCCACCTTCGTGCTGTCTTGACGCCAACTGGCTTTCCAAGTGCTATATTCAGTTAGTAAGTGGGCTGTTTATGTTTTTATGTTGGTAACGCCACGTAGCGCTCTACATGAAAATCGCTCACTGTGCTGTGTGCAGTCTGTGGCTGGTTTGCATTGTTGGAATATTGGCAGGTGGGTGTGAACAGCGCATAGCGTTGCGCAGTTGGAGGTGAGCCGCCAGAAATGGTGGATGTGGAGAGAGATGGCGGAGTTTTGAGAGCGGATGATTTGTACGTGTGTCCATCAAAGACAGTAAATTTGTAAGTCTGGATGTCATGAATTGAAATATATATATATATATATATATATAATGACTTTTGTACACTATGAAGGTAAATACATTATTGTTTGTTCTCTACCAAAATCTTTCATTTTCTAACTATGCTTATCAGTAGTTAGTGACTTCAGTAGTTAGAATCTTTTATTTAGCCGGAAGTATTGGCGCTCGCTGTATTGCAGTAGTTCGAGTAATGAAGATTTTTGTGAGGTAAGTGATTCATGAAAGGTATAGGTTATTGTTAGTCAGGGCCATTCTTTTGTTGGGATTATTGAAAGTCAGACTGCGTTGCGCTAAAAATATTGTATGTGAGTTTAGTGTTGATCAGAATAAGTAAAGAGCGAAATGTCTGAGTACGTTAAGTTCTGCTGAGCTGTTTGAGAACCAAATAACGTAAGAGGTTTCTCAGGACAGTAATTCATTAATTTTTCTAAGGGGTGGGGGGGGTTACAAGTTCTCTAGTGATTTTTGCAGCTGTCGTCATCTAACATTTCGTCACAATCCTCTTCAGCGACCGTCCATCACCATCATTCACCACACACTACCGTCCACATTATTACTTTTTATGTACACTGTATTAATCTTCAGTACTGTGCCTCTTGAAACATTCATCACTTGGGCTGCCTTCCTTACGGAAGCACCTACCATTCGACCACCATCAAATATCCCACTTTTGAACTCATTTCGGTTCCAAGTAGGGCACTCAAAATTGCACAGAACAATGGTCTGACCTCAACTGACTCTTGCAATCTATTGAGGAGACTGCAAAAGTGCCGTCAGCGGTCAAATACAACAGCGCAACCTGATGGCTTGGTTAACATCTGCGTTTATGTTCAGGCACGTATTTCTTGAGGTTTTTCTCTATTTTCGTCCCACCCCAGCAGTTATCGGTCTTCGATACACAAGAATGGAAGACCGATCCTGACTAGCTTCTTAGCGCTGTCGTGGTTTTTAGTGAACGGCTTCCTCTCTTTATTGTTCACCATTACCGTCTTCACGAATCGGCGGTAGAGGATGTTGTAGGTGGGAGCGCGCGGGAATAGGGCAGCTGCCGACAGTGAGGGCGGTAAGGACCTGAGCACAGCGCAGGCGAGACCAGCCGGCGCTTTATGGTCGCGTCTCGTCTCGTCTCGTCTCGTCTCCTCTCGGCTGGTCCCGGCGCGCTGGCCGCGAGCACTCAGCCCACCTTACGACGCCGCCACTCGGCGGCCCGTCTGCCGCAGCGCCGTCATACGGCGACCCGGGGCGTCCTCTCCAGACAGCGGCCTCATGTGCGCTCCAAGGCTGTTGTTCGTTGCTGCGGTTGGTCGATAGACTGCACTAAAAAGGCACTGTTACAAGCAGGAACACCACCGAAGAAATGTTTCTTCTGGCAGAAAAGTGATTTATGCGATTGGCATTGAAAGAGTAACACAACACTTTTTTTTTCGCGACCTATTTCTGTTAAAAAATGTATAATGTGTTTTCGGACATAGTGGAATATTCCCACTTGAGCATCTGTAGTTTCATTAAGTTCCGATATGTGGCAGTGCTATTCGCGGCCCTAAGAATGGCTTTGTAACTGTTCGAAGAAGACAGACGTAATTGAGCTCCTTTTAGAGGAAAAATAGAGCACTGCCGATATTCATAGTGTATTCCAGAATATCTACGAAGACGTGGCAGTAAACAGAAGCACGGTGAGTTGCTGGGCAGTGTTGGAACGTGCGGATACTCTCGCTGAAGATGATCGACGGATCGCAGTCAGACGCATCCCTGCTCACCTGGAGGTCTCTAGTGCTAGTGCTGACATATTCGTCCACAAGGTAGGATAACGGAAGATAATTGGTGTCTGGGTGCTCACACCTTACGATTTTCATCTATTTGGCACTATGATGGATGCACCCAGCGGGAATCGGTACGTGGCTTATGCGGAGGTTATTGATAGTGCAACGCGTTGGCAGCGACGTCCATCAGTAGAGCGATACCATGCGGGCATACAGGCCGTTCCAGGAAGGTGGCGTAAGGCCGTCACATTGAATGGAGGGGTTTGTAGCGAAACCAGTGGGGAGTAATATGATGCGTTGGAATCTAAACACCAACCTATATTCAGAAAAAAAAACCTGTTGCGTCTCTTATTGAAAACTCTTCGTATTTGCAGTTCTTGGGTTGACAGTACGGCCTGCTGCTTCAAAATGAAAACTTCCCCGTCAGATAAGTTACTAAGATTTCAGAGGTGCATTTGTGCAAAACAATTTTTTTGCAACACGTTTCATTATTCTACGGCAACAGATTGTACACTACTGGCCATTAAAATTGCTACACCACGAAGATGACGCGCTACAGACGCATAATTTAACCGACAGGAAGAAGATACTGTGATATACAAATGATTAGCTTCTCAGAGCATTCACACAATGTTGGGCCCGGTGGCGACACCTACAACGTGCTGACATGAGGAAAGTTTCCCACCGTGTTCTCATACGCAAACAGCAGTTGACCAGCGTTGCCTGGTAAAACGTTGTTGTGATGGCTTGTGTAACGAGGAGAAATGCGTACCATCACGTTCCCGATTTCGATAAAGGTCGGATTGTAGCCTATCGCGTTTGCGGTTTATCGTATCGCGACATTGCTTCTCGCGTTGGTCGAGATCCAACGACTGTTAGCAGAATATGGAATCGGTGGGTTCAGTAAGGTAATACGGAACGCCGTGCTGGATCACAATGGCCTCGTATCACTAACAGTCGAGATTATAGGCATCTTATCCGCATGGCTGTAGCGGATCATGCAGCCACGTCTCGATGCCTCAATCAACAGATGGGGACGTTTGCAAGACAAAAACCATCTGCGCTAACAGTTCGACGATGTTTGCAGCAGCATGAACTATCAGCTCGGAGACCATGGCTGCACTTACCATTGTCGCTGCATCACAGACAGGAGCGCCTGCGATGGTGCACTCAACGACGAACCTGGGTGCACGAATGGCAACACGTAATTTTTTCGGATGAATCCAAGTTCTGTTTACAGCATCATGATGGTCGCATCCGTGTTTGGCGACATCGCAGTGAACCCACATTGGAAGCGTGTGTTCGTCAACGCCTTACTGGCGTATCACCCGGCGTAATGGTATGGGGTGCCATTGGTTACACGTGTCGGTCACCTATTGTTCGCTTTGGCGGCACTTTGAACAGTGGACGTTACTTCTCAGTTGTGTTACGACCGGTGGCTCTACCCTTTAGGCAGGACTTGATGAATGAGAGTCTCAGAAAACCCAAGTTATCAAATAGCTCTTAATTAAATTAAAAGTGAACTGGCAGGCCTTCAACCATAAAAGCTTCAGTTAAATAAAATTAACAAATACAAAATAATTCAATAATAACAGCTACAGTTAAGTAAAATTACATAATAGGAATTAGGCAGGCCTTCAGTGATAACAGATTGAGTTACGTACAACTGCCAAATAGAAAATAGGCAGGCCTTCTTTAATAACAGCTTCAGTTAAGTGAAATTACCAAATAGGAAACAGGTAGTCTTCTGTGAATAACAGCTTAAGCAACCAGGAGTTTGAATTGCCTGCTCACGAGGGTACACCAGAAGGCTTATACGCAAGGAACAAAAGACTACGCCAAACAAGAAGCCAAAAAGTTTACAACGAGAGGACCGGCCTTCTTAGGGCCTTTTCGTTGGGTACAGACCGACGAAAGAAATATAACATGGCAAGGTTTATTAGTGAAATCAACAATAACTAGCCAAACGGTATGCTCGCGTCACCGCAATATACCGCCCTTACAACAACGGCGAAACGCCAGAAATAAAACTAGGCTGCCAAACCCAATTACATAACCTCAGAAATTGCAAATTTCGAGACCCAGGCGCCTCCTGCGCCAATATAATTAACAGAGCGATGACGTCTGCAGTGCCCGGAGGTATCTCGCAACCGATATCCGGCCTTATTCAAAGAAAGGTACTTATCTGGTGGGGTTCGAAGACGTTTGGTAGGGAGATCGGCTGAAACCCAAACATCTAGGTACTTCCTGAGGACGGGGAGGGGGGTCCGACCACAGCACAGAAGAAAGCTAACGCTGACTAATCGCCGTTGGCTCACACAATTTAAGATATCCTGTTCACAAACAACTAAGGTCAACAGGCAAAAATCAAGGAACCAACTAGTAGTGAAATAGCTCAGCTAAGAAATCGTAGCGATCGTAATAGACATGCAGGTATCAATAAGAAAGTAACAGCTAAGACCTCAAAATCCAAAACTTAACTGAGGTTCAAGAATCGAAGCTGAAGCTTCCTGGTTCCAAAGGAAGGCCAGCACAGCGAAAGTGACTTCAACTCTCTCATTGGTGTTCCACGTCCCAGAGTTGGCTGGTGATGCTATGCACGAAGAGGGCCCTCGAAGTCTGCCACGGATTCAAATCGGCCCACTAAAATGCCTAGCAACCACTCGCCGAACTCCGTGTCCAAAACTCTTGCGCAAGTACTTGCTTTAGTCGCCTGGCGGACCTCTCACACCGTCCTCCCCACTCTCACTCCCCTACTTGCCACGTATCCATCAACAGCCTTGAGCAAAGATCTTAGTGGCCTCAAACCATAGGGATATAAGACGACAGATCGAGATAGTGGCTCTAAGAATTCGAAATACGACGTGAGCAACCCCGCACGGCTCACTCCCTTTTTATTTTAGTGTATTTTCGCAAGATCCACATAGGAGGAAGCAAAATATTTATTGACTCTTAGTAGCTTCCGCTCTCGGAACTTTAACAGTAGAACACACCGCGACGCTGAACTACTGTCTTTCTGCGACTGCCACTGGAGGTGGCTGACCATCTCCTTGAAGCTTTCACGCTTACTAAATGAACCCGTAACGACAAGCATCTCTCTTCTTTTGATCATGTTTTGTTCCTGTATCACTCCCCTCTGTCACGTACACAAAAGCATTGTTCTGTTATTGGTAGGATGAGTGTTTCGTAAGTTACTTCCTTTGTTGATGGACTGCATTCACTGAGTTCCAACGAATCTCAGAGTTGAATCCGCCTTACGATTAATCTTATGTGCTCGTTCCATTTAAAATCTTTCTGCACGCATACAGCAAGGTGTTCTATGCAAGTAACTGGTTCTAGTAGTTATGAAATTGTGTAATTATATATTGAAGGGTTCCTCCCTATGTGACACAATCTCACCTATTTAGAGAAAGTGCAGAACGTCCTGCCCTCCCTGCAAAGTCATTTGTATATCATATGTTGATGATAAACAACGTAAGTTACTGTTAAAGTGCACTGGTCTCTGGGACAGTCAGGCACAAGTGAAATAGGCGCTCTACCTTCAGGATCGGTGGACGAGCTTCATCTGCACATATGCAGTTATTGTGGTACTATGTAGGGTGTTCACAGAGTGTCGTATTCCTAAAGGAGGCAGTTTTTATCAAAACTAGAAGAAAAGTTCCGATAATGATATGTCCGGAAACAAGTAAATGCTGAAACATGGGCTGTTTCGCTTACGACAAGTAATGTGTACTGTTACGTGGTGTAGGCAAGCGATTACACAACTATAGGAAGATGTACCACCATTAATCATCGAAGAAAGACATCTGGATAGCTTTAAATGTTTGACTCAAAATTATCGGTGGCACAGTCACAGACCATATAAGTACTTTGTAACACCAGTTTCTGTGCCATGAATTGCCAGCGCTATTGGATAAGGTTACCCTCGCAGGGACAACAGTGGTTTATAAACGACGGGGCAACGCCGCATTGTCTAGGGATCTTGCGACAGCAGCTCGCAGGAACGTCCGATCTGTCATGGATATGTGGAGGAGTTCCGACAGCATAGACTCCATGTTTATCGCACCTGAATCCCCAGCATTTCTTACCATTGGGACATTAAAAGGTATTTATGGTTGAACGAGTGAGTGACACGTGTGGCGTAACTCGAATGGCGCCAGGCGTATTCGAAAGAGTGTGTGATTCTGTGCGAAGAACGGCTAAACTATGTCTCAGGATGGATTGCAACGACATTCAGGACTACCTCTTCAACGAAACAAACAGATTGAAATGAGAGGACGAATTACCCGATCTCTATGCGGGTAGTGGTCTCAGGACAGATCACAATAAGAACTATTCTTCTAGCTGTGACCAGTACTACCTCACGTAGGGATACGTGACGTTTTTAAACAGCCTACATTATCGCAGTTTTGAAAATTTCCGAATATAGCTGCTTCTGAAGAAGATACCCTCACAGCTACCGAAAACTGGGTCATGATAAAAGTAAATCTGATTATCTGTGTACCTTACTTTTTGAAAGTCCTGCATTATCCCTCTCTCTGTGAATCTGACCTCAACCGTAAATAAAAGGCGGGGTGTAGACACGACAAACCAATTCCTACGGTATAGGTAATGTTGGAGAATGTTCTACAACGTCTCGCAGTAACTTCTTGATTAATGGATAAATAAATAGATTGCCACAACCAGATAGAAATGGACAACAAACTTTAACAAGAAGACAGCCCAAGCCAGACAATAAATTTGAACAAGAAGACAGCCCAAGCCACTGGCAACGAAATATTTGCGTTTGAAGGAACATATTGGTGTGAAATTTTGGTTACGTACTTCTCAATGGGCTGGTGAGTGTAGTTTCTCTGCAAACGTGCTGTATGTGTCACTCCAGTTGCCATTATAGAATTTCGCTCATTGATATAGCAACTTCGATCGCGTAGCTTCTTGTTGCACTGTTGACTTATAACAAAGTCGGGACAGTGATTTCTTTTCCCTGTTATGGATAGCATTCATTCCATGCGGAAGACATCTGGATGCTTTTTGTTGTGATACGCGTATTGAATTCAGCAACAGATATTTGCTTAGAGCATAGTTACACGTCATGATGCCACCTTAAGCCCCTATTTTAAAGTAGGAGTAAATCCCATAACACGCGAAATTTCTGGTTACATCTAACGCGTGATGTTTTAAATGACAATAATGAACTGAAATAATGATATTCTCGCTCTTCATCAAATGTCACCATTACACGCAGCTTGATGGTAATGAATTACTGTGTACGATTTCCTTATAAAACTGTAGCCTATTGCCTTCTCTTTCCTTTGCGACATATTGTAGAACGCTTTTGATATTGATTTTAACCTTCTCTTATGGTAGTTTTCCAGGAACTTCACATATGTGTTGAAACATCTGACATCAAAGTCATCGTATATGTTCTCTTATGTATTGTCACTAAACACTGTTATGGCATTTTCAACTCTAAGCTTATCCGAAGAAGATTAGGATTCACCTAAACTGTTCCCATGCCTCTACTGGAACTTGCCGTATCACTGCCGTTTGCAGTGAGTTGTTGCTCGTTATCATCAGTAAAGTAAAACTAAACTCCGTCTGAACAGGCTTCGGAAAGCCTATGGCTACCGACTGACCGCCGTGTCATCCTCATTCGTTAGACATCACTGAACGCGGATATGGAGGAGCGTGTGGTCAGCACGCAGCTCTCCTGGCCGGTGACCTGTGCTCCTCAATTGGCTTCCCAAGGGCTGTGTGCACCCCACTAGCAACAGCGCACGGCAGAGTCGGACGGTCACCCAGTCAAGTCCTAGCAAAATCCGACAGCACTTATCTCCGGTGATCTCACGGGAACCAGTATTACCGCTGCGGCAAGGCCGCTGCCATTAGTATCATAACTGTGTGTAGTGTTACAACAATATCCGTTTCTAAACAGTGATAATATTTTTCATTATAATATATACCAGAAAACATATGAATGATTCATCGTCCACACCAATAGCATTTTAAGAAGAATAGCATGCCTAACTTCATCTGAACCAATCACTGTATTTCAGCAGGAGTGATTAGCTATCGCTGAACAAATTGTTTGTATTGTGTATTTAAATAGACGACCTAGAAACGACGAAGTGCCTTCGTCCCACCACAGGCCTCAGTGGTTCAAAACCAAACAACAGGCCACAGCAGTCCACCCGCCCCACCACCGCCCCCCACCGAACCCAGGGTTATTGCCCAGTTTGGGCCCCTGTGGAACCTCCACCCGCCAACCCAGAAACGTCTCATACCAGACGAGTGTAGCCCCATATGTTTGAATGGTACATGGTATACGCGTTTGTGGAGACAGTGTTTGCAGAGGAATCGCTGACAATATAACTGAGGTGGAAAAAGGGGAACCAGCCGGCATTCGCTGAGGTAGATTGAAAATCGCCTTAAAAACCGTCCACAGGCTCGCCGGCACACTGGACGTCGACACTAATAAGCGGGGCGGATTCATTCCGGGAACCAGCACACCTTCCCGCTCGGGAAGCAGCGCGGGCATTAAAAAATTACCTTACAAAAAGCAACTTCACAAACACGCTGAATCGTCTCTATTGGTATCGACTCACATAGTGACAGGCGAAGGCCGAATTTGACATGGGATTCTAAACGGCTTCTTACAGACGAGTGCAGGGATTTGCAAATACGCGAATATCACCAGGGTTTGTGGTGTAAATTAGTTTCTTCGAGCCAAGATACCTTTCTTTTGAATATTTATTGCTGTCAATTTTGGTTAAAAGTGTTTGTTCCCGTAAATACTTTTTTTCTGGTTGGCCGACAATAACTTCGGCTAACAGAGGAAATTCTAACCCGCGTGCTGTTCCCACGAATCTTCGAGCTCATTTTACCTGGTATTATGCTGTGTAGTTATAAAACCGCTTTCGAGATATGTAGACATCAGACCACAAAAATTCTGTTCATCACGTAACTGCTGCGACGTTCTGTGCAAACATCGCTTTTATTTATCGGTACGTACAATATATATGACATTTCTTCTGTCCATTGTGTATAGCGCCCGAAAGTAGTTGTGTGCGATATTTAGTTTAATGTTAACAGGGTCAGTAAAACGCTCAAAATTCCATGTGACGTGGAACACCGTGCCAGTTGCTTTTTTAATCTGAATGTATAATGAAGTGGATTGTGTCATGTTAGGCAACTGGAAATTCCGATATATTTTGGAACTGATAATGTACCGGACTGTTCATTGCTCTCTGTCAATCTCTAACACAGCCAATAAAAGCAGCAGATACAAAACAGGTTGTTTCACCACTCCATACTGGCCCGAGTGCTTCGTATTTTGCTGTCCCTATAACTTATCTCGTTAAATCAAATATTGCGCAACAATAGTTTGTAGCCGTTGCGTCTGATGAGTTCCTGGAATAATATTCTGAAGGACGTATTCCTTGTAAAGAGAAACTAACTGCAGTTTCCCATTGAAGCCTGACTGTTGCTTGTAGTACGTAATGTGCAGTACATTTTTGAGCTGATTTCATCTGTACATTGTAAATGCCTGCCGAAACAGGTACGCAAATGCACTAGGCGAATCTTGGAGAAAACCCATTGGCACGGAAACGTAACTTAACAGCGACATTCCAAAAACGTCAAATATGTTGAAGCCACTAACAGCTTGTGAAACTTGAGACGTGGACATAAATTTCTCTTGACCTCAATGAAACTAAATCATCTGCACATCGAAAGACTCGGAATCCTAAAGACTAGAACGACGGTAAAAACTCTGTGGACGAGACTTCGGTTGGCACAGAACGATTTTATGCCCTAGACTCATCGTTTTTCGAACAAACTGCGATACTGGGGCATTCCAAGGCTGCAGAACTGTAATGCTGATGCAAAGATGGCCCATGTTTAAATATTGGTCTTTTTTAATCGATTATTAGCCCAACAGGACCCCAGCGAGAGACAGCGATTTCGTATTTCACTATCATATTGGTATGCACTGACGGAACAAAAATCGCAGCACCGAAAAAATTTGGGTTATGAAATAACATATTAAAGTGATCAATATTGCAAGACCACAGGTAAGAACGTGATTTTTTTTTTTTTTTTTTTTTTTTGTCATCAGTCTACTGACTGGTTTGATGCGGCCCGCCACGAATTCCTTTCCTGTGCTAACGTCCTCAATTATTTGCTTGACGTATTCCAATCTCTGCCTTCCTCTACAGTTTTTGCCCTCTACAGCTCCCTCTACTACCATGGGAGTCATTCCCTCATGTCTTAGCAGATGTCCTATCATCCTGTCCCATCTCCTTATCAGTGTTTTCCACATATTCTTTCCTCTCCGATTCTGCGTAGAACCTCCTCATTCCTTACCTTATCAGTCCACCTAATTTTCAACATTCGTCTATAGCACCACATCTCAAATGCTTCGATTCTCTTCTATTCCGGTTTTCCCACAGTCCATGTTTCACTACCATACAATGCTGCACTCCAGACGTACATCCTCAGAAATTTCCTCCTCAAACTAAGGCCGGTATTTGATATTAGTAGACTTCTCTTGGCCAGAAATGCCTTTTTTGCCATAGCGGGTCTGCTTTTGATGTCCTCCTTGCTCCGTCCGTCATTGGTTATTTTACTGCCTAGGTAGCAGAATTCCTTAACTTCATTGACTTCGTGAGCATCAATCCTGATGTTAAGTTTCTCGCTGTTCTCATTTCTACTACTTCTCATTACCTTCGTCTTACTCCGATTTACTCTCAAACCATAGTGTGTACTCATTAGACCGTTCATTCCGTTCAGCAGATCATTTAATTCTTCTTGACTTTCACTCAGGATAGCAATGTCATCAGCGAATCGTATCATTGATATCCTTTCACTTTGTATTTTAATTCCACTCCTGAACCTTTCTTTTATTTCCAACATTGCTTCCTCGATGTACAGATTGAAGAGTAAGGGCGAAAGGCTACAGCCTTGTCTTACACCCTTCTTAATACGAGCACTCCGTTCTTGATCGTCCACTCTTATTATTCCCTCTTGGTTGTTGTACATATTGTATATGACCCGTCTCTCCCTATAGCTTACACCTACTTTTTTCAGAATCTCGAACAGCTTGCACCATTTTATATTGTCGAACGCTTTTTCCAGGTCGACAAATCCTGTGAAAGTGTCTTGATTTTTCTTTAGCCTTGCTTACATTATTAGCCGTAACGTCAGAATTGCCTCTTTCGTCCCTTTACTTTTCCTAAAGCCAAACTGACCGTCACCTAGCGCATTCTCAATTTTCTTTTCCATTCTTCTGTATATTATTCTTGTAAGCAGCTTCGATGCATGAGCTGTTAAGCTGATTATACGATAATTCTCGCACATTTCAGCACTTGCTGTCTTCGTAATTCTGTGGATGATGCTTTTCCGAAAGTCAGATGGTATATCGCCAGTCTCATATATTCTACACACCAACGTGAATAGTCGTTTTGTTGCCACTTCCCCCAATAGATAACATTCCATCAGAATTTCTAAAATCATTGGGGGAAGAACTTCATAAGCCACCGTAAGTGTGAAATGCTTGTATGTTAATAACCCGTGCAGCCACCATAATGTTGAATGAAGTCATGCAAACGTGCATGCAATGTGTCGTACAGGTGCTGAAGGTCAATTTGTCTGATATACTTGAAACCCTGAAGAGCGTGGTCTGCCAATACAGGAGTGGTTAATGTCGTTTGTGGACGACGACAGAGGTGTCATTTCATGTGTGTGCTACTGGAGACAGATCTGGTGATCGAGCAGGCCAACGCAAAATGTCGACGCTGGGTAGAGCATATTGGGTTACGAGGCGGACGAATGTTATAACGCTGGAAAGCAACCTTGGTAGGATATTAATGAATGGCGGCATAACAGGTCGAATTCACCAGACTGATGTACAAATCTGAAGTCAGGATGCATGAGGCAATTACGAGAGTGCTCCTGCCGTTGTACGAAATATCACCAAGGACGACAACAGCACGCGTAAGTCCAGTGTATCTAGCTGGCAGACTGGTTGGCTTCAGGACTGGCCTTCTTCCACCCAACAGATGGCCGTCGCTGGCGCCTATTATAATACAAACAGAACAGCAGCCAATGGGGAAGTTGTTGTTATTTAGACTCGTAAAGTTGGTTCACGTAAGAGGACAGCTAGACTTCACAGCCGAGGGGTACCTACTGCCTCGCTTCCTGTTCGGGAGAAATTGTGAAGCACATAATGTGGGCGTGAAACGTAACTGGCGTCATCCATCGTTTTCAGTGCTGACAATACGACAGTCCGTCAACGTACTGCAGTCCGTCAACGTACTGCAGAGTGTAGAATGTAGAATAGCTTCTAAATTCCGTTGCATCTTTGGATAAGTTTCAGGAAACACAGTTCTATCCTCAGTTTGTTCCCCAAGACACTTTATATCATTCACAGGTTGTCGGTATCGTTTTCATACGTCCTTTGTATTTCAGTATTTCTGATTGTCTCTTACAAATAATTATTGTGGCTCGGATCTAGGTCGCCAACTTCTAAAGCAATATATTTGGTTACTGGTTTCATAGGTTTTCTTTGGCTTTACTTAAGAAGAAGGTTGTGGCCTATTTCCATCTCAGTTCCTCACGTGCTAAATTAATTATCCAACTGAAACTAGCATCACGCCGTTAAGACTTTCAGCTCCATCTTTTACTGCTTCGCTTCATCCTATGGGCTGCTGTCGAAACGTACATGCCATTTGTTTCCTTTGAATGATTGTAAAAATAATTTGCACGTTTTTCCAAAATTTCAGTGAAGCGCCTTTCCTGCTTTCAGATTAACAATGTTTCAACGACATATTGTAGCACAATCGAATAAATTTCTGCTGATGTGAATGAGAATGGGATGAATCTGTACTGATTTATCGTTTACCTTATCTTTTTATAATCATGTACATGACCACGAAATATCAATGACATATATGGAAGTTCTAGAAGCAGCGCACTCTTCAAATCTGTCGACAAAAATCATAACTGTCAGATAATGCATAACAGCCAGTCAAATCCATTGACCACGAACTAGAAGAAGTAATAAGTTTTATGTTTAATTAATCGCCTAATTAAGACTAAGGCAGGAGGTCATCGTTTTGGCGTACTACACAATTCAGCCGGCGATGACAACGCTGCTGACACAGCGTTGAGGAAAACTATGGTCTCCTGCGTCCATAATTTAGAAATTATGAAATTAGATACAAACCGACAGTGTACGTAAATTAAGGATGGAGCGCGTGACTAGTTCCTTGTAAACAAATTAAAATCTGATAAAAGTCTATTTCATTGTATAAAGCAGATGTCCTACACGCATGCATGCATATCCGTCTGCATCTACATGGATACTCTGTAAATCACATTTAAATGCCTGGCAGAGGGTTCATTGAACCACCTTCACAATTCTCTAGAATTCCAATCTCGTACAGCGCGCGGAAAGAATGGACACCTATATATTTCCGTACGAGCTCTGATTTACCTTATTTTATCGTGGTGATCGTTCCTTCCTATGTAGGTCGGTGTCAAAAAATATTTCAGCGTTCGGAGGAGAAAGTTGGTGATTGGAAGTTCGTCAGAAGATTCGATCGCAACGAAAAAGGCCTTTCTTTTAATGATGTTCAGCCCAAATCCTCTATCATTTCAGTGACACGCACTCCCATATTTCGCCATAATACAAAACGTGCTGACTTTCTTTGAACATTTCGATGTACTCCGTCAGTCCTATCTGGTAAGGATCCCACACCTCGCAGCAGTATTCTAAATGAGGGTGCACAAGCGTAGTGTAGGTAGTTCCCTTAGTAGGTCTGCTACATTTTCTAAGTGTCCTGCCAATAAAACGCAGTCTTTGGTTAGCCCTCCCTACAAAATTTTCTATGAGTTCCTTCCAATTTAAGTTGTTCGTAATTGTAATACCTAAGTATTTAGTTAAATTTGTGGATTTTAGATTAGACAGATTTATCGTGTAACCGAAGTTCAACGAGTTCCTTTTAGCACTCATGTGGATGACCTCACACTTTTCGTTATTTACGGTCAACTGGCACTTTTAGCACTCTTCAGATATCTTTTCTACATCGTTTTGCAGTTTGTCTTGATCTTCAGATGACTTTATTAGTCGATAAACGACAGCGTCATCTGCAAAACCGAGCGAGATGGCGCAGTGGTTACACACTGGACTCGCCTTCGGGAGGACGACGGTTCAATCACGCATCTGGTCATCCTGATTTAGGTTTTCCGTGATTTCCCTAAATCGCTCCAGGCAAATGCTGAGATGGTTCCTTTGAAAGGGCACGGCCGACTTCCTTCCCTAATCCGATGAGACCGATGACCTCGCTGTCTGGTCTCCTTCCCCAAAACAACCCAACCCCCCCCCCCCCTCCATCTGCAAACAACCGAAGATGGCTGCACAGGTCGTCTCCCAAATCGTTTATGTAGGTAAGGAACGGCAAAGGGCCTATAACACTACCTTGGGGAACGCCAGAAATCACTTCTGTTTTACTCCATGACAATCCAGTCACAAAACTGAGATGACATGCCGTAAGCACGCAACTTCACTACGAGCCGCTTGTGTGGTACCGTGTCAAAAGCCTTCCGGAAATGCAGAAATACCGAATCGATCTGAAATCCCTTGTCAATAACACTTAACACTTCAGGTGAATAAAGAACTAGTTGTGTTTAACAAGAACGATGTTTTCTAAACCCATGTTGACTGTGTGTCAATAGACCGTCTTCTTCGAGGTAATTCAATTGGTCGAACACAATATATGTTCCAAAATCCTGCTGCACATCGACGTTAACGATATGGGCCTGTAATTTAGTGGATTACTCCCACTACCTTTGTTGAATATTGGTGTGACCTCTGCAGCTTTCCAGTTTTTGGGAACGGATCTTCCGTCAAGCGAACGTTTGTATATGACTGTTAAGTATGGTGCTAATGCATTAGCATACACCGAAAGGAACCTAACAGGTATACAGTGAGGACCAGAAGACTTGGTTTTACTAAGTGATTAAAGTTCCTTCACTACTCCAAGGATATTTACTTCTACGTTACTCATTTTGGCACCTGTTCTCTATTTTAATTCTGCAGTACTTACTTCGTCATCTTTTGTGAAGGCGTTTTGGAAGGCTGTGTTTAGTAACTCTGAATTGGCAGCACTGTCTTCGATAGTATCGCCATTGCTATCGCGCAGGGAAGGCATTGATAGTTTCTTGCCGCCAGCATACGACCAGAATCACTTTGGATTTTCTGCCAGGTTTCGAGACAAAATTACGTTGTGGAAACTATTATAAGCATCTCGCACTTAAGTCCGCGCTAAATTTCGAGCTTCTGTAAGAGATCGCTAATGTTGAGGATTTGGCGTCTGTTTGACTTTGGTATGTTTGTTGCGTTATTTGTGCAACAGTGTTCTAACCCGTTTTGTGTACCAAGTAGGATCAGCTCCGTCGTGTGTTAATTTATGTGGTATAAATCTCTCAATCGTTGCCGATACTACTTCTTTGAATTTAAGCCACATATGGTCTACAGGAAGCCGTCAGGTGAATTTTTATCTGCTTTTTTGAATAGGTATATTTTCGTTTATTTTTCGAGGATTTGGGGATTACAATATTCATTCTCGCTACGACAACCCTCTGTTCTAATCCCTGAATCGGTTTTGATGTTCGTTATTGAGCTAGGATTATTTGTTACTAAGAGGCTAAGTGTGTTTTCACAACCGTTTACTATTCGCGTAGTCTCAAGAACTAACTGCTCCAAATAATTTTCAGAGAATTCGTTTAGCACAATTTCGGACGATATTTTATGCGTACCTCCGGAACTAAACATGTTTTTTCGTCAACATATCGAGGGTATATTAAACTCAAGTTTTCTTTGAACATTTCGGCAAGTGTATAATCTGAATTGGGAGGTCAGTAAAAGGATCGGATGATTATTTTATTCCGGTTTCGAACAGTGACCTCTGCCCATACTAACTCACAGGAAGTATCTACTTCAGTTTCGCGACAAGTTAAACTACTTCTGACAGCAACAAACACGACACGGCAAACGGTGTTTAGCCTACCCTTTTGGACCATCGTTAGGTTCTTCGCAAAAATTTCGGCTGTGCTTATATCCAACCAGACTCCAATAAACGAACATACTTTTACCTTTCTTAATCTTTAGGGTCAAGCATCGCGCTAGAATGTAGGTCTTGGATGTGCAGCTACTGAGTATGTTCTTTGTATGCAGTATAAGGCAATCGTTTTTAATCTGAGAGCTAACACGCGAGTCACAGAATAAGAATGGTAATATTATTAAGGATGTCATTGGTTGTATGTAAAAGAAAAGTCTTAATAATGGAGCGATAGCTATGTTATTGAGTACACTAGAGACATAAACATAGACCGTCGCTACAGTTATTAGTTTCCGTTCATTTCTCGTTCGTTTCGAGCATCAGCCATGGTGCACACAGTTACTCAAAGTGTAAAACAAGTCAAAAAGAAGTAAAATACTATGATAAGCTCAAACGTTCCAATGCAAGGTCTGCGAAATTAATGTATTATACGTTTTAATAAATTTGAGCGCTAAAAAGTAAATTAAAATTTCTCATCGATGTATTATTAAAGACTGTATTTACTTATATGAAATAGAGGTACTAGAGGCATTCAGTAAGTAAAGCAACGCATTTTCTTTCCTCGGCCAGTTTCGGTTGTGGGACATTGTTGAGTATACCCTCTTTAGCCAATATAGTTTCGTGAAATTCCGAAAGGCGGTGGTGCTACACATAGCCTTCAAAATGAAATGTGTAACGGAGATGCGTTCCAAGCAGAAAGCTATCACTCAGTTCCTCTTGGCAGAAAACCGGAGCCTGGGACCTATTCACAGGCGCTTGCAGAGTTTCTGCGGAGATCTGATAGTGAATAAAAGCTGGGTGAGTCGTTAGGCGAGGGGTCTGTCACCATTGCAATAAGGTCGCACTAACATGTCTGGTCTCCTGCGTGCCGGCCGGATGCACAAAGCTGTAAAATTGAAGAAACGCCTCCAGCGTGTTGGTCACCACAAAAATACGAACTAACTGCACCTTCTCCATGAAAACACAAGCCTTCACGCAAATCTGCGGACACGAAAGGAGCTCACAAAACTTCATTACGCTATTCTTCCTCATCCACCGTACATCCCGGATCACGCACCTAACTACTTCGATCATTTTGGCCCAATAAAGAATGCACTCAGCGGGAAGCGTTACAGGAATGGTACAGTCTATTGATACAGGAAGACGTTGGCTCCAAGATCGACCACAAGACTAGTAACATACTGGCATAAAGGCCCTTCCGGTAAGGTGGTGTACGGCCTTCACATTGAAAGGAGACTGTGTTGAAAAATGGGGTTTTAGAGTCAAAATGGCGAGGAATAATGTCCTGTATCCTGAATAAAACCAACCTGGTTTCAGAAAAAAAGTGTTCTATCAGTGAACATCTCTCGCAAATTTAACTTTTAATAATACTTCCAAATGTATTCTTAAATCTACCATGTGTTTCAGTATTTTATACGCAGGAGATGCTTTTATTGTGCTACAGGCAGAAGATAGTTTGTGGAGGGGGCTGTACATCGTAATAAATATTGCAGAAGAAAATTGGTTGATAATGTCCTCACGTAAATCAAACGCAAATGCAATTGTCGGGAAAAACGTGATATGATCGAAAACAGAGGTACATTGCAAAACATATGAGCATGTATCAACATTCAACTATCGTCGTATCTAATATTGCCAACAATAATTTAGAAAGAAAGCTTTGAGATTTTAAACATCTATTTGCGATGTTGATAGAACTCTGACATGTAAATCAGTAAGAATCTAAGCTGAGGCTTAAGAAAAACAGTGGTGTTACCGGTTGTGTTACGAGGGTACTCTCGAAGAAATCTGGAAAATTACTGCAGATGAGGTGAAATTTCTCAGGGAAGTCAACGGCTACACTGATGAACGAAATATGAAATACAGAAATAAAACAAGAGGTACATACTTTAGATTTGGAAAGCAAGTTCTAAAAGTGTACATGAAGTTAACAAGTGTAACAATTTCGTATGTGTGCAGAAAGACCGTGTGCCTAGAACCAGAGGTACGAAAACAAGTTGGGTTCCGGAACAGGGATACTGCCTGCTCCATAAAGTCATGAGTCACACACACACACACACACACACACACACACACACACACACACACCTCGATAACATAGAGGGTGTTACAAAAAGGTACGGCCAAACTTTTAGGAAACATTCCTCACACACAAATAGAGAAAAGATGTTATGTGGACATGTATCCGGAAACGCTTACTTTCCATGGTAGAGCTCATTTTAGTCTCGTCAGTATGTACTGTACTTCCTCGATTCACCGCCAGTTGGCCCAATTGAAGGAAGGTAATGTTGACTTCGGTGCTTGTGTTGACATGCGACTTATTGTTCTACAGTACTAGCATCAAACACATCAGTACGTAGCATCAACAGGTTAGTGTTCATCACGAGCGTGGTTTTGCAGTCAGTGCAATGTTTTCAAATGCGGATTTGGCAGATGCCCATTTGATGTATGGATTAGCACGGGGCAATAGCCGTGGCGCGTTACGTTTGTATCGAGACAGGTTTCCAGAACGAAGGTGTCCCCACAGGAAGACGTTCTAAGCAACTGATCGGCGTCTTAGGGAGCACGGAACATTCCAGCCTATGACTCGCGACTGGGGAAGACGTAGAACGACGAGGACACCAGCAATGGACGAGGCAATTCTTCGTGCAGTTGACGATAACCCTGATGTCTGCGTCAGAGAAGTTGCTGCTGTACAAGGTATCGTTGACCACGTCAATGTATGGAGACTGCTACGGGAGAACCAGTTGTTTCCGTACCATGTACAACATGTGCAGGCACTATTAACAGCTGATTGGCCTCCACGAATACACTTCCGCGAATGGTTCATGCAACAATGTGTCAATTCTCATTTCAGTGCAAATGTTATCTTTACGGGTGAGGGTTGTAAATTTTCACTATCAACATGTGTGGGCTGACGAGAATCGGCAAGCAATTGTGCAATCACGTCATCAACACAGATTTTCTGTGAACGTTTGTGCAGGCATTGTTGGTGATGTCTTGATTGGGCCCCTTGTTCTTCCACCTACGCTCAATGGAGCACGTTATCATGATTTCATACGGGATACTCTACCTGTGCTGCTAGAACATGTGCCTTTACAAGTACGACACAACATGTGGTTCATGTACGATGGAGCTCCTGCACTCTTCAGTCGAAATGTTCGTACGCTTCTCAACAACAGATTCGGTGACCGGTGGATTGGTAGAGGCGGGCCAATTCCATGGCCTCCACGCTCTCCTGACCTCAACCCTATTGAATTTAATTTATGGGGGCATTTGAAAGCTCTTGTCTACGCAACCCCGCTGCCAAATGTAGAAACTCTTCGTGCTCGTATTGTGGACGGCTGTGATACGATACGCCATCCCCCAGAGCTGCATCAGCGCATCAGGGATTCCATGTGACGGAGGGTGGATGCATGTATCCTCGCTAACGGAGGACATTTTGAACATGTCCTGTAACAAAATGTCCTGTAACAAAATGTTTGAAGTCACGGTGGTACGTTCTGTTGCTGTGTGTTTCCATTCCATCATTAATGTAATTTGAAGAGAAGTAATAAAATGAGCTCTAACATGAAAAGTAAGCGTTTCCGGACACATGTCCACATAACATACACTCCTGGAAATTGAAATAAGAACACCGTGAATTCATTGTCCCAGGAAGGGGAAACTTTAGTGACACATTCCTGGGGTCAGATACATCACATGATCACACTGACAGAACCACAGGCACATAGACACAGGCAACAGAGCATGCACAATGTCGGCACTAGTACAGTGTATATCCACCTTCCGCAGCAATGCAGGCTGCTATTCTCCCATGGAGACGATCGTAGAGATGCTGGATGTAGTCCTGTGGAACGGCTTGCCATGCCATTTCCACCTGGCGCCTCAGTTGGACCAGCGTTCGTGCTGGACGTGCAGACCGCGTGAGACGACGCTTCATCCAGTCCCAAACATGCTCAATGGGGGACAGATCCGGAGATCTTGCTGGCCAGGGTAGTTGACTTACACCTTCTAGAGCACGTTGGGTGGCACGGGATACATGCGGACGTGCATTGTCCTGTTGGAACAGCAAGTTCCCTTGCCGGTCTAGGAATGGTAGAACGATGGGTTCGATGACGGTTTGGATGTACCGTGCACTATTCAGTGTCCCCTCGACGATCACCAGTCGTGTACGGCCAGTGTAGGAGATCGCTCCCCACACCATGATGCCGGGTGTTGGCCCTGTGTGCCTCGGTCGTATGCAGTCCTGATTGTGGCGCTCACCTGCACGGCGCCAAACACGCATATGACCATCATTGGCACCAAGGCAGAAGCGACTCTCATCGCTGAAGACGACACGTCTCCATTCGTCCCTCCATTCACGCCTGTCGCGACACCACTGGAGGCGGGCTGCACGATGTTGGGGCGTGAGCGGAAGACGGCCTAACGGTGTGCGGGACCGTAGCCCAGCTTCATGGAGACGGTTGCGAATGGTCCTCGCCGATACCCCAGGAGCAACAGTGTCCCTAATTTGCTGGGAAGTGGCGGTGCGGTCCCCTACGGCACTGCGTAGGATCCTATGGTCTTGGCGTGCATCCGTGCGTCGCTGCGGTCCGGTCCCAGGTCGACGGGGACGTGCACCTTCCGCCGACCACTGGCGACAACATCGATGTACTGTGGAGACCTCACGCCCCACGCGTTGAGCAATTCGGCGGTACGTCCACCCGGCCTCCCGCATGCCCACTATACGCCCTCGCTCAAAGTCCGTCAACTGCACATACGGTTCACGTCCACGCTGTCGCGGCATGCTACCAGTGTTAAAGACTGCGATGGAGCTCCGTATGCCACGGCAAACTGGCTGACACTGACGGCGGCGGTGCACAAATGCTGCGTAGCTAGCGCCATTCGACGGCCAACACCGCGGTTCCTGGTGTGTCCGCTGTGCCGTGCGTGTGATCATTGCTTGTACAGCCCTCTCGCAGTGTCCGGAGCAAGTATGGTGGGTCTGACACACCGGTGTCAATGTGTTCTTTTTTCCATTTCCAGGAGTGTATTTTCTTTCTTTGTGTGTGAGGAATGTTTCCTGAAAGTCTGGCCGTACCTTTTTGTAACACCCTGTATAACAGAAATATGAGCCCATTTATGCTATTCTTCGTGGGTATTCACGAACCTCTTATTTTGAAAGTGGAAGACGAAGGATTAGCGACGGCAGCAGTTACAGTGCTGCTTTCAGAGAGTATTGCCGACTGTAAAGTCTGAGGGAAGCTCAATGTCATTAAACGATTTGCACAAGATTGTAAAGAAATTCGAAAACGTGGTTGAGCTTGTTGTCACCTGAAAGAGGATGGCGTCCTCTCTCGCTGGAAGTTGTTGACGAGATTACTGTTGCTATAAGTGATAATGAATCACTTGTCCAGGGTAGTGCTATTCCTTGCTCAGTGTCGCTAGATTTACCTATCCCATTGTTAAGCGGCTTGAAAGTTTTGAGGTCTGTTTTATACTTTATCCGTACAAGATCCGAACCGTGTGGTAGCTGAAACCTTATGATCCGCAGCAACGTACTGAAATTGTTCTTCGGTTTCTGCCATGAACTGAAGTTAATGACACATAGTTAGACAGTATTCTGTGCAGTGAAGAGGCACATTTTATACCAGAAGGTGCAGTGAATAGGCAAAATTTCCGAATTCGGGGTACTGCTAAAGCACGTGCTGTGCGCCAAGAGCCATTTCACTCGCCGTATGTGATCGTGTGGAATGGATTCATCAGCTACTTTATTCACGTTCCTTTCTTCTTTGAAGAGAATACACCAAGACGACCCGTCAGGTTTACCGTAACCTCTCTACTTTGTCGAGACTTTTTATAGCATGCGGTATCTGCTTTGGGAGAGGGCAGCTGTGTGGAAACCACTGTTTCCATGAAAGTTGCAGCAACGCCTCATGTCACTCGTGCAGTAAAAGATCTTAAAGCAACCTCTGACAAACGTGTTATATTCAGTGCCTTGCCAGATGCATGGCCTGCAACAACACCTGATCTGAACCAATGTGATTTTTGGCCTCGAAAATATGTAAAGGAACTTGTTTACCAGGCACACGTTCGGTCTCTACTTGATTGCAAGGCCAAAATAAAGGAACACTTCACTCAAATTCCACCGGAACTGCTGCGAGTATGTGTTCATCGCGTCGTTTTACGGAAGCAGCGTTTCGTCGACATCTGCGATGCTCACACTGAACCAGTTGTGCAGGTGGCGGTTAATAATAAATTCAAACTTATGACTTTCTAACTTGTTTAACGTTTTCTACCCACGTCCCGTTTCTCATCCATTACATATGGGAACATTTCTACACGTACTGGGCAATCAAAAGGTCAGTATAAATTTGCAAACTTAATAAACTACGGAATAACGTAGATAGAGAGGTAAAAGTTGACACACATGCTTGGAATGACATGGGTTTTAGTAAAACCACACCATATTGCTAAGCGCGTGAAAGATATCTTGCGAGCGTCATTTGGAGATGATCGTGTGCTCAGCTGCCACTTTCGTCATGATTGGCCTCCCAGGTTCCAAGACCTCAGTCCGTGCGTTTATTGGCTTTGGGGTTACCTGAAGTCGCAAGTGTATCGTGATCGACCGACATCTCTAGGCATGCTGAAAGACAACATCCGACGCCGATGCCTCATCATAACTCCGGACATGCTTTACAGTGCTGTTCACAACATGATTCCTCGACTACAGCTATAGTTGTGGAATGATGGTGGACATATTGAGAATATTCTGTACAGAACATCGTCTTTGCTTTGTCTTACTTTGTTACGCAAATTATTGCTATTCTTATCACATGAAGCGCCATCTGTTGGACATTTTTTAAACTTTTGTATTTTTTTCGTTCTAATAAAACCCCATGTCATTCGAAATATGTGTATCAATTTGTACGTCTCTGTCTACATTATTGCGCGATTTATTCAGTTTTCAAATTGATACTGACTTCTTGATCATCCGGTATTTGAAACATTCACATTGTCTTATTTGCACCTGGTGGTCTAAACTAGAACTAATTATTCCATCGTGGATCGGTTCTGCATTAATGCATAAGCATGTCTGAGAAGTTTCACTGCCATACGATAATTACAGATCACAATGAACCTTTGTGAGAAGCTGCATTTTAATTGTAACCACCCGGTATATCATACTGAAATATGTTCTAACATATGATAGTTCACTGACGTGCTATAAATCCTTTGTAGGGATTGTCGAATGTGTAGGGTACTGAAGACTCGATTGTATTTGGGTGGAGGAATGATGGAGTTACATCTTGTGTAGCTGAACTGCCGATTTAAACTGCAAACATTGTTGAAGCATCTTTCAGTACCTCGACTCCTACCTTCCAAACTTCACAGAAGCTCTCCTGCGAACCTTGCAGAACTACCACTCCTAGAAGAAAGGATATTGCGGGGACATGGCTTAGCCACAGCCGGGGGATGTTTCTAGAATGAAAATTTCACTCTACAGCGGAGTGTGCGCTGATATGAAACTTCCTGGCATATTAAAACTGTGTGCCGGACCGAGACTCGAACTCGGGATCTTTGCCTTTCGCGGGCAAGTGCTCTACCAACTGAGCTACCCAAGCACGACCCACGCCCCGTCCTCACAGCTGTAATTCCGCCATTACCTAGTCTCCTACCTTCCAAACTTCACAGAAGCTTCTACTGGCGGAATTAAATCTGTGAGGACGGGGCGTGAGTGGTGCTTGGGTAGCTCAGTTGGTAGAGCACTTGCCCGCGAAAGGCAAAGATCCCGAGTTCGAGTCTCGGTCCGGCACACAGTTTCAATGTGCCAGGAAGTTTCATGTCAGCGCACACTCCGCTGTAGATTGAAAATTTCATTGTTGAAGCACATAGTGTGGTAACACGAGTTATCCACACGGACAGACTTAATGCTTCACGACATTAACGATCCTTCAGCGTATTTTCCATACTCCGCGTAGACTCTCGCACGATTCTGCAAGGGTAATATCAGCAATGGGAGAGCACTGCGGAGAGTTTGCTTTATCCACAGGGCTGCTTATAATTCCAGAGATTTAATGCTGCTGCTGTACGCAGAATATTAACTGCGATGATAGGATACAATTTGTCCTACTAATCTTGACAACAAGGATATATTTTTTTTCAAAAGCAAAATACCTATGTATCAAGCAATTATGAGCTACCAGAGGTATAGTAAACAGCATGATTGCTTTCATTGTTACTTTGTTCTTTATGAACATATAAAATGGAGTATTGTAAACCATTTTAAATAATATCCTACTTTTTTATTCATTAATCCGCTCCCCGTCCTCAAGACATGTTAAAAGACACATCGCTTTGCACCATTCACTTAAACACGACTTTCGTAAAAACATAGCACAAAACTGAATTCGACTCTCCCGTACGAGCACAGAGTACTGAAACTCAGAATAATGTAACTCTTCCATTTGCTGGAGACGACAGTAAACGGTCACACAATGACAATATTGACCAGTCATTCAGTCCACGGTCATCAGCTGAAGAATTAGGTGAATATAGTGTACACCAACGAGGAGAAGGGGAATGTAGTACTCATCTATGGAGAATACAAGTTAGGGAACAGTGACTACAACAATGTTTACTTGTTTACAATAATGCCACATGTAGTACAGTACTGGAGTGCCTTTAAATGAAGTCGTGCGTGCAGTAAATTCAGTCCTTGATGAAAAACAGCATATGTTCGTTGGCGTACGTTGTACTCACACTAAAGTTCAACTGGAGCCTCACTTGTCTTGGAATTTGCAGTAAGTATCGAACCATTGTGCTAGTGCATGGGAATCAGTCACTTTTTTTGTCACATTTCGAATAACATCATGTTCACGGGAATGGTACATAGTGAGAAGCTTACGACCATGAGAAGAGGAAGCTGATTAGCGAATGAATAAACACAGCTGCTATTTAAGTAAACCATCTTCATGTTTGCATCTTTGTACGGAATGAAGTTACAAGAGAGGCAATCATACTAGGTAATCTTAATTTGTCAGTTAAATACTTACTTGGCACATATTTATTTTATTTTCGCTTCTCGGCAGGAAAGTATTTCGGGTAAATATAAACGGGTAAACAATTATAATAAGTCAAAATTTTTTAATATATGTATAATCTCTTATTCCTAACAGATGGCTGTTCAATTACGAGAGCGTTAACAGCATAGTTACGATTTGTCCTGATGCAGTATTCTTGTAATAAAAATTATGAGATCAGCGCTGTAACTGAGTCAGGGAATTAACTAAGGAATCTACATCCCCGTCCTGATTCAAATACATTGCTAGTTTGTAAGTTCGCATGTCTCAGATTGTGTGTGTGTGTGTGTGTGTGTGTGTGTGTGGGTTATGGGTTGGCGGGTGGGTGTCCGTGTGCGTGTTTACTTTTCTAAACACCGTATTCAACTCGGAACGTCGAGTTTAGGTGGCTCGTACAAGTTACTGTATGCTAGCGCACCTGCAGCCGCATTAGGTAAATTAATCTGGCAGATGAGCAACTTTCGACGCGAAAGGTAACTTCCTCGCCCGACAAATGGTCCATAACATAACATCATTTGAGAGAGACGGTCAAACACGGACGCGAGATAAATCGCCCTTCAAAACTCTAGGATTTTGTGTCTGCGGGAAGTATCTCCGTCGTGGAAGTTATTCTCGGCGAGGAACATCCACCCCCCCCCCCCCCCCCCCCCTGAAACTCACTCTCTCTCTCTCTCTCTCTCTCTCTCTCTCTCTCTCTCTCTCTGTGTGCGTAATGCAACAACGCTGAAACTGTCTCCCTTCCTGAAGACACACCATTTACTTTGTGTGGAAACTGTTAGCATTTTTCGGAGTCGTCTCGTCCGAAGCTTGCTTAGCACGGAGGCAAAATATATTTCCAGCTCCCGTCACTGTGTGTGCCTTGGAATTTCTGCTCTCGTCGGGACTTCCTCATTGTGTCAATATTGGGAAGCGACGTAGCTGTGTTTGTTCAAGGGGCAAAGAGGCTCTCGAACGGTGGCGGTGGCCACGGCTATGTCGTCGAAGCTATATGCTACTACAGGCGCTCGACTTGGTGACTCCTTTGGCGCCCTGGTGTTACTCCTGTAGGTTGAAGACAACGGTGACACAGATAGGCTGTCGGTGCGGGTGCGTTTTCAGCCAGATCCCCTCCTATGTTGCTAGAGTGAGAATACTTGCATCACTCTCCTAGGATCGATTTCGATTCTGGAGACAGGAGGGGAGGCTATCTGGTTAATCCTATCCGTCTAAATAGGTTAGACTACCTCAATTCTGTTACTGTAATGATTTTTCTCTTCATTTCACAAATTTTGTGTGCAGGCACAACTGGTGTTTGAAGTATGTTCCTCTAACAAGTGTGAACTTTTGTGAACTATTGATGCTTTCTATTATCAACAGTCAGTACAAATTGACTATTATTCACAATCATTCCAAATGTTTCAGTGTTAGGGTTCCTGTTTCCACCACTAAAAAGTGATGTAAGGTAAGCTTTCCTAAACTGGTGTGTAATATTACTCTCCTGTTTCACGGACCTAAGCAGATTATTGAGGACTTCTTTTCTATTGATCAGTAGAAACCTAAGACTCTGATAATAGGAAGAATTTCCTTTACAGTAGAAAAAATAGTTTTTAATCATACCTGATGTAACGGTTTTTTTCTTGCTATAACAATGGAGCTATTTTGCGACAGCATGACAGGTAGTTTGACAGTCTTCTTTAATAATGAGTGTGTTGCTCAGATAACGCCTGAAAGGGCAAGGCACATACATCCGTTATGCCACAAAGTAATAAAATACTGTAACTTTAGTGATTCTTCAGTAAGAGACATGTTTCGCCTGTTTATGTTGGAGCAGTATAGCAAAGCAAGCATGTGCAATTTTCTACGGTACAGGTTATGCTCAAAATATATTTACATGTGCATTTAGCGCATACAGGACCAAAAATAGATGCTTGAATAGGATAAAAAAATTAATACCACTGAAGGTGGTGCCCAACATGAATACGCGAAAGGTGTCAGGTACTCAAGAATAAATTTTATTGAAAAAGACGGAACATTCCTTACCGGTAGGACTGTAGTTATAACTGAAGATATTATTTGCATAGATCCGGATGTTAATAATTGGAATATTTCATAAAAAATGGGTACTAATTGGTTAATAGGAGCACTTCAGTTCACCGGTATTACCGTTGTCCTGCGAAGAAAGGTTTTTCGCTTGTAAGGGAAATAGAGATTTAGTCAGTCTATGGTAGCTCACGTAACCCTAAGATGTCTAAGGTATGTATTGTAATAGTAATCACGGCACTTCTACACGCACGCTTCGGGTTGCATGCACAATGTACATTTTGTATATAGTTTCAAATCAGGGACGTGCCAGCATCACTCAAGACGTGGTGATGATGCTGTCACAAACCACGGAGTTAGTATATAACACGTTTGCTCTGTTGACACTTTTCTCCATGTATTCCCATACAATATCGACATCCTGCATTTTAAGCCCAGTAAGAATTCGCCTTATCATATCTACACTATTGAAAAGATCATTGTCAATGGAACTAGCTCTTTCAACGCCCTATGAAGTGTAAAATTATCCTTCCGAAATCGATTCTGTGGAACTATCTTAAGCAAGGAGAAATTATTCTCAGTGGAAAATCTAAGTGATCGACGATGTTGCAGCCTCCAGCCGGAATGTTTGGTCTGTGAGAGAATTTACCACATGAACAGCTGTGTTGGCTTTCTGCATGCTTTAAAATTCCATCAAGGGGAATGATTCACAGACGTATCCTTAGTATCACTTAACTGTGAACGCCCAGCTACGTTGCAGTTGTAAATAAAGTGGTGTCGACGTAGAAAAGGCGCAGGTAAAGCTACCTGCATGTACTGAAAGGATCTCTGGGAGGAGATTGCCGAAGGTGATGTGACCATGAGAAAAGATTAAATAACTAACACAAGGATAACGTTCACGAGTCGCGTCGTGGTTTGTCTGAGGTTTGAACGTGATAGGGATGCTAGAAAATCTGACAAGGGACATGCTGAAGCTCAATATACATATAGCGATCGTCAATGCAGTGAAACGGAATGAAGAAAGGGATTCTGGTCAGCGAGTATAGGGTAATATAAACAGCAGCATAACCTGGAATTATGGGAGTGGAATTTGGTATGATTGGGAAGGTAGGACAAAGAGTGAATTACTGTGAACTCTTCAGTGATAGGGTTGTTCTCAGCAGACGAGACAGCAAATCAATGCCGACAACAATGGTTCAGGTATACATGACAATGTCGAAAGCAGAATGAAATGTGAGATAGTATATGTGGGCATTGAGTGAACAACTCAGTACGTAAAGGGAGATGAAAATCTAATGGTAATGGGGGAATTGTTTTCGGTTGTAGAGGAAGATGGTGAAGAAAGGGTTACTGGAGAATGTGACCTTGGTAGTAGGAATAAGAGACGGGAAAGACTACTTGAGATCTGCAATAAATTTCAGGTGGTACTAGCGAATACCCTGTTCAAGAATCGGAAGAGGGGGAGGCATAGTGGGAAAAGGTCGGGAGGTACAGGAAGAATTCAGTTAAATTACATCACATCATGGATCACATTCTGAAATCAGGTATTGGTTATTATGGTGTACCCAGGGGCTGATACAGTCTCAGATCACACATTTGTGATGATCAAGAGGAGACTGAACTTTAAGAGACCACTCAGGAATAATAAATGCACAAAGAAATGCGATACGAAGTACTAAGGAATGAAGATATACACTTGAAGTTCTCTGAGGCTGTAGACACTGCGATAATGGAAAGCTCTGTCGGCAGTTCAGTTAAAGAGTAATGGAAATCTCTGAAAAGGGCAATCATACGACGTGGATAGAAAAGCGTTGGTACAAGGAAGGTAATTCCGAAGAAACCAAGGGGAACGGAGGAAATGCTTCAGTTGATCGACAAAAGTAGTAAGCACAAAAATGTTCAGGGACATTCGGGAATATAGAAATACTAGTCTCTACGGAATGAAACAAATAGAGAGTGCTGAGAAGCTACGGTGAAATGACTACATGAAAAATGTTTAGAAACAGAAACGGAAAGGGTTGTCAAGAGGAGTGAATCAGCGTTTAGAGAAGTCAAACAACCTCTTTTGTAATTAAAAGCAATATCTGTAACATTAAGAATGCAATGGGAATTACAGTGATAAATGCAGGGCAGAGAGCGGATAGATGGAAAGAGTGTATTGCTGGTCTGTATGAGTGGGTAGACTTTTATCGTGACGTGATGGAATTAGGAAAAGAGTCGATTGGCAAGAGATACGGAATCCAGTATTAGATTCAGAACTGTATTAGAATAGGAATAGCTAAAATAACGTGCGAAATGCTAACAAAACGATTATTCATGTATGAGACTGGCGACATACCTTCAGACTTTCGGAAAAACATCATCCACACAATTCAGAAGATTGCAAGAGCCGACAAGTGCTAGAATTACCACAGAGTCTGATTAACAGCCCATGCATCCAAGTTACTGACAACAATAATATAAAGAAAAATGGAAAAGAGAATTAAGTATGTGTTTAATGACGATCAGTTTTGCTTTGGGAAGGTTAAAGGCGCTAGACAGGCAATTCTGACGTCCCGGTTGATAATGGAAGCATGGATGAAGAAAAATTGAGACTTATTCACAGGATTTGTCGATCTGGAGAAAGTGTTCGGCAGTGTAAAATCGTGCAAGATATACTAATTTCTGAGACAAATATGGGTAACTTGTAGGGAAATACAGGTAACATACAGTACGTACAAGAACCAAAAAGGAACAACAAGAGTGGAAGACCAAGAACGAAAGGCACAGTTTAAAAAATGTATAAAAAAGAGTGGTAGTCTTTCACCCCCGCTCTTCAAACTATACATCGGAGAAGCAACGGACGAAATAAAAGAATGGTTGAAGGACGAGATTAAAATTTATGGTGACAGGATTTTGATGTTAAGATTCGCTGTTGACATTGTTATCCTCTGTGAAAGTGAAGATTTGCTGGTTCTGTTGAATGGAATGAACAGTCTGAGTACAAAACAGGGAGAAAGTAAATCTAAGACAAAGCAAAGATGTGAGAAGTAGCAGACATAGGAGCAGCCAGAGTCTTAACTTCAGAATTGGTTGTTACAGAGTAGAGTAATTTAAGGTATTCTGTTGCCTAGACAACAGAACAACCCATGACGGACACAGCAAGGAGGACATTAAAAAGGGGACTATTATTGGCTGCAAAGACATTCCCTGCCACGAAAAGTCTACTAGAATCGACACAGGTCTTAATTTGAGGAAGGAATTTCTGAGAATGTACTTTTGGAACAATAGCGTTATTTGCCAGTGAGTCATAGACTGAGAGCAAACCGGAACAGAAGAGAATCAAAGAATCTGAGGTGTGTTGCTACAGAAGAATGTAGAAAATTAAGTGGACTGATACTGTTAGTTATGATGACGTTTTCCGTAGAATTGGCGAGGAAAGGAATCTATGGAAAGACAGAGAGAAGTTGCAGGAAGACAGGACATCTGTTAAGACATCAGGAAATAGGTTTCATGGTACTTAAGGGATATGTAGGGGATAAAAACTGTAGAGAGAAGACAGGGATTGGGATACATGCAGCAAATAATTGGCGACGTAGGTTGCAAGCACTACTCAGAGATTCCCCTGTCTCTCCTAGAAATTACCTTTACGCTTCTCTTCCTCGATGAGATCCTGTTACTTTTTCAGTGCTTTTAATGCTTAAATATTCCATAAATCACTCGTTGATTGTAACTTTACCTTTTCAAACTGGAAGCTTAGTTTTGTTAAATCTGTTTAATATACAAAATCCACTTCATAGCACTTTTTCCTACTGTGTTTATTTCTTTTACCATCCTTTCCGTCTGTGCCGTACACTGACCCAAAAGCAAAACTTCGGGATAGGGCAGTGTGACTCCGTTATTATTTGTACATTGTTCTATCCGATGTATTATTTAAGTATCCATATAGTTAAAATGAATACAGGTTTTTAGACCTGCTGTCTTGCGTTCTTCCATTCGTTACTGATGGGGAACAGTGGTATGCCATGAGCAGAAATAATGTACTCACGTATGTTCCATCATCAGAGATTCCTTTCTCGGTTTCTCTGTTTTAGAATTTCTTAACTTCCTGATGGGGTTACTGGGCACAGTTTAGAAACTCTTACTTGTAGAGGTGGAGTCTAATACAAGCCATAGAAGTGACATAACGCTGCAGTGTGTTAACTTGGTTTCAATCATGTCTTTATTTCATTAGGTTAAAAAAATATGCTGTTAAACCACACTTACCAGCTTGCTTCGTACCAGATGTGCCACAAAATATGTTCATTGATTGTCTTTGCTCCATTCAATAACGTCGCCCATGCTTTGTAAGAGATCCATAACTGTGTATTCACTTTCAAAAGCAGGTAGTTCCATTGCCCGATTCAGTACGGAATCCTTGGAGGTTTTTTCATTAAATATCATTTAGATTAAATATAGGATAATTGCTGGGCTAAAACTTTTTTTCTAAGTAATTATATGTTTCATTTGCTGTGGTATGGAAAAGACAATGCGTTGTACAGGTTCCAGAAGTTGTCATCCATTTTATAAACTCTGTAAACAATTTTCGTTTTAATTGCGTATCACTTTTCGTCAACTTCAAACGTTCATAATAAAACATTTCAGTCTACAATCATCTTTCCGATCACCTTACCACAAATAACTTCATAGACCTCGAATTATTTTCATAATGCCAATATTTTATTACTGTCAGGCTACATGTTGGATTCATGTCATGAAATCTAGTAAAGTTTTTACATCTTTTGCCGTTTTGTCAAGATGAGTGTTATCTGCCCTAGTAGCTCATTAAAACTGATGACTGTCGAACATAAGTTTCTGTTTCAGTTTTTTCATTGTTTTCACTGTATCTCGTGCAGAGTTTTCGTTGTACTCTGCCTGATCCTCTCCGAAGCTGCTGTTATATCCTGAAGCTTTCCTACATCTCTCCCTCTTCGTTTCTGATAAATATTTCGGTGTAAGTACAAGTATTCCTTTCGTACAAGCCCATAAAATCAGTGTTTTCAAGCACACTCTTAAAATCTGAACTACAAATTCAATACTTAAGCGGGGATTGTGTTGACACACAGTAAATGTTGGTCTGTAAAGATGTAAGTCAGCATTACTAGCTATGTCTCGTAATAACCTTTACGACCCATGCTAGTACATTTTGATACATAGACTGAATTTCTTTTATAATTTTGACGAACATTTTGATACTCATTGTACTCTACCGGATAGGCGTTTGTACTATATATCACTCTAAAGTAATGGCCTGAAAAACTTGTTCTACGATTAAAAGAGAAGAAGACGTCACACATTATGACAGAGTTCTCAGTGCACATATTTTAATGGTGTTTTATTTCGTTGTTAAGTTTCTTGAATTCATTGTGAAAGCGAAAAACGAAAGCTCTGAGTCACATCTAAATTCTGAAAGGTAATACACCTCACTTAAAAAAATACAAAACTGCATACAACCTTCCACAGATACCACATAAGCATATTAATAATTTCTCGTTGGCCGTATATCATTCCATTCTCAAACAAATCTCAGGGGTTTACCTTTCGCGCTGATTGATTCAAACATTTTTATTGTATTGGAATTCGTAAGCAACGAAAAATGTTTTTGTGTAATTTAGACGTATATGTAACCTATCTAGAAAATTGTCTTGTACTTACAAAAAAATAATCTAGCAATATACGAAGCCTTTCGGGAACGGCTACATCTTGAACTCTGGCACGATTTATTTAGTTATTTTGACGTATCATAATTACCAAGACGTATTACTTCGTTGCCCTGAAGACCAACGCCACGGTCATATACTCGGATCCCTGCGTGCACATCCCTGCAGCATCTCACACCAGTTGCTGGCACCGTCTCTGAGGTTACTGTGATAAAAGAGATTTACGGCCCTGGCGGCTACACGCTCATTTTATGTACGCCAGATCCCGATCTCAAATTGCTGTTGCCACCGAGCTCTGCCCTTTCCGAGATGGCCCTTTCCAGGTTATACTAATTTCACGAACAACGAGAACGCTTTGGTATCCAGGCTCACGAAGATTTTCGAAACGAAACAACAGTAAAACCTGTAATTCATGCGAGTTAAATGCAAATTTTCAGGATGTTCCAGACCATTTTAACAATACGCAATATGAGTTGTTATTCATTTATCTGTTGCCGGAAGACAGTGAAAAGAACGCCAAAAGTCGTTAGGCTGGTTATGAAATGCATCTTACTTCAAACCTTACACAAAAAACTTGTAGGTGGTTGCGGGTTTCCGCCCTCTGTTGCAGGCCAGACGGTATCGTTTAGTTGGCATGGTTGCGGTTGTTTTTTTTCTTCTCGTGTTGACTGGCGCCACTCGGTTTTGTAAGCGTTGCCTGTCCGCTAGTGGCAGCAGCCGTGGTTATCGATATGTAGTAACTGTTGCTCTATCTTTGGGGCGACGTAGTAGTTTTTCCGGGTCGGGGACTCATGAGAAGCGAGGTCCACGCAGTGCCAGAACACGCCGGGACCGTTTGGCGGCACGCATGGACTGCAGGATGGAAGGGCAGTGGTCACGAGAGTGCACGACCTTGACTTAAACCGGACCCAGCAAGCTTTAAGATGTGTGCAATCAGTAGAGAAACCTCCACCATTGTGATATCTCGCGATTCTCCAATGACTTGGGTTCATGTTACTGCTCGTAGTGTCGCCAAGGCGAAGAGCAGCGAGTGGAGTCTTGGGGAAGGCGGATCTGATTATCTTTCCTCGGCTTCTTATTACTATTTACTGCGTTCCACTTGTTACAATTTGTTAAATTCAACCAGCGGTAATTTTTCTTGCCTGGCGGCCGTTAACGCCCCAGTTACCTGCCGTGGGGGCCGGTGGGTGATTGTTCTACTCTGTTGGTTTCCCGTTCCGGGCGCTCTGAACACAGTATTCCGGACGTAGTGCAGACCACCGGTTCTGGCCGTGGCATATTGTTCCATCATTGCATTTGGTTTATCGGACGTCAGGTAGCTTCAGCAAGATTATCATTAGTCATTCATTAAACCGCCACTAGTGTGTGTTACCATCTTGTCAAGTGAATGCAACTCTTGGCTGCCTATCTCATCGCTCGCGAAAGTGTTTGTTGCCGGAACTTCTCGGAGGTCGATTCTTGGGACACCGTCTTGATCAGTTGCTTGTTTTTTTTCATTAACTTGTGCTATTGTATTTTCTGTACAGAAGGTTTCAATTTTTTCTAATATTAATGCCGTTCCTGACGTGTAAGGCCTTTAGCCATGATTGTGGTCATTTGCCTTAAAATTTTTATTTAGTGTTTGTATTTTAGCAGTAACTCTGAAAACCTTATTTACTGCCATTCCTGCCGTTTGATGCCTTCTGCTATGTCTGTGATGACTTACCTTAATATTTCAATTGCTGTTAGTAGTAAATTGCAGCGAGTTCTTAAACAATTCTTATTTTGTTACCAATCGTGGTGTGTAAGGCGTTCAGAAATAATTGTGGTCGCTTGCCTTAAAATTCTAATTTGGTATTATTATTTACGCATTAAACCTTTAGAACGTTATTTACTGCCATTCCTGGCGTGTGATGCTGTCTGCTGTGTTGTGGCGACTTACCTTTAATATTTCAATACCTGTAATTTGTAAGTTGCAGAGAGTTTAAAACAATTCTTAATTTAATGCCATTCCTGGCGTGTAAGGCCTTGTGCCCAGGTAATAGTGGCTTGCTTTTAAAACATTATCTGTTGTATATGTATTTAATGGTGGTTTGATAAATGGTAACTCGCTGAAAACACTATTATTTACACTGTTGTTTATTTCTTCATTAATAAGGTGTGGTTTCTTTATTTATTGTTGAGTCTGGAATCACTGGTTTAAAATAAATTGTGTGTAATTGTAACAGGCAACCAATAGTAATTGTTTACGGCCCAGTCCACAATCGTAACCGAATCCTGCATTCCCTTGACTACCACCATATCACAATAACATGTTGTTGATATTTAAGGCAAAGTATGAAGTAATGCAAATGTTAACATGTTGACAGCTACGACATCCACGTCTGTTTTAAGAGTTTCAGTCCAGCTTCGTTGAAGTTCTGTTGAGTCAGAGTGACTCAGTAAAAGGATATCGGTACGTGATGATAGTGAAACTGTTGTTATCAATGACTCAGAAAACTAAACAAACAAAGATTTTATATAGAGTCGCAGAAATAAACAAGGCAAAATCAATGGCCAGTGACGTATAACAAAAGTGAAACTTCAGACGAGCGGTTCTAGGCGCTTCAGTGCTGAACAACGCTGCTCCTACGGTCGCAGGTTCGAATCCTGCCTCGAGCATGGATGTGTGTGATGTCCCTACGTTAGTTAGGTTTCAGTATTTCTAAGTCTAGGGGAATGATGACCTCAGATGTTAAGTCCCATAGTGCATAGAGATATTTGAACCATTTGAAACTTCAGAAACAGGAGAATGCTGTACAGTAAGTTTTATGGATATTCTCCTTAAGCCAGCTTGACAGCAACTACAGAGAAATTTGGAAAATGGATTACAGTTCAGTGAGAAGAACTAAAATAATTGAGGTTTTATTAACACATTGTAAATCTTCCTGAGATTGCAATGTACTTGGAATATTAGCTGTATCGGGACAGTGCCTGTAAAGATAAGGAAATGACAATTAAATGTAGGAGATAGCTTTATCATTTAGCCAGCTATGTAAGTCTCGATGCGAGGGTGGGGAAGATTTAAATTCCAACAGGAATGTCCGGAAAAACATTTTTGTAAAGGCGAAATTTCTTAACCATGAATGTAAATTCAAATACTATGAAGATCTCTGTCAGGGTGTTGGGAGCATATCCTTGGAGGTAAGTGAAACACAGATGGCAATCAGTATATACTGTAACAGAATTTAAGCTTATGAAATCTGGTGCAACAGAAGATTGTAGAAAACTAGATAGGGAGATTGATTAAGAAAAGTTACTGTATCGAATATGTGTAAAAACTGTGGCAGAACTTGACTAAATGACGGGATCAGTTGTTAGGATACATCCTGAAGCAGTAAGGAAAAGTCAGTTTGGTAAAGGAGGTAACTGTCAGCAGTAAGAAATAACCAACACCAAAGGATGCAGTACCAATTGAGCTTTATTCGGCACGAGCAGCTAATTGTGCTATGGATGCAAGTAATTTCTCCACCATTCGCCCCCGGTAGCGGAGTGGTCAACGCGACAGAATGTCAATCCTAAGGGCCCAGGTTAGATTCCCGGCTGGGTTGGAGATTTTCTCCGCTCAGGGACTGGGTGTTGCGTTATCGTAACCATCGTCATTTCATCCCCATCGACGCGCAAGTCGCCGAAGTGGCGTCAAATCGAGAGACTTGCACCCGGCGATCACCCTAGCCGACGGGAGGCCCTGGGCACATGACATTTACATTTATTCCTCCACCACCTTACGCCTTTTTCTGAACCTGTTCATTATTCTCTGACACCCCTTCCTTTCCATTAATCTTTAACAATAAAAATTTCTTTTCGAAGCCTTTCAATAATGCTGTAAACTGTGAAATTTGTTCCTAAAGCTAATTAACTACTTCTTTACTTGTCGTATCATCTAACGTCTCCAGTAAATTTGCCTCATTTTTCGTTTATTCTTCTCCAAAAATCTCCTTGTTGTGGCTTCTGTTCTTTATTTGAATCCAGCTGAACCTCGACTATTCTCTACAGTGACAACTCTTTTCAGCACCAGAAGTCCTCCCTTAAAAATCAGTGTACAACTCTTCCCTTAACTCTGTGGTAAGTACATCTAATCTTTCGGAAACATCTTCCGGAATCTATACAAATTTCTCTTTTAAATTTTGATGCAATCACATTAGATTATTGTTCCCTCTCATTAGCCTCTGTTACCGCAATTTACTCCCTTGGATAGGCCTCTATTCGTACCTCTAATGTGTCTCCCAGTTCCATATTATGCTCATCCAGTACCTTTATAATAGCTTTTACTATCTCTTTTAACATCTAACTTCGTTAACTGAAAGCCTGAATTAAAACCATAAATGCCACTTCAAAAACTACTTTTTGGAATTAATCCAACATTCTGTTCCTGAACTTGAACATAAGAGGCAGAAAAAGCAGCTGAAGTAACTGCTGAGATACCAAAACCAGTAGTACAGTCAATTGCACAGGCTGCTGCAGACTCACTTACAACTTCATTTATAGTCACACAACTAATATCTTCAGTTGCAAAATCAACTTTACAAACATCAACATTTCCTATTTCACCAACTGGCATTTTGAGTCACAAGAATGTGCACATCACCTTAGCGGCAGTAGACAGTGCATTTCTAATGTAGAATTCGCATTTCTGTCCCGACTCTTCGCAAAACCACTGCTTCTCGTCTCTCTTTGATCTACTGTAGGCTGCTCCATCATATAATGAGTAATAGGAAACGTAGTGAATAAAGACAGACCAACATACGAGATACTAAACTGAGAAAAATTTCTCAAGTCCCTCATCTAGTTAAAGACCAAGTAATTCCTCCAGTTAACCTCCAAAAACTCTCTTTAAATCCACACTAGTAAAATGTAAGGCAGCGAACTGAAATTATCTTCTCAGAAGCACAAAAAATTCTGTAAAATCAGAATTTGAAGCGAATGAAACGTAACATGGGAAATATTGAATTTTCTATGTAATGATGGAATTTAAGTAATTACCCCACAATACGGAATATTTATTAGATTAATTTGCCTAATGATCGCAAAAGTACAAGATGCCTCAACTAACAACTAAAATGTTCAGTACTTCATTAAGTCAACCCCATGGTAGTTAAATAATTAATGAAAATAAATAATTAGTGTTTTATAAAATGTAGTTACAATCCTCCAGTCGAATGTAAATTACTCAAAATCCAACCTTCCTCTTAGTTTCCCTCTGTTCAAACACCTCTGGGAGAGGGGAAGAGGGGTTTCAAACGTATTCCAAATTTACTATTCTAAAACCCACCACCGTTGACATTATTCTTTTTGAGACACTGCATGCGCTTGTTACTTGATTCCCTCTATTCTGTATAATGCCCGTTACACGTTCACAATTATATTTCTCAGAACTACTAAAACTAAAAAGTAATTTTCAAATGTAGTTCCGAGACATCTAAATGCATGCATTAAAATACAAATTTACACTGCAGCAGAATAAATACCTCAGAGAAACAAAGCTTTGACCAGACTCGCTCAGTACTCTGCCAAATGAGATAGGAAAACCTTCTCCTCGTTGAGATAAAAATACAATGAAAATACGATGTACACGTATAAAGGCCTGAAACAAATTCCTGATAACGTCCCTCATAACTATAGCATTTTACAAAAATACCTGTTCACGTTGCCATCAAATTTTAATGAAAATTTATATACTTCCAGTTCTAAACCGTATCACTACCTGTACATATTGCAAAGCTTCGACCTATAGTCTTCAACATAAATATGAGACAAAATCTTTTAGCTTGGTCTTAGATGATGAATAATACGTACATTAACCGCACTGTATGACAATGAAGTCTACCTTAACTGCACATTACACAAGGTCACTTCCACAGGACAAGACAAGACAAGAAAGTACAGTCAACAGAGAAAAAGATAAATAATTTCAGCACTGTCCCTGCAAACAGCTTACTTACCAGATTATTTCTCGAAAATTTGTTACTCATTAGCACAAACTTTTCCTACGCAGTCAGAGCAGAAATGTTTCATTACTCTACCGTACGAAGCCGGTAAAAGACAAAGGTAATGAGAAGCAGCAGAAATTATAATGTAGAGAAGCTTAACATCAAAGGAATTCTGCTCTATTGGAAACAAAATAACCAATGACGGACGAAGCAAGGAAGACATAAGAAGAAGAATAGAACAGGCAACGAGGACTTCCTTCGCCAAACGAGGTCTACCTGTACCGAACATAGGCCTTAATATGAGGAAAAATTTCTGAGAATGTACGTTCGTAACACAACTCTGCACAGTAATAATGGGCAGAGGGGAAACTGTAACAGAAGAGAATCAAAATATTTGACGTGTGATGCTGCAAAAAATGTGAAAAATTAGATGGACTGATAAGGCAATAAATAAGTTGGTTTTCCGCAGAATCGGTGAATAAAGGAAAATATGGAAAACAAAGAAGTAGGGTAAGGGTGATAGGACTTGTCTTAACATATCAGGGAATAAAGTCCATGGCGCTACAGGAAGCTGTAGATGCTAAAGACTGAAGGGGAAGACAGAAACTGGAATACTTCCAACAATCAACTGAACAACTAAACTGCAAGTGTTACTCTGAGATGAAGAGATCTGCGCAGGATAGGAATTTGTGGCTGCCAGCATCAAATCAGTCAGGTGACACGACTCAAAGCAAAAAAAAAAAAAAAAAAAAAGCGTCACCCCAGGAACTGAAAAAGAACATGTAATTGAAAAAGAAAAAAAGACCTGCTTCTACGAGTATAAACATACAGGGACTTCATAATAGTATGCGATCATCACAAAAGTATGTACTCTTCACAAACATAATACTGACAAGGAATATGACAGTACTAAAGCTCCAAGAATAATTAAATTCTCTCACATTTACGACAATCGTACATAAATTTTTCTTCAGTTTCTCTCACATAAACTTTTAGTTTGCGGTGCTTAAATCCAAGAATAATTTTAAAAAATACAATCCATATTACAGAAGAACCGCTCCAAGTGTTGGCTGTGTTTCATGTAATAAGGAATGGTTCTCAAAATTATCTGACAATCACCAAACACATTTCAACAGCACATCTTAAACACTTCACTTATGATAATATTTCCTGCAAGAAGGTGTATAAACGAACAGTGTAAAAGTAATCTCTCTTGCAGTATGCATCACAGGTGACCCTCAGAACCTGGTAATACTGTGTAAAGTTAATAAACACAGGGAGAAAATGTGAAATCTTGACCGACGTAATTTGAGACTATAACTAGCAGTGTAATCGAAAGATCCAAAACTCGAGATCAAGTCGGGCCCTGCGAAAATGTAAGTACCCTCATGTTTTTGAAATTCTAAGTACATGCAAGTATAACAACGAAAACTTACCCTGACTGAAATATCCACTTGTAATGTGCGAATACTGACCAAGGAAAGACGAGTTTCACTCTCTCTGATTTTATTTTAACAACGTGAAAATATAGATCACTTACTTGCTGCAACCATTAATCTGTGGCCTCAAAGGAACATTTAAAATACCTTCCTGATGCAGTGTCCGTTAACGACCTCACCACCTGATGTACGAAATATGTAAATACACCCTGTCATAGAGGAAGCCTGTGCAGTGGTATTACTTAGCTCGAAATTGTGACTTCAGTAGCTTTCCTTACAAAGACTTAGAAAGTGAATAATAGAATAAACACTGCATTAATCCCGAGAAATCGGTACTGCCACGAAGATCTCAGCGCAAACTTACTTAAATCCAGAAACATTCATTTGATCAGGTTACTAATAGTCTTTTTTCTCAATAAATATTGGCTGACTGTCCAAGGAACTCTAACTTAATAAATGCGTTAGGATAAGGCAAATTTACAAGGTAAATTACCTATCAGTGTTTCATTTATAAATTTATGATGACATGGAATAGTAGACAGATTAGTTAAATTTCAGCTATCGGTTTAATTCATAACGAGGTATGTAAATAAATCCAGTGAATTCTTGTCCAAGTTACTGATTATTTCTACTCAAAACTCAGCTCACACTATAAGGACCTTGTGGCAGTCTATGCACCTACATAACATGGAATTTATCCACAATGTATTTCAGAAACTTATGAAAATACTAAAAATTGTTATTAAATGAATTATTGTGGAGGAGATTTATATAATTCATCTACAATTCGGAAGTGCTATAAAGAGTAACCGAATTTTGGCCCACATGAATAGAGACTGGATGCCACACAGTACAGAGCATGTTGAATCATATCATTCGTAATGGCCTAGTACAAATGTGAGTTATTGGTATTTAAATAATACGCTAAGGGGCAGTATAGAATCCATTTACTTGTAGCTCATGATTACTTCCATTGCAAGTTTTCACACATCGACCCAAGTAGCAACCGCCAACTAACCTACATACCAGAGCTGAAACAGGCCAAAAACAAGACCTCTTAACAAAACCGGCGGCTGTATTGAACTCTGACGTCGTTTATTCTTTTTAAGACAGGCTACCAGTTACGACCACATGGTGTCGTCTTCAGTCCCCGAACATAACTTGCCATCCACAACCCTTCTCATGTGCAATTAACAGAATCGGATTCAAAGGGCCAAAATTAACTGCATTCCGTACCTTGCGTAGCAACAACAAGCCCAGCATGGTCGTTTGAATATGTTTTGGACAGTAGGTAGCAGTTGGAGCTTGAAGGTCCCATAATGTATTGTGATTACTGGTAGTATGTGTTAACCCTGCAGTGGTCGCGCTGTAAAAAGAAAGGTAAGTGGTCGCATGGACTACATACGTATGACATTTTCTCAACTACAAAAAAAGAGCCCATTGAATTGTCAGATACTTTTATTGAGTATTCTATGTGTGGCACTCAGTAATGTTTATTAAAAACTGCCAAGAATATACATACGACCTCATACTTGAGAAAACAACAAACATTTCACAGCACGTCACAATTTTAAGGAAGAGAGCATCATTGGCTTTGATTTACTTTCAGGAAACACATATTTGTGTAAAAACAAAGATAATCAAAATTTTATGAACAAGAAATACAGATCTTGGAATGATAAAGGCAAACACGCTTTAGTTGTACTTCTATTTCTTGATCTTCCGCAGTACTCCTCTGTGTCATTTCCGAAGTTGCTGGCTAACTTTCCACGAGAGGAGTGCTAAGAAAGTCCAAGATTTTGAAGGACAGACTTCTTGGCAAAATTTTTTGCCTATCTCCACTGAGCCAGATGTGTCATCCAAGACAAAGGCAGGTCAATAAGAAAACCTCGACGCCGAGTAACAGTGCAGTTTAGGTTCTCTGTATAAATGCAAAGTGCATTGATGTCACTAAGTTTCAGCAGATCATAAAAAACACTAAGACTACATCTTCTTGAATTTCTATATAATTCATAAAGCATACACATCTTATCAACTAGACCCGCACCGTTCTTTGTACGGTTGCAGTGCGTTATTATTTCTGGTTTCTGTTTAGATCCTGTATTGGCGTCAGTTTTTGCGTCATTGTGCATTGTTGACATCACAATCACTACTTTGTTAGAAACCAATGCGCAAGGGTAGGTGGAAGCCAAATTTTGATGTATTTATTGGATTTCCTCTCGCCACACGAAATTCCCGGGGCACTTCTCTTTCGTCCTTCCGTACTGTGGCAACCGTGGTTGTTCTATTTTCAGATAGCTGCTTGGCAACATTAAGCGAAGAGAACCAATTGTCAATTGTTATATTGATGGTTCTGTAGAACAAAGGACGAACGACTTGTATAATAACCACATCACTTATTCAAGCGTTATGGCCCTTCCTGTTGTTTGCCTGCATTTTTTTCCAAGGCGAAAGTATAGAGGTAGTGAGCATCTACAAGCGCAAATACCTTCACTCCAAATTTTTCAGGCTTGCTCGGAATGTACTGCTTAAACCGACAGTGTCCCCTGAATGCCAAACGTTGTTCATCCAAAGTCATTTCAGCACTCGGAACAAGTACTGTTCAAAGTTCGTAAGGAAACGGTCAAATATTTCACGTACAGCGGCCAGTTTGTCTATTTTTGCATGCACTTCACTATCATTTATATCACCTGAAAAGAAATTTAAATTTTTGCTGAGACATAAATTGCGTCAATTCCGGTATGTTTTATGTGGCTAGACATTTGGCTTGTGCTCGATCCGCTTATTTTCAGCATTCCATTCATCAACACAATCTCAATAAGTCCCTATATTTCAGTTGGCTGTGTGTGTTTAGCGTCTTTCTCTCTAGAAAAATTGTTCTTGATGTGGTCTATTTTTATGTTAGTGTGTCTGATTATTGGATATATGATATTATCGTCAAAAAAGGGAACATGCAATCTTCGGTAGTAGTTTTGTGTCGTCCGGTTCTTTTAGGACCAGTAGAAACACACTGTGGTTTGAGCTCTAGTTCTTCCTATATTATAAGGAGGAGTCTTCGACCAGATTGTGTCATCTACACCAGTATAAAACGCAACCCGTCTCCTTGTCTGGGATGTTTCATCACATGAAAATTCAGGACTGTTCTCAGTTGCCTCTGCTCGTACTTCTCCCTCTTGCTCAGACTCAGACTGATAGTCCTGCTCTTCCTAAACCACATCTTCATGGTTAGAGCTTAACTCTGGAATATCTTCATCGTCCTCCGTCTCCTTCAGCCATGCCAGAATCTGAGCTTCTTGCCTCTGATCCATAATGCAATGAAATTCAACTATTATTTTATATATTTATATATTGTGAAACAGTAATGAATAGATGGAATATGTATTCCAACGAATAAGTGGAAAAACGGACTAAGAAGAAGAAATGATTTTCGAAAATACGTACTTAACAGATCGCGCATACTACAGATGTAGACGGCCGTCTTTGACGAGGTACTGTGAGGCAACCACACGTGACCGGTGCTCGCACAGCACTGAGAGGGTCCATCAACAGTCCATCCGAAGTACACAGAAGCTCGCTTCTTGACACCCAAATTTATTTGAATTACATATTACACATGTAATCCACACGAGCACTGCAGGGTTATAAAGAAGATACGACATTAGACTCAAATACAGCTGCAAGTTTTGTTATCCCTACTCAAGTAATATTTTATGACGTATAGTTATAAACACTATCCGCAACGTTGAATTCCTCCGACTCGACGCGCCACAGTGATTGTGACTCGAAGTGAATGCTACCCTAATTAACCAGTCAGAGTAAGTATTCAAACGTGCAACCACCAACTTCAAACAGTTAGTGACCCCGCTTTTCAGATGACCTTACGCAGGACGGAATAGATCTCAGCACAGGCATTTACGATGCGGTCGACAATGTCTTCACGGCCTGCTGGCACTTGCTGGTCACCTTATCCTTTAAATATCCCAACAGAAGGAGATCCGGAGACATCAAATCCGGTAACCAAGCGGGCCAATCAGTAGGGCCACCTCTGCCCATCTATCGAATAGTGTATGCACGCTCTAATACCTGCCGTGCTTCTTCTGCGTAATGTGTTGGGCAACTGTTACGCTGAAACCACATACATTATCGAACGAAATAGAATTATATATTAATACCTTCAGCTGCTGACGGGAGTTGATATATATCAACGCGGACATGCGAAAATATGTGCCCCGACCGGGACGCGAGCCAGGGGTCTCCTGCTTACACGGCAGACGCTCTATTCATCTGAGCCACCGAGGGCACAGAGGATAGTGCGACTGCAGGCACTATCTCGCGCAGACCTTCCGCGAAACCCACATTCTCACCTTACATGTCCACACATAAACTTCGTAGTGTCCCTACCCAATGCACTCATAACTCGTGGAAGACATTCTTATGAAGTCACGTAAGAGTTCGGGTAATAGGTGTTTATCCAAACAGGAGATCTCTGGTTCGAGTCCCGGTCGGGACACACATTATCACCCGTCCCCGTTGATATATTGTAACGCCCGTCAGCAGCTGAAGGTATTAATATATAGTTTTAATTTCGTTCTATGCGGGTGCAAGTCGTCAATGAAGTCTGCTCTTTCAGACACGTCCGAAAAAACAGACACCGTTTACATTTGCATATACGTTATCTACATCTACATATATACTCCACAAGCCACCCAACGGTGTGTGGCGGAGGGCACTTTACGTGCCACTGTCATTACCTCCCGTTCGTGTTCCAGTCGCGTATGGTTCGCGGGAAGAACGACTGTCTGAAAGCCTCCGTGCGCGCTCGAATCTCTCTACTTTTACATTCGTGATCTCCTCGGGAGGTATAAGTAGGGGGAAGCAATATATTCGATACCTCATCCAGAAACGCACCCTCTCGAAACCTGGCGAGCAAGCTACACCGCGATGCAGAGCGCCTCTCTTGCAGAGTCTGCCACTTGAGTTTGTTAAACATCTCCGTAACGCTATCACGGTTACCAAATAACCCTGTGACGAAACGCGCCGCTCTTCTTTGGATCTTCTCTATCTCCTCCGTCAACCCGATCTGGTACGGATCCCACACTGATGAGCGGTACTCAAGTATAGGTCGAACGAGTGTTTTGTAAGCCACCTCCTTTGCTGATGGACTACATTTTCTAAGGACTCTCCCAATGAATCTCAACCTGGTACCCGCCTTACCAACAATTAATTTTATATGATCGTTCCACTTCAAATCGTTCCGCACGCATACTCCCAGATATTTTACAGAAGTAACAGCTACCAGTGTTTGTTCCGCTATCAGATAATCATACAATAAAGGATCCTTCTTTCTATGTATTCGCAATACATTAAATTTGTCTATGTTAAGGATCAGTTGCCACTCCCTGCACCAAGTGCCTATCCGCTGCAGATCTTCCTGCATTTCGCTACAATTTTCTAATGCTGCAACTTCTCTGTATACTACAGCATCATCCGCAAAAAGCCGCATGCGACTTCCGACACTATCTACTAGGTCATTTATAGTATATATTGTGAAAAGCAATGGTCCCATAACACTCTCCTGTGGCGGGCCAGAGGTTACTTTAACGTCTGTAGACGTCTCTCCATTGATAACAACATGCTGTGTTCTGTTTGCTAAAAACTCTTCAATGCAGCCACACAGCTGGTCTGATATTCCGTAGCCTCTTACTTTGTTTATCAGGCGACAGTGCGGAACTGTATCGAACGCCTTCCCGATGTCAAGAAAAATAGCATCTACTTGGGAGCCTGTATCTAACATTTTCTGGGTCTCATGAATAAATAAAGCGAGTTGGGTCTCTCACGATCGCTGTTTCCGGAATCCAAGTTGATTCCTACATAGTAGATTCTCGGTTTCCAAAAACGACATGATACTCGAGCAAAAAACATGTTCTAAAATTCTACAACAGATCGACGTCAGAGATATAGGTCTATAGTTTTGCGCATCTGCTCGACGACCCTTCTTGAAGACTGGGACAACCTGTGCTCTTTACCAATAATGTGGAACCTTCCGTTCCTCTAGAGACTTGCGGTACACGGCTGTTAGAAGGGCGGCAAGTTCTTTCGCGTACTCTGTGTAGAATCGAATTGGTATCCCGTCAGGTCCAGTGGAATTTCCTCTGTTGAGTGATTCCAGTTGCTTTTCTATTCCTTGGACACTTATTTCGATGTCAGCCATTTTTTCGTTTGTGCGAGGATTTAGAGAAGGAACTGCAGTGCGGTCCTCCTCTGTGAAACAGCTTTGGAAAAAGGTGTTTAGTATTTCATCTTTACGCGTGTCATCCTCTGTTTCAATGCCATCATCATCCCGGAGTGTCTGGATATGCTGTTTCGAGCCACTTACTAACGTAAGACCAGAACTTCCTAGGATTTTCTGTCAAGTCGGTACATAGAATTTTACTTTCGAATTCACTGAACGCTTCACGCATAGCCCTCCTTACGCTAACTTTGACATTGTTTAGCTTCTGTTTGTCTGAGAGGTTTTGGCTGCGTTTAAACTTGGAATGAAGCTCTCTTTGCTTTCGCAGTAGTTTCCTAACTTTGTTGTTGCACCACGGTGGGTTTTTCCCGTCCCTCACAGTTTTACTCGGCACGTACCTGTCTAAAGCGCATTTTACGATTGCCTTGAACTTTTTCCATAATCACTCAACATTGTCAGTGTCGGAACAGAAATTTTCGTTTTGATCTGTTAGGTAGTCTGAAATCTGCCTTCTATTACTCTTGCTAAACAGATAAACCTTCCTCCCTTTTTTTATATTCCTACTAACTTCCATATTCAGGGATGCTGCAAAGGCCTTATGATCACTGATTCCCTATTCTGTATATACAGAGTCGAAAAGTTCGGGTCTCTTTGTTGTCAGTAGGTCCAAGATGTTATCTCCGAGTCGGTTCTCTGTTTAATTGCTCGAGGTAATTTTCGGATAGTGCACTCAGTATAATGTCACTCGATGCTCTGTCCCTACCACCCGTCCTAAACATCTGAGTGTCCCAGTCTATATCTGGTAAATTGAAATCTCCACCTAAGACTATAACATGCTGAGAAAATTTATGTGAAATTTATTCCAAATTTTCTCTCAGTTGTTCTGCCACTAATGCTGCTGAGTTTGGAGGTCGGTAAAAGGAGCCAGTTATTAACCTAGCTCGCTTGTTGAGTGTAACCTCCACCCATAATAATTCACAGGAACTATCCACTTCTATTTCACTACAGGATAAACTACTACTAACAGCGACGAACGCTCCACCACCGGTTGCATGCAATCTATCCTTTCTAAACACCGTCTGTACCTTTGTAAAAATTACGGCAGAATTTATCTCGGGTTTCAACCAGCTTTCCGTACCTATAACGATTTCGGCTTCGGTGCTTTCTATCAGCGCTTGAAGTTCCGGTACTTTACCAATGCAGCTTCGACAGTTTACAATTACAATACCGATTGCTGCTTGGACCCCGCATGTCCTGACTTTGCCCTGCACCCGTTGAGGCTGTTGCCCTTTCTGTACTTGCCCAAGGCCATCTAACCTAAAAAACCGCCCAGCCCACGCCACGCAACCCCTGCTACCCGTGTAGCCGCTTGTTGCGTGTAGTGGACTCCTGACCTATCCAGCGGAACCCGAAACCCCACCACCCTAAGGTGCAAGTCGAGGAATCTGCAGCCCACACGGTCGCAGACCCGTCTCAGCCTCTGATTCAGACCCTCCACTCGGCTCTGTACCAAAGGTCCGCAGTCAGTCCTGTCGACGATGCTGCAGATGGTGAGCTCTGCAATCATCCCGCTAGCGAGACTGGCGGTCTTCACCAAATCAGATAGCCGCCGGAAGCCAGGCGGGCAACACCTCGCAGTAGTACTGGTAGTACCTGTTCCAAAAACGTTCGACATTTGCGTCCATTCAATATGCTGCCGATAAAATACCGATAAATGAGTTCGTTGCCCAAGATGTCACACCATATGTTAAACGACCAAGGATGTTGATGGCCGTGCTGCCGTAATAAGTGGGGATTGTCTACACTCCACTAATGCATGTAATTCCGGTTTACGGTACCATGATTTGTGGATGTAGGTTATCCGAAAGTAGTACCTCGTTTGCATTTGTTGGCGTGCCTGTTCACAAAACACTACCCGGTGATGGAAATGCGGCCCCATGTAGATGTTGATGCAGAGACTCGTCGTTTGGATGATACTTGTGACGATGCAGTATTGTGACAACACTACCTACGGCATACCGGTGTCGCGGTGTAATTGCCAGGTGCTTAACTGCGGATTGTGGTGCACTGCTGCTAGTACACCTATTTCATTATCTTCTCCCGTTACACGTTTGGTTCATTCCTTTTGCCGTTCTGTGTTCTGCCACCAGACATAAAGGCGTTCACAACCTTGTAAAAGAACTTACGAGAGCGAACTTTCTCAGGAAAACCCTTGGGACACAAAGCATAAGCACCGTGAACGTTTTTCCCACAGTCTCTGTAATCACTTCCATTCTTTCTTCTGTAGTTGCAACATTCATTGTCCACTTGCATGTACGTTATCCAAATGATGGGTACGTGTGCTGGCAATAATCACAGCACAAGTATTGTAATGTTTAGAGCTACGACTACACGATACGTGAGATCCGGTTGCAATGTCCTGCTTGTCATTATACGTCCTAGTTCGCTACATGACCATGGTGGCGGGTCGAGCAGTCGCCTGTTCTATATGTCAGAGGAGTAGATCGTTGCGAATGGGTTTTCCAATTAAAAGTTAGAAATACTGACCTGTGGCAATAGTGACTTGTCCCAATCTCACAGCATGGAGGGGGGATCCGACGTGTTGTTAGATATCCAAGGGCCATCGAGCAGCATGTCGAAAATTTCGGTTGTCTACTCATTTCTGTTCCTCTGATGACAGCGCCATCTGTGGCGAAACGAAGAAAAAGTTTCAGATAAAACGTATGTAAATTTTTTCGTAAAATCGTAATCTGCAAATAATCTGGGTGGGTGGTGGGCAGCGTGTGGTGTTGTTGTATGATCATCTCCTAGGCAAATAAAGTGGAATTAAAACTTTTTTGATCCGATGTCTGGTATCGATAGCTACGATACGACAACGTAGTTCCGCTCTGCTAGGTTGGCACTACGAGAGACACCGACGACAGCACCCTCTAGCCGGCGCTGTCGAGGTCTAGGAACTCCGCGACTGCTTTAGCCCATTTCATCAAGTGCAGACATCCAGGACACTTCGCTTCAGCTTTGCTCTACATACGACGGGTCTATGCCCTCACATCTGTACAAAGTTATGTATTCTTTCTTCCTCCAGTAAACCACCTTTACTCACGGCAGTACCGACGTAATTTTCCTCCTCCTGCTCCTACCCAAGCACAGCCATCCAGGCGGGGTACAAAACGATTTGTAGTTTTAGAGTTATTTCAGTGTCTTCATTTAAGATGAACACTCCGTGTACATAATGACGGTTAACCGCAAGTATATGGTTACTTTACCTTACAGCTGGCACCAAAATATGGGTACCTGTAGCGACTATCAACACAAAAACAAAAACTGTCATGACTAATATTAAAATTTACTGTTACTGAACCTTCGAAACCAGTGTTTCTTTCTGCTTGAGAGTAGTGAAAGGCATCTACAAACAATAATCAGTTTTTTAAAAATACATATTCGCTTACAGAATAAAAACTCATGAACGACTGGTAGACTAACTTTAGTGCAGCTAAAGTTAATTTTACAAGCAGACAAGAAATCCTTTAAAATAAATATTCAACACAAAATTCTGAAAAAAAACATACATGACATGTACATCAGTTTGCTTTGCACACATCAGTCTTGACAAAGCCTTGGCGGAACTAAAACACTATACTTTACAGAATCAGACGGTAGCAATTTTAAATCAAAACCTTCACAAATTTGGGACCATCCAATACGGAACCTCAGCGCTGTCAGTGCAGTACACATTTAACAGTGTTGCAATGACGAGAATCTTCACAATTTTAACCTTTAATAAAACATGAGTGTCCTTTACAGCACGTGACACATACGGATACAGACAGAGGCCGGCGAACGACGGGCCGAGGTAAACAATAAAATCAGCCAATATGGGCAAACTAGAATGATGTTTCACATTGTAAAACCGGCTACTCACTTGTCTGTAAACCACACGCTCTGAAATGCACAGTTTAACAAGAACGCTAGCATTGGCATCGCTATCAACACCAACACAATTCAGTGAATTAGACAAACTTGACATCGGCGACATCAGAAGAAAACGCAACGCTGTAGAAACCACGACGAGCTACAAAACAGCGGCGATTCCTACATGATCCACCTCTTGTTGCCATAGCTGAGCATCACAGAGCATCATCGCAGGAGGGTGACCAACAGATGAATACAGTACGAAGATTCAGAAGGGTATAGGCTGCATTTGCAACTCGGAGATGAAGAGGCTTGCATCTGAGAGACTAGCTTGGAGAGCTGCATCAAACCAGTTTTCCGCCTGAAGACCACGACTACCACATCAATGTTGAGATTAAATAAGTGTCTTCTCACTGGTGGCCTAAATCAACGACTACGAGGTTAAAAGTGTATATTAGGTTACTGCGTATGAAAAAGAACAACAAATGGCGGAAAAAATTTTAAGGAGCAGTAAGGACATTGTAGGAGAACGAGATGAGTGGTAGGAAGAATGTTGACATGCAGCGAAATAGGGCTTTCACAAGCTGTTCCTCAGCAAAGGTGAGCTATCAGAAGCAAGATGCTAAATAAATGCGCTGCTCTGTTCTACATAGTGGGTAACATTTCTAACACAATAATTTTCCTATGAAGACCATGCCACTAAAACCTTTGAAAATCTGTTGAAATATACTCTCGCGTAGGACTACCTACGATTTTCATATTAAAAAGGGTTCGGCGTCAGTCGCATATCTGCTGTAATATCGACGGAGTAGTTCATTCTTTTGTGCAAGTACTGAGATTCACTTTGAGTGAAACATTGAATAAAAACAACAAGTTTCACATTCCTTGAAGAACGAATACGCCTCCTGAATATCATTTTATATATATATATATATATATATATATATATATATATAATTCGATATAGCACATTACATTGGCTTATCGCATACGAATTGTCTGATACAATAAATGTACCTTTGTTTCCCTACCTCAGTCTTGTAGGTCTAATCCAAAATTTTTCTTTTAATATGCAAATTGTTTCTCGTGTTTCGTGTCAAGCTAAGCTTAGGGAATGGTGACCGCTCATTAAAGGGAAATCGTTCAATTACGGAGTTACAAAACCTAGTCGTATATTTAACTCCACATTTTTTGACTCTGTATTTATTTTTTCTCTATCATTAGATATGTTATCACTGTAAAATCGGGTATAACACTGTTCTTAAACTGGTACAACCAATCGCAGTACAAATTAATACTTTTCTGACGCCAAAGTATGTGACATAGTCGACATGCATCTATCCCACATCGGCGGTCACCCACGAAATGCTCATTAAAACTTAATTAAAGTACCCACCATTTAGCTGCTGACATTGTTCTACATAATTTCAGTCTAATAACCACTAGGTTTAACAATACACTCCAAATTTAATTTTCTACTGCCACCGCATCATATTATGTCGGCAGATTACCATGCAACCCTTACTATTTCACATTTACCACGTGTTATATATATTCACTGAGGTGGATATTCTCGTCCTCTACTCAAATTTATAATAAATTAGATTTCCTTCAAAATAATTGTGACGTAGTTGTAAGGCTTTTACTGAAGAGTAATTAATACAAATTGTTCACACAAAAAGTTTAACTTCTAATTTCAAGTCGTACGGAGTGAAAGCATATAAAAGGATATGCGTACAATAAAACGTCATGAAATCAAGAGAAGGCTCCAGGCTTCTACAGCTCTAGGAATACGATGGGTACGGAATGGAACACGTGCGGTTACAGCGTAAACCGCATAAGGTACGCTTCCAGTATCGGAAATGTGTGATAAATGACTGTTTCCGTATCTCACACCTCAGCACAAAATTCACGTGATTAATGAACATGTTTGCGCACACTCATGCTCCTGGTGTGTAGCCAGTGAAATATATCCTGTTTACTTACCTGTTGCCTCATTAGATGAAAAATTAATGAATTACAGCGTCAGAAGTGACAGAAGCCCCACGCTATGGTCGAATAATCGTCCGAGAGATCTGATGTGCTATAAGTCTCATTATTTTAATTAAATTAACATACAATTACAGAAATGGTATTTTTCTATAGGCTGTTCCCTTCAAGATATTGGTTTGCATTTACTCACTTACTGTTCAAACAGTTTGTTTAAATTGAAGTTCCTCATATTTGTAGGTTGCGTGAATTAAATTATATTTACCTATAGACGAAAGGTTTACTTCCACTGAGTATTTGTACATATTTAGAGAGCAATAACTACATTCGATCATTCACTGAATGTTTTCTGACGTGCAAGTGAAGCACCAAATATCAATAAACAACTGTTGAAACAGATCAATGAAGGAAAAAATCTTCACAGAATTTCACCTACATAGAAACGCGACCAGCGAAAATCATTAAGATATAAAAATTTACCCAAGATTAATACGGTACATAAAACTGCTACTTTAGCCTGTAATTCGTATCGTAGTTATCAGCATTTCGCTTTTCTAAAAGGATAAGAATAACATAATTCCATCAAGAGACCAATAACAACCGGAAGGATAAGAATAACATAATTCCATCAAGAGACCAATAAAAACCGTATACACAGGGATTAAACGCCTAAACCGTAAAATCAATACTGCAGTTTATAATGCCTTAAAAAAAATTTCCTCATTTTTTATTGCCTCATTTTTCGTGGAGTAGGAGGACTGCGACAGTCGTCCAACATTTTTTTACTTTTTTTAAAACTTGTAACATTGTTGATTAGGGTTGCTAGAAATGTATTATTCACTTGATGTTCAGTAATTCACATTTACTGACTCGTTTCTAAAATAAAGGTGGAATTCCTCATGCACAGTACATACAGAGTACCTGGAACAGCTCACACGTGACACCGTACTGTGTAAAATAATTCCACTTCCATTGTTAGATGTTCTGGTGACGAGTCAATCACAAAGTTTAAAATAAAAAAAACCTGTTGATTTGCTACTTCATATTTACTTGGCCACTAATTGACTTTCGGCGTCCTAGGCCATCATCAGGTGGCACAAGAATTGAAAAACTGTCTCGTGACCAATTAAATATAATATTACAAAAAATATTAAACGTATCGTATTTAAGAGTATCATGCTCTGCAAAGTAGCGAAGGAAAATGCAATTAATTTTATAGAATCCTGTAATGGTTCTCCTTAGCTTTTCATTATAGTAACTGTATTGAATTAATGAGATTTACATTTTTCAGGTGATGATTCGTTGCAGATCCCGATAATGGTTTCCGCCGAAGCCACAGAATACGACTAAGGTAACATTGTGTAATACACTGAAGAGCCAAAGAAACGGGTACACCTGCCTAAAATATAGTAGGGCTCCCGCCAACACGCAGAAATGCCACAACACGACGTGTCATGGATTCGACTAACGTCTGAAGTAGTGCTGGAGGGAACTGACACACTGAATCCTTCAGGACTGTCCATAAATCCGTACGAATACGAGCGGGTTAAGGTGTTTTCTCAACAGTAAGTTGCAAGGCATCCGAGACAAGCTCAATAATGTTCATCTACAGGGAGTTCGATGGCCATCGGAAATGTTTAAACTCACAAGAATGTTCCTGGAACCACTCTGTAGCAATTCTGGGAAGTTGCATTGTCCTGCTGGAGTTGCCCAAGTCCGTCGGAATGCGCAATGGGCATGAGTGGATGCAGATTATCAGGCAGGATATTTGTGTACGTGTCACCTGTCACAGTAGTATCTAGACGTAACAGGGGTCGCGTTTCACTCCAACTGCACACCCTCCACACCATTACACCAGCTAGAACTACCCCCTCCTGATATGCAGACTCCATGGATTCATGGGATTGTCTCCATACCCGTAAACGTGCATCCGCTTTCGGCTCCGGAAGCCCACATCGATGTTTCATTGAATGATTTGCACGCTGACACTTGCTGATGGCCCAGCATTGAAATCTGCCGCAAATTTCAGAAGGATTGCACTTCTGTAACGTTAGTTCCGTTCTTGCTGCTTTGACTGAGAGTTGATGTTTCACGGGATTCCTGATATTCACGGTACACTCGTGAAATTTTCGTAAGGGAAAATCCCTACTTCATCGCTACCTTGGAGATGCCATGTCCTATCGCTAGTGAGAGGATTGTAGCACCACATTCAAACTCGCTTATATCCTGATAATGTACCATTGTAGCAGCAGTAACCGGTGGAACAACTGCGCCAGAAAGTTGTAGTCTTATATAGGCGTTGCCGACCGCAGTACCTTATTCTGCCTGTTTACGTATCTCTTTATTTGAATTTGCATGCATACACCAGTTGCATTGACGCCTCAGCGCAATAGAGGGACCCCAACCACCGTGCCTCGTTGAATACACCATTTCCTGTCATATAACCTAGTTAAGCAACGATGACAGTGGCTAGTACTTGGATAGGTAACCGTCTGGGCAGCCCACGCGCTGCTAGCTGCTTTCCCTTAGCCGTCAAGGCAAGGCGGAAGAGGGGTTGTGGCGTAAAAGTTCCTCATCAGCAGACTATCTGTAGGTTTTCTGTATTAAATCCGAACTTCTCCATAGTGTCCCATGAAGTGAGAGCACCTAACACTTTCAATGGTAATCGGTCCCTTTGGTTAAGGGGTTAAGCTCAGTGGCCCCATGGGTGCTATTGGAGATGAGAAGTCTACATGCTGGCATCGGTTTTCACCTCCTCGGTTCTTTCCTTATCACCGAACACATACTTAACATGACAGTATATGCACCCTTTACAGCCACCTACACTTAGCAGATAACTCGTAAACACACAATTTTCGTACTACGAGCGCTAAGGGCAGAGAAACCTTTCCAATCAGGCGGCTGAACCTACTCTTTAGAATCACGTAGCTGACAATGTGATAGTACTTCACTTTTTACAGTTACAGAGAAATGACAGGCCATCCCACATACTAGTCCTGCCTAGTGTGTCTGCAAAACTAATAATTGAGACCTATAACCGAAGCTACCCAATTAATTTGCAATTTTACCGTCAGTGTGAAATACTCTCAGAGCTGCCAGTGTTAGTCCTCATCAAAAGAAATTTTATATCTGTGTAAGCGATGATAACGATGAGCTGCAGGAGTTCGGCTTCTTCAGAATTCTCTAATTTGCGCAGAAAAATACGTCTCTGATTTAAAGTCGCCAGACGTTGCAGAGCAAATAGGTCGAATTTAGTTGGAGCACGTAGAGACCGCCAGCACTGGGTGGCAGAAAGCAAACGGGCCATTTCTTGCAGGCTCTCCGTCGAATTCTTTGGAAGACTTCTGCTGCGAACTGCATTTCCATTCTGATAACGTCTCTATAAAGGACGAATTCAAACCGTATCTTTTTGTATCACGATATTTGTATAAAGATATTTTTTACTTATGCTGGGGCACTGTTTTAAGCACTTGACAGTGCCGTAAGTGCCAAAATTGTATTCGTGTATTGAAAAATGTAGCATTACATAAAACGGCAGAGAGTTGAATCCATTCAGAAAGTCATTGAACCCCCAAAAGCAACTTACGTACCGCAAATTTAAGGAGAAATAAGTTGCTGCACAAAAGCGCACTTTTGCAATGGATGTATAAACTCTATGCTATTCATGTTGCTTGGTAAAAATTTATAACAGTGCTTGCGAGGACCGCGATTCGAGTTCCATCTTTGAGCTGTTTGACCTTATCTCAAATCCCTATGCTGTTAATCAGTATTGTTATGATAATAGAATAATTTTAAGATTGAAGATTACATGGTTTCTTTTCCGGTTATCGGATCGCATTGTAACATAGTATTATAAATACGATGAACGTCTCCCGTGTGTGCAAGGCCGCCCGGTAGGAATTGAATTACCAGAAACCCTTAAACAAAATGGCGCAACGTAATCAATCCCTATGATCTGGTTCGACTTCTCGCGGGCGTAGCTTGTATTACATGAATGTAAAAACCTTTTGGCGGAGCTGATTTCCTCAGAAGCAGGAAGTGGTGATTTGACGTGCTAAAACTGGTAAAACGGATTGCAATAACCCTGACGGTTTATACGGGAAATGTAACTCATGTTGAATACACAAAGTAGTTCCGATCACAGACGAAATGACAGTCCCTTATTTAAATTGGCTGCATGTTGGACGACAAACTGAAGTGTACTAGACAGTGCATGAACTTTGAGATGGAGGTAGAAGGAAAAGGCGCAAATACTTCGAAAAGTAAGATTTATGTAGCCCACACTGGATTAAATACGTCGATGAAGCATTCAACAACCACTGTACTTCATGGAGTGAGTTGCACACGTCGCAAGGTCCAAACCAGAGCTTTTCAATTAAAGTTCAGAAATTCCATTTCTTATTAAACTAATCCTGCAATATTACTCAAAACGGGATTCCTTCTGTGTCACATCAAATGATCTGCACAACCGAATACCTTGAACTTGTATTCTCATAATTTATTTCACGTGTGGTCTTCAAGCTACATGCCAAGTCATCCCTCAAAGCGCGAGAATAAACTATCGGGTTGTTTGAGCTTGTTCACTTAATGATGCTATTAGTAAGGGGAAGATTGCGGAAGGCAATAAGCTGGTATAAATAGTTGCTAACTGGCTATCAGTCTTCAAACGTGGCTCGTAACACGAATATACTTAAAATTGTACGGAACGTGGGAAATTTTTCAGATCGAAACGTAAATTTAGGATATTTTATGTAAACCATCAGCAAGCAAGGAAACGAACGTAATTAGTTACATGCTCACTTCCAGCCTGAAGAAGCCAAAGTTCATGATCATACAGTCCTCACTGATATTAACTCAGTTCAGTAATATGAAACAAAGCACTCCCGAATGTTCTGAGGAACGTATGTAATGACTTTCTCATACTTAATCAACATCTAACTGCACTAACGGGAAAGAACATTACGAGTTACCGAGGCGGTGGGTTCAGGAGAGAGATATTTAAGGAGATGAGGTACCGGATATCGCAAAACGCCCATTGCAAAAACATGGGATGTGCTCTAATTCACGGAAAAGAAAACAGGCTGCCTAGACTTCTCTAGGGGAAGTATTCGATTTTGATACTATACAGCTCAGAGCAGACAAGAAAACCTTAGTGGCAGATTCAAAGGTACACGCTCACAAGGTACACGCTCACATATGGTAACCCAAACATAATCTGTCCCTCTGACTGCTCTCCATTTCGATGTTGGGACATCAGCCTTTCCACCATTGAAACTGTAACACCATAGCTCTAATACTCTACTGATTTATTATTTTATTTTATTCTATTTAATATTGCAGCGTTGAGTTTCTGTAAATGTTGTTGGATCGAATCGATACCATGAGAGTGGTTATTCTTTTCTGTGTAAAAAACTTTCATATCATGGTTTGGTTCTATGCAATGTAGTGTACCTATCATTTAAATTCTTTGTCTGATACGGAGGGAGACAAAACGTATTGTATATATTTGGAATTTGGGTGAATAATTTTTTGTAGAAATGTCAATATGTGCAAATGTTCTGTTTTATTTAATATATTTTGTTACTGTTATGTAAGCTGCGGACCTTCACTTAGGGTTCTTAGTTATTTCGTATTTAAAAGTTGTTGTGGTTCCCCTCGGGAATGGAACTGTGTAGCGGGCGCAAAATGTGGTTGGCATGGATAGAAAGGTGGAACAATGAGTCAGTCGGGGACGAGCTACCATACTGTCAACTGCTCATATAAAAGCTGTCTATTGTGCCGGTGATGAGAGGGGCTTTTGGTGCCGTTTTCCAAGATGGTAATGCCTCGGATGGTTAGATAAAGAGCTGGACCTGTTCTGGAATTGGTATCTATCATCGCCATCAAGAAATGACAGAGTTCAGCATTTCTGCCTGCAGATCCACCTGCCGACATGCACTCGCTACCACGTTGCGCAATGGCTGAAAAAGGAACCAAGGAATTGTAAATATGTAATGTGAAGGATCAGCTAATTGGATGTTTTAGTGTGCGCAAATATAAGGTAACTTATACTCGAGCTCTTATACCTACTTTGATATCTTATCCCTAGTCACACAACCACTTAGGACCCATCCCATGTCAAAAGTGCTTACCGAGTGTCCATATTGTGAAATTAGGAAAGCCCAGTATCTTACTGATTAATGCGACTTAAACACAGAAAAAAGAAAGTTAAAGTTTATGTAGCGGAACTGAGTAATATAGTAAATGATGCTTGTTGAAAATAATCTTTCTATCAAAACTGTTTATTAATATTTTGTTGCCAATTTCTAAGGCGAATGTTCTCAAAACTGTGGCTCATAGAGGTTTGCAAATTAAATGATCACAGTGCAGCCTGTTGAAGAAAACCCAAAGGTGAGGTATTGCCTTATAACCACGTAAAGTTGTGTTCTACTGTAGTAAAAATTGAAAACTATTACTGTTGAAACTTACATGTCCATGCATAATAAAGGCTTGTTTCTATAGTGCATTGAAAGTGTGTTTAATTTTCTCTGGTATAGTGGTCAAGATTAAGGGGCCCCTTCTATTGAAAGTAGTCGCAGTACACAAAATTACTTAATTATAGAAATTTTCAATTACTTACGTTATTCAAGTGAAATTCTGTACAATATTGGAATCCTCTTGTGTATTAAAAGGGCATATTAATGGTGTAACACGATCAACAGTTTGTCTATTGTGCTCATGCTATATAACGATTAATAGAAAGACCACTATCTATGAAAACAATATTTTCTTTATTGAAAAGACAGAAGTAATCTTTTAGTGAATTCCATTTAATTTTCATAATAAGTAGAAAGATGTTTAGTACTGAGTGACTTAATCTATGCACAATAACAAATTTTGTTGTGAACTATATCCAAATTTCATGTCAGATAGGACTATGTTTGAAAAGTAATATTGAACCTATGTCCAATTTACAATTCTACAGTGAATATTAATAGTAACTTTATTGAGACAATCCAGTCTGACTAAGTCCTCAATGTAATAGTGTTTTTCGTTATCTGTTATATTTATGCAAATAGTTTGTTCTGGTTTGTTAGCTCCAACCTTAACGTGAACATACTGTATGCAGGTGCTAGAGTTCATTGCACTCGCGTGTGGCAAAGTATAGGTTGTGTTTGTCCGGTGAAGTTACTCATACCTCTTTTCTTCAACAGAAATGTCAATCATTCTCATGCCTAATTAGGCTGGCGACCGTTTTCTTTAGTCTTTCAACAGTGTGAATAGGTAAAACATTGTTTGTTACTGTTTAAATATTTACGTAATTCTTTCACATCCGATAAGACACCTCCGTTAGGTACAACACGGTCAACATAACTAAAATCCATTCTGAGGTAACACTGCTCTGCTTCTTTATACTGTAATTGCTTTAGTAAAAATAATTTCACTATACGAACAGCCACCAGCTTTGAGGTTATGGTACAGAAGTAGCAAACCGAAGTGTTGGACGTGATTTTTCCCTGACAGGATTATTTGTTCTGTTGGGGCATAGTACGTAAAAAACCAAAGATGGTATTTAATTGCACAAGCTAAGTGAACCCAGGAACAGTGTTATACAACGAATGTCGCCAGATGTGTGCAGATTTCTAGAGGCGAGCCTAACCACAACTGTGTTAACGAGAGCGCTGAGGCTGTGGCGGACATCCAGAATGACACTAGGCTGTGCGGACATGTCGGCCCACTTTCACAAGTCTGTGGAACTGACTTTGGGCAACACCAGGGGCTATGACAGCAGGTTCCCCGATGGGCACTGACACATCTGACGCGGAAGCAGAAAGCCTTCCGTCTGGACGCACCGACGAGGAGAGAGAATAACTGTAAAACTCTCAGCAATAATTTGATGTTAATTTAATACTGTTAGATCTTCACCACGGCCTCTCTGCTCGATTGCCCTGAACTCAGGCAGGGGGTCGCATCCAATGAACTCCTGAACATCTGAAGCTAACCAAAGTGATATCATAACATAAAAAAATTGTAGGAACATCAGATGCCAGGGTGAGATTCGGTGGAAGAATTTTTAGAAAAAGTAACTCATCCACATAAGAAGTAGTTTGCTAAACTCGCGTCCGACATGCGTTCGAAAAGTGTGAGACAACATATTACTTCACCCAATGTACGTCCCATAATGCGACCAAGATGGGCAAACCAGAACAGATAATGCTATTACGTAATTTTACCGACAATATTTCTTGCCCAACAAACCTTTCGCGGATGGAAATGGGAAATAGGGGGATGGGGCTGAGAGGATGCATGGGGGGGGGGGGCAGAGGTCCAACAGGTACCTTTCTCTGTGTGCTGTATGGCTGGTTGCGAGTACATAGTTTAGCGGTGTACGATAGGTTGTTCGCATAGATGTAAATGAATGTGTAAATTACATCTATTCCATTGGATTTTCTCGTTTTGAGAGTACTCAAGGTGCGATCTGTTTTACCTTGTAAAAAAACGTCCAACGGGCTGTGTCGCATTATATATTGCACAAGATGCTTTAACTTCTTAAATTTTTTTAATTAAGACAGACCTTTTATAGCGTGCTGGTTATCTTAAACAAAGAAGTATTTCATGTCATCTAGGCTGTTAAATGTTTCTTACATCTCAATACTATCTTGATGTGGATATGACTGTCATCTGGCCACAGCTGGTCTTCTTCTGTCAAATGGCAGGTAGGAGTTGTTCTACCAGCATGGCATACATCTGCAAGTGCTCATTTGTCACACGACCTGCTGCTAGCAAGGTCTGGTGTAGAGTGTTCCGGACTGTCACGGAAGGAATCGTACTGTGTTCCCAGAGGGTAGCAAAATTTCATAATGTACAGAGTGTCATCATGTTCTGTCTGCAAGGGCGTTTTATATTCCTGTTACCCATAATTCAATTTTTTTTCCAGGATCTGAGATCTAAGCTCTGGTTTATTCACAAGGCGTGAGTTCCGCCCTAAAACTGCAGTACTTATTGTTTCCTCTTTTGAACAGTTTTTCTTTATTCTTGCTAGTGTCAAAATGTAGAGCAAGCTTTCCAAATGTCCAGAAGTAGTTCCCTATCGCACAGATGTCGACTGTGGAGTCTTTGACCATCTCATAGTTCAGCCACTCTCTCGAATTCCTTCTCAGTAAGAGGAACCCGACTCTGAAATTAACTCCCGCGTTATGTTAGACACCTGAATAACATTTCCAGCTCCAAAGACAGTTCATGACGTAACAAGTAAAGCCACAATAAGGACTGTCACTGTACAAATTCGCTGCCCCTGTACATCGCTCTTTCCAGCCATATCCTCCTCGTTTCGCAGTACTCTTAGCTGCTGCATATTCCTTAGATATCCTTTCCCCAAAACCCACTATATCAGAAAACATTTCTCTTGCGCACCTATAAATTGTTTCTGTATCTGCCAGTAACATTATTTTTATAATTATATCATTATTAATATTTTTAGTGTCAGCAACTAGAATATTCCAACTACTGACAGTATTAACTTAATGGTTTTAGAGTGAGAATCGTTTAATCACGTTGTCAATGTTGTCACTTCAGACATTCATATCATTTTAATACTGTTTGTCATATTAATATTCTTATTTCCTTGGTAACTATGATGTAACAGAAGTACTGCGTATGTTCAAGCCTGGTCCAACGTGATAGAGGCCCTTGTGGTCTTAATGGGATCAGGTTCAATAAGAAACTAATTTGTCGTCCAATTTCACAGTCTAGACATCATGGACAGACCCCTATAACAATTACAAAGAGCAAGAAAGAATACAATGGCAACTCCAACACTGATTTCATGAATGATGACGATCTCTTATAAAAGTGTGATTAGACGTTTGGGCAGCAGTTCAAAGTTGACAGTATGCTGACGCTGAGCCTACATTATCGGTCATGTGTGGTCATCATAACTTTTTCATGCTTTCATGCCTTATTGTTTATGACCATCTTCGCTGGAAGTTATTTTCTTGTTTTGTTTCTTGTTTCTTAGTTTCGGGTTACAGGTATCTGGCCCTGCAGCTGCTTCTCATGTCGTTAACGTACATGTTACTACAGTAGTTTTATACTATCGTAAGGCTCTCTTTGATAAATTTGATCAACATTTTTGGATTTATAGACATATCTGGTGTTCCTCTTAGGCGTCAAAATTGGTCATTAAGGAAAGAGAAAACTATTTGCAATCAAAGAACGTTCTGAATTCTAGAAATTTCGGTTCAAAGCTGGGAGAACTCAAGAATCCCCACCGGGGTTCTGGAGACCTTGTCAGCGACTGAAAATGCCCACAGGGTGGAGGGCGGGGTGGAGAAGGGGGCATGAGGGTGTCCCCATGGGGAAGTTCTGACAGCCCCCACACCGGACAGGCCTGCCAACTTGCCGGGCGGGACTTCCGGCAGTCGTAACGAGGTTGGCGCGGGCTTTCTGGTGGCTCTTCAAAGGCCATCGCCGCCCAATATAGCTTCGTTATTGGAGGAGCTCCTTTGTGGAGTCGTTGCTTTGCTGCGATCGTGAAAAGCAAGGCGGTGCTAAATTCCACTGTTCGCAGCCGGCTATCACCCGATATTAAGCTCGTTTTTCTACCGCTTTCTGTAAGGCACCAGCGAAGCGATTCTAAAGGAATTTCACGATGTCACGTGGTACTCGAGATAATGAATGCCGAGGAATCAAATGCTAAATCCTTTATTTCAGATCTTTTACTATTCTTCGGCAAAAAGCAATCGATGTTGCATCCAGCAACATGAAACACCATACAATTGAAACATCTCCCCGTACATAAAAACAGTGCTGGTTTGGAAAGCAAACATTTCATTATGTACGTATTAAGTTCACAATCAAATCGCCATTTACATGAAAGTACAGCAAGCAACTATGTATTCAGCAGGACGTGTAGGGTGATTCGAGAAGAAAGAACACACTTCATTCTTTACTGCACGCAAACTATGAACGATAGAAACACATTGCGCATGTCACTGCGTAGTGGAAGGCTCAGTGTTTTATGCTCGCACAGATTCTGTATCATACACTCAGCATGAGAACCAAGCGTTGCTTCAGAAACGTCGAAACGGTAGTCTGTTTCGTTCCACATACCAATCGACAAGTCACTGTTCATTGATTCAATAGCTTCAACAATTGGGGTTCTCAGCTCTTGAAGAGTTGCTGCCTTAGATGGGACAAACATTCCGTTTTTCATATAAAGCTACAGAAAAAAATCACATGATGTGACATCTACTGATATGGGAGGCCATAAGCAATGGACAAGATCTCGTTGCCCCCCCTCTTCCAATGCCAACGTTGTCAGATGGTGGTGTTAAGGTAACGGAGCACGTCAAGGTGAAACTGAGACAGCTCACCTACATATCCGAAAATGAAATAATGATAATCTCCGTGAAGATGAGCAGACAAGCATTTTGCAGCATGTCTAGATACGATATTACTGTCACAGGTTCCTCCGCTTAAAAGAAAGGTGCATAAACTTTTTGTATAGAAGTGACACAAAACACAATCAAATTCGGTGAGTGTCTTTCATGTCCTACGACGACGCCATTATATTGTGACCGCGAAATATTAACATTTTGGTGGTTTACTTTATCCCATAGCTGAAACGTCGATTCGTCCGAAAAATGAGTCGTTCGGAAATAGTGTTCTCTGCCATATCCTGAAGAAGTGAAATGCAAAATTCGTACCTTCAGTTATGATCGCCGCGACGCAGTTGCTGTCGTACCTCCAATCTGTAAGGCTTCATATGCAGACGTGGTTTCAGAATACGCTACACAGTTCTGTGAGGATGTTGAACGTACCGTACACTTCCGAGGGTTCGGTGTGAGCGCATCACACATACACACGACATTTCATCAGACGTGCGATTCCGACCAGTGCTCTTCATTTCTCATACGCAACCAACTTCCAAGATTTATTTATTTATTTATTTATTGCCAGTCGTAAATAAGCTTGTGCAGGACTGACATCTTGCTGAATCGACGGCGAAATGCTCAGTGCGCTTGAAAAATGGACTGACTTACGCAAATTCAACACACAAAAAGACTTCGGTTATGGTGTAGCCGCTATGTTACTACGATCAAACAGCGCACATGTGTATAATCTTTGATCTCTAACCAGACAAGCGCAATACGCGTCTATCCTTTATAGTTTGGCTGAAATCTGTTCTTCCTTTCTGAATCACCCTCTACTTCGTTTCCGCCGTCTACATTCCAACAGAACGTTAAACGCAGCTCTGTTAAGAATCGAATTATTTTTACAGTCGTTGTACGTTGCACTCTTGTGGCACAACGGTAGCATGAAACTACTGGGTTATAGTCGCGATAATAACAAACTAAAGAATGACTTTGACATAAACAGACTTTGTTGGAGCTAATGCTGTTCTAGTGGCACTAAATAACGCAGTATCGGAAACGCTATTTCTGCAGTCACTTGTAGAACACTGCTAGGAGAACTTACATCTTCCGTATCAAGATGCATACATGATAACACTCTTTCTGTTGCCTCTGAGAAGTCAGTTGCTTGGGCCAAAACGTTTCATTACAACGAAAAGCTAATCAGAAACGATATTTCTCGAACGTTTCGTGAAATCCTCGTTCAATAGAAGCACGTACTTGAACACCGCTAATGTTTTGTAGATATAGTCGTTTAGATGGAACACACTGTTTCAGAGGAAGGTAGCAACGAAATTGTTACAGTATCTCTCTTACTGTATTTGTTCAAGTGATGAAGCCACAATGGCACCGGGTGGCTATTTCAGATGCTGCTAGTGAGCTGCTCGTTTCTCTTAAGATTGAAGACCGTCGTCCGAAGTCGAGGACATTAGCTAATAGTTGTGAGGTGGTGCTCATCAGAATTTCGTCGTTTCGAGTCCTGCTAGATGAACCAATTTTGATAGCCTCCTTTGGAGGCAGTTGGAAGTTAGGTATTGTCGCTAGGTTATTGACGCAAAATTAAGGTTCAAATCCCTTCGCAGTTTCAATGTGAATGTGGACATATGACAATATCGATGGGTATCCGTCCTCTGGAAGGTGACGTTTAGTTCGGCTTTCCCTTTCAACTGTTCGCCAGAAGCAGGCTGCAGATCGACAACAGGTTTTCTCTGTCGTTATCAAAAACAGAAACGTGACACAAGACAAACACAGGCAGGGTTTTAAGGACAGAGCTCCGCAAGTTACTTTCAGAGTCTCTTGGCGATGATAAATGTTAGTTCATATTTGTACGTTAAAGGTATGTATTTGTTTGTTATGCACTATGATACAACTTTTGCGTAAAACGTTGTAATATAGCAAGAACAGCAGTGACCAACACGGACGTGAAAGTTCTCTAATATTTCTGAAAGCCTAAGGAGCAGAATATTATCAAATAGATTACAATTAATGTTTTTACTTAGGTTAAGCTGCACAAAAAGCGACTCGCTAGACTTGAAGTCTTTCCGAACTAGCTGTGAAAGTATGGAAGTCAAGAGAATAGAGATCAAGTAGTATGAATGGGTGTTAAATAATTTTGTTCCGCTTCAGTCGATTTTTACTAAGACTAATTTGCACTACTTGTTTCGGCAACATGCTGTCATTATCAGGTGTCTTACATTTACATGCACATTAATCTTAAGTACGATGAGGGCTATTTCCTGAAAGTTATGATCAGAGGTTATGATCAGAAAAGTAACAATTTCTTGTGATGATTCATTTGTCTGGAAAATCTTCCTGGAATGTAAACTTGTAAATGTGGAAGTGCTAATTTAAATTACGGTACACAGCCAACTGTCGCTCCCAATAAAGAATCATTAACAATCATGAGTTTAATATGCATGTAATAGTAATGGAGTTGATGATGGCCGCATGCTATCAAACTGCTTCGTAATAGTTAAAAATAAGAAATAAATGACTGAAGCAGTAAATATTATTTCCTAAATTTGTGATACAGTCGCTGACAACCAATTCAGTATGAAATGGATAAATCTTAATTTAAATAAAAGGGATACATTTATGAGGTTTAGTTTCTTTTTCTGAGTTGCTTGTTGGTTTACAACAAGTTATTTTGATTTTATCGTACTTGTTCTGTCATGGTAAATTGTTTCCTTTCTTATAAATAAAACTTTGCCTCAATTATACTTCGTTTTCATAATAAATGATGTATTCCAATATTAGCCTTTGTACAGCGTGATATAGAAGAGGTCCACTTATGATCATAGCCATTGTAGGTTATATATTCATTCATATGCGTGTAATTATACTTTAGCAAGTGAACAGCATTAAACTCATCCTCATTATTTTCATCACATTACTACAATGGCTAAATGTTCCTGTTATGGTCTCTATCATCCTTCCACCTCTTATGATGTCTGCCAAAGTATCTGTTTCCAGTTAGGAGTTTACTGAATCTTATTATTATTGTTATTATTATTACTGAAATTTGTTTTTTACGATTCAGTCAAAAGGGTTATTCCCTCCCAATTTGTTCTCCTTTATGCAGTCATTAACTTGAAATTTTTGTAAATCTGATCTTACTGTTTCATTCATTCATATGATCCTAATACCCTCCCCTGAATAGGAGATTATTATTACATTTTTGGGTATTTTCCTTGATTCAGGACCATATACAAGACTAGGTACAACATAGATTTTGTGTATCCTTTCTCGTTTCTGTTTCCAATTGAACATTATTATTCTTCTTCTTCTGAGTTTCTTTGTCATAGTTAAGATTACTACCACACCCTACTCAACTGAAGTAGGAGACTTCTTGTAAGATTCTATCATTTATTGTTATTTTCCTTCTGACCAGATTTTTCTCATTTAAATCTGTATCTTTTATGGCTTAGAGGATTGTATGGTTTTGTTTGGTTATCAGCATATAGATGAGTAATTAATGGTGTGCTAGATTCTATTTTAATTCCAAACTGTCTATTGTCTTCCACTTTATAACTAAGTCAAGAATATAATCATGAAATAATACAGAAAAAAGACTACACCTTCACCATATGTCATGGTTCTTTAAAATTTCATCTGACATTATCGAATATGAACTTCAATTATTTCTGGATTTGCATGAAGAATTTTTATTTTATGCATAAGAAAATGTTTCATTTCTACTATTTTCCACAGAAACAGACTTTTCACCATATCTAATGTTATTCACAATCAACTAATTTCTAAGCCAAATTTCCTAGGTTTCCAGTGATTTTCTTACCATAAATATTTTGTGATTGCGTAAATGTCTCTCCCTGATGTCTGACCATTATCCAAAATAAGTTATATCAGTGGTAGTTTGCAGTCTTTGATTAAGAATTTACCTGTAAATTTTCATCACCTGCATTTAGAAAAAAATTATTCCTCTGTAATTCCCTATGTCTTCCATATGACCTTTTTTTAAATATAGAAATAAAATTAGCTATATTCCATTCTTCAGGTACAGAATAGTTCGTATTGAAAGTGGAGGAATTGGAATTATAAAATGATTCATTCATATCAGAGTAATTCAACAATAATTGTAGCTACACCAGCAGCTTTTCTATATTTGTTACACTTTGGAGTGCTTAAATCATTGTAAGTATACACAGTTATTATCTACTCCTATATGATAACTTGCTTCACTATCTTCATCATACAATAAATTTCTATAATACTGTATCCATTGAGTTTCTGTTATCATATTAATGTTTCAATGCTTTACTCCCTTGAATGTCATGTTCCCTATTAGCAGTAAATATTCACCAACATTCAGTTTGGTACTGCCTATTAAGTTTCTGGTTTTATGTCTTTTCTGGTCATCTGTTTCCCAGGTTTTGCCGACTTGTGTTTGTAAATACTCTTTATAAGCATTTTTGCTCACTTTCTTCAGTTCTTTCTATATTTTATACTTTAGACTACTTTTCCAGTTTTATGGTTTAATTTTCCCTAGCACCTCAAAACCTGTTTTCAATGTTGCTTGTTTTAATCTTGCAAATTATTCTTCAGTATTGCTTTTAGTTTCAACTGTTTGCAGTCCATGTGTGAGTCTTTGTTGATCCCAATTCCTTACACTTTTTTGTTGTAGAAGATTGGCAGTAAATTTCAACATTTGGGTTTTGTTTTGGGTTTCCTTTACATTTGTTTGTTTTCCCTATATGATCGTTTTATAGTCATGAAAGTAACTAGCAAGTGATGAGAATATATATCATTACCTCTAAATACATTAGCATCTCAATTGATAGAACATTTTTTGTTAAATGCAACATAATTAATTATTGAGTGTCAGTCACTTGTGTTACTTGCGTATTTATTTATGCTTTCCTTTCTCAGGAAGGTAACAGCAATTTTTAGCTGAATATATATATGAAAATCTCTTGATGTCCTATCGTTTCCATTTAAGATAGTTTCAACAAATGTGCCCAAGGTATCTATATTGGCATTTCTCCTTTTGTTTATTTAAGTATCCTAACATTAACGAATGAACAATTTTATTATATTTACATGCTTGTTTTTACATTTATTCACAAATATTCAAAGATATTTTCATTTCCATTGCTCAGTTTCATTTTGTCCTATGATATGTAAAAGTCCTATCTCAGCTCTAAATCTAGGTGCTAGCAATCTTTTATTTATATAGTCATAAACTTCTACTTTTTTTTACGTTTACCATTTATAAGAACACCTACCCCACTCACAGCTCGTGGTATTAGTTGAGCTCCACTGATAATTACCATGCTATTATCGGAATTATTTTTTCCTCTCAGTATATTCAGTGTTTCTGTGATTACAGCACTATTTATAATTGTTTCAAATTTTCTGTAAGCTCTGTGTCCTTTATATTGAAACCTCTTATTGTCCACGTAGCTCCACAAAAATCTCTATAACATCACCTCGCTTTCCTTTCTCTTGGCCATGTCGTCATCTTATAGAACTCTCCAGCTTATTCCTTACAAACCTATGAGTTCCACCTTTTACATTTTAAAACATATACTGACATTGATACCGCTACTCTGTAGAGATCAGATGTGAACAACATCTGTGGTTGATGTGGTAGCTGGGCTGCTAGTGTCCAGGAAGGACTGCAGTTCACCACTCTGTGTGTGGTTAGAGTGGCGTGTTTAATAGGTACTGGCTGGATGCTCAGCATTCCATCATGAACACAGCGCTTCCAGATACCTTTTATTTTTTGCTGTAATACATTAGGTTCGGTGGTGCTATGCAGTGGTCAATGCTTCCAAGGTGCGGGCTGGGCTTGTATGGTGAACTGTGCTAGCACCAGCAAGCGGCCTCTTCCGTCGTCCCGAACAGCAGGTGGTGTGCTCAGCAGTCCTGTGGCGTGGCGCTGACGCAGCCCCTAACGTAGGGCGACATGTGGCAGCTGCAGTAGGCAGCCGAGCGGGCTGGTGCGAATACACAACTCAGTTTGAGATGCACCGGTGCGTGCAGAATCGAACTGTTGATTCCAGCGTGAACGGCGGCTGTTCACAGCAGTGACATATGCCTGCACCAGTCAATAGCAAACTGCAGCAGTTAGTCAGGACAGGCGATGGAGGCTAGGTGGCAGTGCTGTGTTGAGATTGTGGCGAAATTGGTCCGTGCCAAACTGTTAGCTGTTAAACTTGACTTGCCACTTGATGTGTAAGTTTTCTGTGCTTTAAACAAACATTCTAAGTAAAGTAACAACACAAAAATAATACATGACTAGGATATTGTCTCAACTTTGGTACTTTTACCTTGATTTTAAATGGCAGTGTGTACAATGTTAACAAATAAACAAATTAATCTGCCTTTTATTATTGTTGTTATTATTTGCGAGTGTACCTTCTTTTACCACACACTGATAGTAGATGCGTTTTCCTGAATTTACATGTGGCTGTCATTGTCTCCAGGTAGATTATTTTCGTTTCCTTAGTCCACCTAGTTCTCGTAATTTAGGAACCTCATTCTAACAGCTTATCAGTTTCCTGTTGACTACTTCCATCGCTTCCATCTGGGCTTCCTCTAGTTCCTTTTTAACTTCTTGGGTATATACACTCCTGGAAATTGAAATAAGAACACCGTGAAGTCATTGTCCCAGGTAGGGGAAACTTTATTGACACATTCCTGGGGTCAGATACATCACATGATCACACTGACAGAACCACAGGCACATAGATACAGGCAACAGAGCATGCACAATGTCGGCACTAGTACAGTGTATATCCACCTTTCGCAGCAATGCAGGCTGCTATTCTCCCATGGAGACGATCGTAGAGATGCTGGATGTAGTCCTGTGGAACGGCTTGCCATGCCATTTCCACCTGGCGCCTCAGTTGGACCAGCGTTCGTGCTGGACGTGCAGACCGCGTGAGACGACGCTTCATCCAGTCCCAAACATGCTCAATGGGGGACAGATCCGGAGATCTTGCTGGCCAGGGTAGTAGACTTACACCTTCTAGAGCACGTTGGGTGGCACGGAATACATGCGGACGTGCATTGTCCTGTTGGAACAGCAAGTTCCCTTGCCGGTCTAGGAATGGTAGAACGATGGGTTCGATGACGGTTTGTATGTACTGTGCACTATTCAGTGTCCCCTCGACGATCACCAGTGGTGTACGGCCAGTGTAGGAGATCGCTCCCCACACCATGATGCCGGGTGTTGGCCCTGTGTGCCTCGGTCGTATGCTGTCCTGATTGTGGCGCTCACCTGCACGGCGCCAAACACGCATACGACCATCATTGGTACCAAAGCAGAAGCGACTCTCATCGCTGAAGACGACACGTCTCCATTCGTCCCTCCATTCACGCCTGTCGCGACACCACTGGAGGCGGGCTGCACGATGTTGGGGCGTGAGCGGAAGACGGCCTAACGGTGTGCGGGACCGTAGCCCAGCTTCATGGAGACGGTTGCGAATGGTCCTCGCCGATACCCCAGGAGCAACAGTGTCCCTAATTTACTGGGAAGTGGCGGTGCGGTCCCCTACGGCACTGCGTAGGATCCTACGGTCTTGGCGTGCATCCGTGCGTCGCTGCGGTCCGGTCCCAGGTCGACGGGCACGTGCACCTTCCGCCGACCACTGGCGACAACATCGATGTACTGTGGAGACCTCACGCCCCACGTGTTGAGCAATTCGGCGGTACGTCCACCCGGCCTCCCGCATGCCCACTATACGCCCTCGCTCAAAGTCCGTCAACTGCACATACGGTTCAAGTCCACGCTGTCGCGGCATGCTACCAGTGTTAAAGACTGCGATGGAGCTCTGTATGCCACGGCAAACTGGCTGACACTGACGGCGGAGGTGCACAAATGCTGCGCAGCTAGCGCCATTCGACGGCCAACACCGCGGTTCCTGGTGTGTCCGCTGTGCCGTGCGTGTGATCATTGCTTGTACAGCCCTCTCGCAGTGTCCGGAGCAAGTATGGTGGGTCTGACACAACGGTGTCAATGTGTTCTTTTTTCCATTTCCAGGAGTGTACTTTAATTTTCCGGTACAAGCTATAATCTTCTGTGTAAGCGTCGTTGTTTGACTCCTTTGGTATGTCCACAAAATCTAATTATTCTTTTTCTATTTTCCATTGCGTGACTTTACATTTCATTTTATTTATTTATTTATTTTTTTTTTTTTTTTGCTTTACAGGATACCAATATCCATTGTCCTCCATTTCTCTAGGCCAAGAACTATCCTTATAATTCTTTGCTCTTCCTTCAGGATGTTCGCCACATTGCCTTTTCTGTTGAGAATTAAAGTTTCACTCCTGTACAGATCTTCAGCATTGAACACCGTGTCGTAGGCTTAAGTATAATCTTTGTATGTGGATATGTAACATCGGTTGTACGAGGGCATTCAGGCATTGAGCACCCTCTGTTTCGGCATGAAAAAGGCAGGTCGTACACGAGCGCTGCGACATGAGCAACAAATCGACGCCTTGGGTACACTATCATCGATCGTCCTCCATACAGTCACACCCTGACACCATCCGACATTCATCTCTCTCATAAAATTTAAAGAATACCTTCAAAGACTACAACCTGAGAGTAATGAAGCATATCAACCGAAGGTAAGGTTGTGAGTCCGTCAACAATGTCAAACATTCTACAGTGGCGGTCAACAAACTTGTCTCTCGTTGGAACAAATGTGTTCGTCACCAGGATGACTACGTTGAAAAATCAGCATGTATTCTTGAAGACTAAAGATATAGAATAAATTGTTTTACTTAAAAAGCATTAAGAGTTTACAAATAGAAAATACGGATGCAATAATTTCTAGCTTGCCCTCCTAGACGTCATGCGATCACCCGCAGCTCTCTTCAGATTTTGTAATCGAATCATTGATCCCTTTACTAGCGTCGTATGTTCTGCGGTGTCAGCGACATGCATGGAGTGTCGGAGCCTTTTCATTTGCCGTACATTTGTTTCATTTCTGAACGTTAAAATTGATGCAGGCCAATAGTCCCGCTTTTAGGGGATTTCTGTGCCACTGTGTCCATAGTAACCATTGAGGATCTCTGTCTTATTACTGTGATCTCATCGTTCAAAAATATCGCTTTACTGTCTGCAAAAGTTCAGAAAGACATATTAAACTCATATTTATTCATCCGAGCAGAATATTATTCCACAGATTTTGATTTTTTAATTCTTTTTGCCATTCTGTAAGGACTTTATCTAAGATGAATGTGAAGCTGTGTTAATTTCAACGGGTTCCGATATTTCTCACTTAATTTTACTTTGGACGAGATATCTATGAGGGACTGGATTATGAGAATTACTCTCTTTGAGCAACATTCCTGTCCGTCTAGGATATAGAAACAGAAACGATCTTGAAGTCGACGAATGTAAGAGCGTTTGAGATGTTTTGGGCTGCCTTATTAAGTCAGTATTGTTTCTGGGTTGACGATGGGTTCTACACATGAGCGCCCGATCGTTTAGTCACGCTGCGCTTGTGTTCTTTGTTTAACGATACTGAGAATATCATATGTGTGACCAGAAAGAGAGTGATCCCTCTGTAGTTAATTAAATTTGGCTTGTCACCTTTCTTGTGGAGTGGATGGGTGAATAATTGCTTTCAATCTTCTGGCAGCTTTCTTTCCATTTCTTTCTTTTTATTTCTTATTTGTGCCATGATAATCATGTAAATTCTTCTACATCTACATCCTCGTCGATACTCCGAAAATGACATTTAAATGCCTTGCAGAGGGTTCAACAAACCACCTTCACAATAATTGTCTATCATTCCAATCTCGTACATTTCGCGGAAAATACGAACACCTATATCTTTCAGTGCGAACTCTGATTTCCTTTATTATGATTATCGTATCTCCCAATGTAGGTCAGCCCCAAAAAAATATTTTCCGATTCAGAGGAGAAAGTTGGTGATTGAAATTTCGTGACAAGGTTCCGCCGTAGCAAAAAAACGCTTCTATTTTATGACGTCCACCCAAAATCTTGTATAACATCAGAGACACTCTCTCCCCTTTTCCGCGATAATATAAAATGTGCTTGTCCTTCTCTGAACTTTCTCGATGTACTCCGTGAGTCCAATTTGGTAAGGATCCCATACCGCGCAGCAATATTCTAAATGAGGACGGGCAAGTGCAGTGTAGGCATTCTCTTTAGTAGATCTGTTACACTATCTAAGTGTCCAGCCAGCCAAACGCAATCTTTGATTAGTCTCCCCCACAACATTTCTGTGTGTTCTTACACTGTCATTTCCTATGTGCATCGATAACTCTGCAATGATGCCAGATTCCACACATTTGCCATAGGTTTTGTGTCGCCAGGTATGTTTGTGAATACATTTTGGCTGAGTGGTTCCGATTCTGGGTGGTTTGTGTACAGGATAAATCTTGAAGTTCATTCTTGACGTTTGTGCAGATCAAAGAAGTATCGAAATTGCCCCACACACTTGTCTGATTTGTCAAAGTGGGCTTACCGTCCTGCTTTGTAAAATGTATATTCTATGGTGTGTGGAAGGATATTTGCCAGTGACTGTCTTATAAGTGCACGGATGTTGTGATTCCTAAAGCCATTTTCAATAATTAATTACCATTCTCTCATGTGTTCCTGTTTGTCTGACTAATGTTGCCACCTGCCATCGCATCTCCAAAAAATGTTGTTTACTATCGGCTGCATTTTTGCTTTTATTTGTCTTCACATGCATAGTCCCACTAAGATTGTTTCGTATCCTTCCTGTGCGAGCTAGATTTTTATCTTTCTGTATAATCTCCGTTTGGAACGTTCCTTTTTCTTCTCCCATTTCTCCTTTGTGTTAGTTCCCGGCATTTTTTCGATTGAATTTTTGAATGTGTGTACTCTTGCAGTGTGTTCTTTCGCGGTAGACGGTCAGATTTTTTTTTGAGCACTGTGTGTGATAGCAACGTGAAGGATTTCATACTCACCAAGCAATTTTATGGATCACCTCCACGTAATTTGCTTTCGACAAAGTTTGCTCAGGGAGGTCGATGTGATGTTCAAATTCTCCGATTGATGCTACATAATGAACATGGCCGTATTCCTGTTTGTGAATTTATATGCAGGGAAGCTAATAAGGGTGTTTTGATATCTATAATGTGTAGAGTTGTGCGGTAACTTCATCTCGTAGGATTCTTGTATATAACCTTGAAACTTACGAGGAGTACCTCCATAAATAATACACAACTGTTTTTCTTTAGTTTTGTAGAAAGTTTATTCTTTGTCATTGATTTACTACAATAATGCATTTAATTTGTTCCGCGTGAAATTGAGGTACAATGGCTTGTGTCAAGTAACACCTCCAAAACTATTTATCTCAAAATTTTTTGAATAAAATCATCTTTATTAACATTCTACGTCTTTATTCTTCATATATATATATTTACTTCTCAGCACAGTCACACTGGCGATGAACGAATTTCCCCCAACACGAGAATATTTGTTGACACTGTTGCACATCAGAATACTTTAGTTTGGGAATACAGAAAAATCTGTCAGTTCACCAGCTGAGCATTGCATCTTTTGCAGGGCCAGTGTGTCAACAGCGTTAGCGTGTATCGTAAGCAAGTACGCTTAGTGAGCAAACTCATCAAGGCAGTGTGTGACCGCGAGCGATTCAGCAGGAGATGTGTGACAGCGACACAGACAGCGCTAGGCGGGCCTCTGGTGCACCTATGTAACGTTATCCAAGAAGCACGATTTGCTTCGCTAGTTTACTTACTGTATGTTTGTCAAGTGGACTAATGGTACCAAAAGAAATCGTTAAGCAGATTTAGCAGTAAGAAGGACTGCTGACTGCCAGGAATAAATTAGAATGGTTTTATGATTATGAATGAGGTATAACAACTAAACCTCTTCCCAACTGTAGTAAGTACACCGACCAAGATGCTGGTGGTAACTCTATATGAAAGATCGATGTCATTCCCCTCATTGGCACTTAATTCTTTGGTTACTGTTAGGTAACGGTTTGTGCAAGATTCTTCCAGTCCTCTGGAACATCTCCATTACACTGTTGCACGAGGATGACAGCATCTTCGTGAGCTGCAGGACTGGAACGACGACTTCCACAGACCAATCTCAGGAGACTGTCACGACGACATCCAGCTGGGATGCGAGCAGACACTGACTCACCACTCGCTTGCTCAGGGGCGTGTTAGGACTGGCGAACAGCCCGACATAACGACACTGCAGTCAGCTGATGAGCAGTAGCATCGGTCATCATGACAGTCGACAGCATAGCAACAGAATGGAATACACCGCATGAATAGTAAAATTACTGAATAAACACGACTTGGAATTGGTTCTTCTGTTACTGCATCTGCCGACACATCCAGGGGTGGGTAAGAGTAAGAATCGATATGTATATTCCGCCGTGACCTTGCTCAGGAGAGCAGCAGATTTCTTTGGCTGACTTAACAGAGGAGCTGTAGCAGTAGTGGCTCAAGAAATCTAAACGTCAAAGAATGTATAGATGTTCCTGCGAAAGAATCAGTATTAATGTTTTGATGACATTGCCGAACTACCGCCCTGGTAGAGCAACATCTTCGGGCATCACAGCGTCCACAATGTTGTGTGAGAAGGCGAGGGGAGCAGCGGAAGGGACCAGGCAATCTCTCATCTTCTCAGAGGTCCACTCAAAGGACCTCAGCAGCAGATGGAGTTGAGGCTTCTTCCCCAGGACCAAGTGAAGAACGGAATACACCGTATGGAACTTAAAATTACTGAATAAACACGACTTGGAATTGGTTCTCTAGTTACGTCATCTGCCAACACATCCAGAAACCTACCTACTCCTGAACAGAGCAGAAGGATCAGTTGAGTGCTGTCTGTCCGAAAGGAGTATTATTTATACGAACTCAGTCCGTTAGTGTTTCTGGATAGGCAGTGTTCTTATCCTGTAACGTGCAACAGAACTGAGGATTCAGGTGCAGCTGTTGGGGAGTCATGCCGTCAGTGCTCCAGCCTTTTTGTGGTGTCAGCCACCGCTTTTCTATAGTCGTGTAATAATTTCTCCTTCCAGAAGCCCAGGCGGTAGTTCGGCAATGTCACCAAAACATAAATACTGATTCTTTCGCCAGAACATCTAAACACTCTTTGATGTTTAGATTTCTTGCGTCACCACTGCTACAACCTCTCTGTTAAGTCAGTCACAGAAAACAGCTACTCTCCTGAGCAAGGTCATGGCGGAACGCACATACCGATTCTGACCCTTACCAACCCCTACTGCACACGACATCATAGGTGGAAAGGTGTACACGGTCGGCTAGCACTGAGGTGAGTTTTTTCTGCCTGCATAAACGGTGCACAGTCAGTTGGTTTATGGGGCTGACTCACTGAACTAAAGATGTAGGAGTCCGGGTACGGAAATAGTGGAGGAAGTTAGGGTCGCGAAGTACTTACCGTGCGATCAGCACTAACTGTGCAATATGGAACAGAACGGTTTCCTTCATGACAGCCCAAAAGAATCTGATGGTTAACTAAAGAAGAAAATTTGAATATTCTCCATGTTTATGTACTGTGAGTAGATGTTAAAGAGACGTAAGAACCTTTTACATGAATACAGGCCATAACAGTTATAATCATAAATTATTAAATTCCCGGATCCATTTCTTTCTGACTTTTCTTCTTCTTCTTCTTCTTTTTCTGCATTTGCGCGGTCAGCTGTATCCTATTACAGCCTATTAACATTCCCATCATTTTCTTGGTCGGTCTGTATCTCTTCTTTCATTTTATGTTTTTCATATCATTATTTTACTTAAATCATCAACTCCTTCTTGTAAATCGTCTTCTCTTGAGAAAATCCCTGTAAGGTCATCAGCATATAGGGGTGATTTTAGTTTTACCGAAATATTTAGATGCCTCTAGATTTCATTCTAAAATTCAATTTGTGAACGGCATCGTCCATATAAATAGGGGATAAATTACAGCGTTGTCTAATGCCTTTGTTTACTTGTATCGGTTCGGTTTATTGAATAATATGCCTCCTGTATCTAGGATTAATTGTGTATCCATGTACAGACTTTCAGTATCTGATGTAACCTGGAAAAGGTAGCTTTTGTCCTACATTATTCTCCATATCGTTTCTCTATCCCCGTTCTCGAAATATTTCTCACAATATATAAAAGTAGCATGTGTCCCTTAACAAGCAGTTGTTACATAGAAACTGCTTCAGTCATTGATTGCCCATTTCTAAATACGTTCTGTTCTTCCACAAGAAAGATAATGCTCTTGTTTTTAATCTTGTCATTAAAAGCCATGCTTTATGTGTGTTTACTCTGTCAAGTATGCTAAACTCTCCGTAGTTTTCAGATAAGGTTTCTTCACGTTTGTTTTATTTCGATACTACTTTTGATTTCTTCCAGTTTCGTGGTACATCTTTCTACTTATAAGATATTTTAAATAGATGTGATAATTTGAAGTGTAGTGACACTCCTCCTACTCTGACTCTGTATTAAATCCATGTAAACCTGGTCGTTTTTTACGTCTATTTCTTGTTTATTTTCTTTTCATGGTCTACATTTTGTATCATACTATTGGTTTTAACATTATTCAATCCACTCTTCTTTTGTAATATTATCTGAATTACTTGTGTCCTTCACTTTTATATTTAATACTTTCTAAGCCTTATATGCTATTTGCTAGTGGCAGTGAATATCATGTTTTGTATTAGTTACGTATTAATCCCAGGTGGGCTGGAGAACTCTCCTCACTGTTGCTTTGGAGTAATTCCTTTTCTGTTTGTAAATTTGTTATTTTTACATGCTAGACGTTCAAAGATAATTTTTATATACTATAGTTACGTATTAATCCCAGGTGTGCTGGAGAACTCTCCTCACTGTTGCTTTGGAATAATTCCTTTTCTGTTTGTAAATTTGTTATTTTTACATGCTAGACGTTCAAAGATAATTTTTATATACTATTCAATTTTTTGGGCAACGACCTTGCCGCGGTGGGTACACCGGTTCCCGTCAGATCACCGAAGTTAAGCGCTGTCGGGCTGGACCAGCACTTGGATGGGTGACCTGCCGGGCCACCATTCATTTTTGCCATCATTCTGGGTGCACTCAGCCTCGTAAAGCCAAATGAGGAGATACTCGACCGAATAGTAGCGGCTCCTGTCAAAGAAAACAATCATGACGACCGGGAGAGCGACCTGCTGACCACACGCTCCTCCTATCCGCATCCTCAGCCGAGGATGACACGGCGGTCGGATGGTCCCGATGGGCCACTTGTGGCCTGAATTGCTTCTCCAATTTCTGTTGATCAAATTTTTAATCCACACCTTTGGCGATATTTCATTTTTGTTCCTAATGACTCAATTACATGTTTTTCATGCATTTTCAATATTTGTCCATTCTTCTTCGGTAGTGTCCCAAGTAGCTAATTATTCTTATACTTTTCTTAATCTATTCTGATACAGGCCCCTTAACACACCACTGGAAGAAATATACTTCACAGACATTTTCTTCCTTCTATCAAGTAATGTGTTTGTTTTTCTTCCATTTAGCATAACTATCAGTTTTGTCTATTACAAAATAATGATCAGTGCTGACACCACAACCTCTTTGTACTCTCGTATCTTTTACTGGATGCAGTATTCTTCTGTTTATTATATTGTAATCTATAACTCGCCCGTATCCTCTACTAGTTGTACTATAGTTGCAAACATCTTTTATAATGCAAACCTGTTAGCTAATTTGGGGTGATTAAAAGTGGAAAAATGTGTAAGTAGCTGCTCGTTGGCGTTACAGGTTATTTCTCCATACATTCGAAGAACTATGAGTACTTACCTTACTGTTTGCTAACCTTGCATTAACGTCACCAAACGGAACTAGCTGATGCTTTGGTTATCATGCTCCTAAACATTTTGAAGGGCGTCGTAAAAGGTAACTGGTGCTTAAACTGCTATCAGAATCAGGTTTCCTCTTTCGTTTTTTATCGTTGCTGAAATTGTTCTCTCGTTTGTATACTCATCGTTCTTGATACTCTTTTCCCAAGTTTTCTAGATTGCTACTCCTTTACTTGCTCTTTCTTTCTGTCGTACTCCACCACAAAATATTACATATCATCCAAGATACTTACTACGTTTCAGCGTCTTCTTAATTTCTGGGACAGTTGCAAATTCTGTCTGTCATTAACAGAATGTCTTTGCAATTTTTCCTTCGTCTTAATCAATTCCATTTGCTTCCCATACAAGTAATCTTACTTTTCCGTATGTCCATTTTCTCTTGGCATTTACTGTAGCTAGAGCCGCCAAAGAAAATCCGTCCTGTTTTCCGAGAAAAAATTGGGAAATACTAGTGTTTCAAATGTTCCTGAATGGGTTATCAACCCACTGCAGGTAAGACTGGTTATTCAGCTGCCTTCTACGAGCTTACCAGTTAAAGCTCTCTCTCCCATTAAATGAGCATAGTACTGGTGCTGGCGGCCGGAATGGCCGACGGTTCTAGGCTCTACAGTCTGGAACCGCGTGACTGCTACGGTCGCAAGTTCGAATCCTGCCTCGGGCATGGGTGTGTGTGATGTCCTTAGGTTAGTAAGGTTTCAGTAGTTCTAAGTTCAAGGGAATAGATGACCTCAGATGTTAAGTCCCACAGTACTCAGAGCCATTTGAACCATTTCACCAGTCGGTTGATTTCTCGAGAAAGTTTTATTGTCATGGAAGTACTGAATAGTTTTGTTAAGGAATGTATCTCAGCACGTCAATTCACAAAAATTAGAAATGAGTCGTAGGTGCACATGAACTTTCGTTTTGGCTCCAAAACGCCTTTGCGTCTCCGCATACAGTAAATTATATGCGTTACATTAATAATACTAACAATAAAAACATATGTGGTGCGGTTTGATGACAACGTTACAGTTTTTAGTTAAAGTTTGCTTATTATTACCACATGAAACTTCGAGGCTGCAGAAAATACTGCACTTTGTTCTGTCGGCGAAAACCATCTCGTTGGATATTTAATGAACACCTGATACAGATATCGGAGACCATATTTGACGTCAGACTGCCATTTGTTCTTCATGCTGTCTGAACCACAACACTCCTAACCAAACGAATGCTTGTTACTTGCCAAAACGGAGGCAACATACGATGTAATGACATTTTCTGTCTATACATATTTCGGCACTTCACGTACTGTTCCCCGTAGGCGGAAAAAATAGCCCATGGCTATAGCCTGTAAGGTTCTGAAATTTCGCTCGGAGGACCGCAAAATAATGGAATTATGTTTTGCGTGAGTCAGAAAGTTTCTCGAATATTTTTTTGTGAGTATATTAATGAAGAACACCTAAAATATTCTAAAGTTAATTGAGGAACAAAATCCCTGCTCTGGTTACAAACGTCACGTAATCTGCATGAGCTTAGCACAATAAATACTTTACAGTCAGAACCGGATCTAATAGCAAAATATCTCACAGGGGACAGACATTCGAAAATCTGGAGGTACCGTACTAGAACTCTTTCCTTAATAGTAATGTTGTGACCAAGGTACGTCCTACACTGCAAGCATCCTGTTGTCGTCGGCTTCCATGCAGCCAAGAGTTGAAGTGCGTCACACAAAGCAGCGAATCTATTTCGCAGAATGGTTTCTGCTTCTCTCAATAACATTTCTTCGGGATTGGCGAGAAGAAAAAGGCCAGCAACACAGGTAAAGACCAATTCAATCAAACCTGCGAGAAAGTTGCAGAAGTTCGTCGATTCCCGGCGAGCCGATGGCGCTCCTCCCGAACTGTAGCTGCAGATCGTCGTGGCTGAGTCCAGCAAATCTCTGAGACATTCGATGCTGGCTTGTCCGCAGAGACTGAGAGGGTAAGTGATGATCTTCACTCAAGAACTTTGAAAATAATTGTACAATGCTGCTTTGATATCGGAGACACCGATAGTGATGAACAGGGTTGAATGCAAATTAGCCCATAAGCAATACATTGCAATTAAATGCACTCTACAGTAAGACTTTATTATAGTCTCAAATGCAGCCAGCATAATTTGCAGTTTTAGCCTCTAAATGCTGAAATATGTAATCATGCGTCCTTAGAATACGACGCTGGATAAGTGCATTCCGCATACTTTTTAACCAAGACTTACGTTCAGTTGCAGAAACTTAGCTCTTAGGTAATATAGAGTGGAATAAATGTTGATTCGAAAAACTTTGATAAATTAACGAAAATAGCTGTAGAGACTTGCAGAGAAGGTACGAATGTAATAGTGCCTTTCACTGATAAAGGTCACTCAACTTCTTCAACGTTGCTCACATTTACAATGAAGAGACAAAGAAATCGTGTAGGTCCCCTGCGAGCACACAGAAGTGTCGCAAGACCGCGTGACATGGACTCGACTAATGTCTGATGTAATGCTGGAGGGAACTGACACCGTGAACCCCCTCAGGGTAGTCCATAAATTCGTAAGAGTACGGTGGGATGGAGATATCTTCTGAACAGTATGATACAGTGCATCCCAGATAAGCTCAATAATGGTCATGTCTGGGGAGTTTGGTGCCAGGGAAAGTATTTAAACTCAGAAGAGTATTCCTGGACCCACTCTATAGCAATTCTGGACGCGTGGGGTGTCGCATTTTCCTGCTGGAATTGCCCAAATCGTTCGGAATGCACAATGGACGTTAACGGCTGCAGGTGATCAGACAAGATGCTTATGTGCGTGTCAGAGTCGTATCATATCACTCCACCTGTACACGCATCACGTTATTACAGAGCCTCGACCTGCTTGAACAGTCCCTGCTGATATGCAGGTTCCATGCATTGTCTCCATACCCGTACACGTCCATCCGCTCGACACAATTTGAAACGAGACTCGATAAAACCAGGCAACATGTTTGCATTTCTCAACTGCCCAATTTCGGTGTTAACTGGCCCAGGCAAGGAGTGAAGCTTTCTATGATGTAGCCATCAAGGATACAAGGGTAGGCCTTTGGCTCTGAAAGCCAATATCAACGATGTTTCGTTGAATGGCCCAGTATTGAATCTGCAAAAGTTTGTGGAAGGATTGCGATTCTGTCAGGGTTGGACGATTGTCTTCAGTCGTCGTTGATCCCGTTCTTACAGGATCTTTTTCCGGCAGCAGCGATGTCAAAGGTTTGAGCTTTACCTTATATTCACGGTACACTCGTGAAAAGGTCATACGGGAAAATCCCCACTTCATCGCTACCTAGGAGATGTTGTGTCTCACCGCTTGTGCGCCGACTGTAACACCACGTTCAAATTCACTTAAATTTTGATAACCTGCCATTGTAGCAGCAGTAACCGACCTAACAACTGCACCAGACAGTTGTTATATAGGCGTTCCCGACTGCAGCGCAGTAATTTGCCTGTTTACAAATCTCTGTGTTTGAGTACGCATGCCTATACCTGTTTCTTTGGCTCTTCAAGGTATTTGATTCTGCTTAGTCCAGCCAAGCCTAAGGGTCATTCTACGATTAGCACCACCAAAATCCAATCCACAACGAAAACGACCATTCCTTGGGGCCACAGCATGTGTCCTATCAACTGCACCCTTCATTCGGTCACGTTATGCCATAAACGTCTTTCTTTCTGAGTGCGTCTCAGTACCTCCTAATCAGTTTTCCTACCTACCTATGGAATCTCAAATCTTTTTCTGTAGCACCACATTTCAAAAACGTCTGTCCACTTCTTTTTTGATATGTTTATGTTCTACATTTCACTGTCGTACTAGGCTACACTCGTCAAAATTAGGTTCCGGAAAGATATTTTAAGATTGAAATGTATGTACGGTACTAGCACATTCGTGTTTCTCTCTCTCTCTCTCTCTCTCTGTCTCTCTCTTTTGTCGCAAGTCATGATTAAGTGCCTGGTAGAGGAATCGTAGATCCACCATCGGACCATTTCTTTGCAATTCTACTCTAGAGCAGCGCGCGAGAAAAAAGAACACTTGGATCATTTCGAGAGAGTTCTGTTTTCTCTTGTTTTATTAAGAAGGTGGGATCCAACAAAATATATCCTCATTCTGAGGAGAAAGATTGTGATCGAAACTTTGAGAAACGATCTCGCTGCAACGCTAGACGTCTTTGTTTTAATGACTCTCATCCTCTACTAGCGTGTCATATGAGTGACGATACCAAGAAAGTCTGGTGCGGCTCCCTCACAGCGCAGCACTACTCCAGCAGAGGATGGACAAGCGTAGTGTACGCAGTCTCTTCACTAGACCTGTTGCATTCTGTAAGATTTCTGACAATAAAATGCAGTTTTTTGGTCGCCTTCCGTACAACATTATCTGTGTCATCGTTCGATTTTAAGTTATTTCTGATTGTAATCCCCAAGAACTTAGTTGAACTCTCAACCTTTAGATGTGTGTGATTCATCGTGTGACCGAAATATAACGGATTCCTTTATTGTGCTCGTATGGGTGAACTCATACTTTTCAGTTTTTAGAGTCAATTGCCATTTTTTCCAGCATACAAATATCTTGTGTAAATCATTTTCCAATTGGTTTTGTTCTTCCGATGACTTTATTAGGAGGTAAACGACTACATTACCTGCCACCATTCTAAGGCGACTGCTCATATCCTCTCTTAAGCCATTTAAGTGGATTACGAACAGCAGAGAGCCTGTTAGACTTGCTTGATGTACGCTTGATGTCATTTCCGTTTTATTCGATGACCTTGCAACAGTTACCACGATGTGTCACCTTTTTCAGAAAAAGTCACGAATTCTGTGGCACATCTGAAACTATATTCCAAAGGCACGCACTATGATTACAAGTAGCTTGTGAAGAACGGTGTTAAAATAATTCTTTAAACTAGAAATATGAAATCATTCTGAGAGCCCTTTTCTGTAGCACTAATTACTTCGTGTGAATAAAGAATTAGTTGTGTATCGCAAGAACGGTATTTTCCAAACCATATTAACTATCGTCTATAAATCATTTTCTTCGAGGTAGCCAATCCAGATACGTGACACGCATAACACACATACAATTCGCTGTTCAAAGGCAGTTTGTAAGTCCACGAAAACCACAGTTGTTTCTGTCTGTACTGAACAACTCCTTCGTTCATTACAGAAGCGTGTGCGTGACCGAGTCCCGATGCCGATTTTTCGAAAAATCGGTGTGCGATACCCGAAACGAGGAAATCCTACCTTTGTGATATTCGGACAGTTCAACGATGCATGTTTCTTTCACTTGGGAACATGTAATTAGAATCAGTTATGTTGACGCTGTCTTCCCGCATCTGTCCCGACACGGTTGATTATTGTCCTCAAGACAACGCACGAGAACGAAAGTCATCACCGTTTAGATAAACATTAATACTGAGCAATGAAAACTCATATGAAATATACAAGTTGTGTGCAGCCACGAGATGAAGACTGCACGATCCCCGCGCCCACACTGACTGAGCTACACTTGATGCGTTCTACCGTTACCAGAGGGCCAACTATCGACAGGTCAGCGATACAACAAAACGCTTACAACGTCACACCAGGATGGAGCAGCATTTCAATTTGACATTTACATACCGTTTTTTCTGTTTTATGTTCCGTGGCACGTAAATGAAACCTATATTTAGGATGGTACCCTTTCAAAGTAACGGCACAGTATAGCATATCGAAAGAATGAGTGAAAATAACAACAAGTAACGAATCCACAATTCATTCGATGTTTAAAAGCAGTCGTTTGTTGACAATCCAGTATTACTTTGTTATTTATTTGATGCTAGGTTATCTCTAACTACGTTATTACCAAGTTACAACTATTACACTTTTACTTCATTAGTTGATAAAATTGAAGTCTCTATTGCGTCGTTAAATTGTCACTGATCTAAGAAAAGAAAACTAAGTGAATATGCTAAGGAAGGAACATCCTTACATACTGTGAAGGTGACTGGTAACTAATCATCTGTATGACTTATGAGACAGGCAACATGTAACCAGATCACCTGGTGCTCAGTCGACCGCTTGACCGTATGTAGACTGCTGTAGTGGGAGGATGGAATCAGAAGTGGCAGAACCATTTGTCTGGCTGTCGCGGCTAGCTGCTGCAGCCTTATTGGGCTGTCAGCTGTCCAGCCATGGGATTACCTGAGTCCCAGAGGGCCATGTCGCTCACAGCCAAGCTGTCCATTACTCAGCCGGATTATCTCAGCTACCGCTGCTGTTTGTTTGCTTGGAGTGTTAACCGCCAAGCCAAGTCCAACGTCATAGCGGAAAGTGCGCGTTCATTACGTAATTTTTACAATCAGGTCATTAGATCGACCCTTAATCCCACTACTTGCTCATACAGTCTCTAACCAAGTATGTTGTGATTTTCTGTAGAGATTTCGCGCTGAATGAATCAGCCTACAGCTTGCACGATTATGTTCATGTGTCCATCTGTTATATCTAAGGATTGCATATGCGACTAGACATACGTTGCTCTTAATAATCTCAGCTGTGGTTAATTACACCTCGGTCATTGCTCTTTACAATATGACAAAGTAATATGAATGAATAAAGGACAAACCTGTGGATAAAACGGATTGTACTCGGTGACTGGCTTGATGCAGGCAGAATGTAAACTGGGATCAAAATGTCCACTTCACCTGTATCGAATATCAATTTGTTCGTCTGAATTTGTAAATCTTTTCTCCACGTTGATACATGGAGTTGTTCCGTATAGAAACAAAGACCCACTTCCAAAATGTACTGGAAAGAACGGGTTATCGGACTGGGATCTCATCTTGGGTGTGAAAGATGTAGAGGCGGACACATTTGAAGACATCATCGATAAATTTCATTGTTTGATGATGGAAGGCTATCGCACAAACATTCATTAGATTACTGTAATTCTAGGCGTTCAACGTTTTAGGTCTTAGCGACTTAGCTGAAAGAATAGCACAGACGTTCGAGGTAGTTTAATCGGCAGTTGTGTTTTGGAGACCATAATAAACACTGACGAGCCTAAACATAATGACCATTTTCTCAAAAGCGTGTTGATCCATGTTTTGAAGAGACTACAGCAGCTGCAATGCGTGCCACAGACTCAGTAGTTCCATGGTGCGTTTCTAGAGCCGTAAATCAGCTGATTGGTATGCTCAGTACAAGTAGTTCCATTAAATTAAGGGCCAGTTGATTATGGACGTTCATCGGGCGCGGATAGCGGCCCAGATATACTTAAATTTGACAGATGTAGTAGCCAAGACGTGACTCGGTTCACTGTCGTCAACATCAAACCACTGTACCACGATTCTACATCTACATCTACATATACATCTACATTTATACTCCGCAAGCCACCCAACGGTGTATGGCGGAGGGCACTTTACGTTCCACTCTCATTACCTCCCTTTCCTGTTTCACTCGCGTATGGTTCCCAGGAAAAACTACTGCCGGAAAGCCTCCGTGCGTGCTCGAATCTCTTTAATTTTGCAAATATAATAACCCTGTGACGAAACGCGCTGCTCTTCTTTGGATCTCCTCTATCTCCTCTGTCAACCCGACCTGGTACGGATCCCACACTGATGAGCAATACTCAAGTATAGGCCGAACGAGTGTTTTGTAAGCAACCTCCTTTGTTGATGGACTACATTTTCTAAGGACTCTCCCATTGAATCTCAACCAGGAACCCGCCTTACCAACAATTAATTTTATATGATCGTTCCACTTCAAATCGTTCCGTACGCATACTCCCAGATATTTTACAGAAGTAACTGCTACCAGTGTTTGTTCCGCTATCATATAATCATACAATAAAGGATCCTTCTTTCTATGTATATTTGTCTATGTTAAGGGTCAATTGCCACTTCTTGCACCAAGTGCCTATCCGCTGCAGATCTTCCTGCATTTCGCTGCAATTTTCTAATGCTGTAACACGGACGGCTATCCTCTACGTAGACGCAATCGCCACCAGGAGAGATGCAACGAAGTTCACTACAGTCACTGTGAATACGATAAGTACGACGTATCTCATGGAAACCCAGAATAACACCATTGGCTACCGTATGTGAATCGCTGCAATTTTGACAACCACTTCAGCTGGATGACAGGGAATCCAGACACGACAATCGACTAATCGACCTGGTGCAACGAGAAACTTGATTCATTCCACCTGTAAACACGTTTCCATTCATCCACGGCTCAACCTCGATGATAGGGTGCACATTGCAATCGTAATTTTGATGCCCTATGATCAACGTGGGAAGATACAGAGCTGGTCTGCTATGGACCACCAGTTCATCAGTCTGAGCTGAACGGCGTGTTCCGAAACACTTGTGGCTGCACCAGTAATTTACTCTGTCGTCACGTCTGAAACAAATCGCCACCTGTCTCGCTAAGAGCGAGCTAGCCTCCAACTTCCACGTTCTGTGTTGGGGCGTGCACCTTGTCAGTTACTCTGGGTTTCACTATCCTCCCGACTCTGATGATCACGATAACGCTAATAGTCAACAAATTTCGCCGTTACCGAGATGTTCGATTGCAGGCACCGAGAAATAGCAATTCTCGTTCATCATTCAAGTCCCATGTGTCACTGTATTTCCACATTTGTGGCCCATATCGTTACTACGAGGGTCGTTCAGTAGGTAATGATACGCGTTCATTCTCAGCCAGTTTCGCTTAAAAACATTCATAATCCTGCTTCATCCGCTATAGCTTCATGTAGTTCAGATAGATAGCGGCGCTATACGTAGCCTTCAAATTGGCGTCCCTAGCGGAGGTGCGTTCTACGACGAGAGCTGTCATTGAGCCGGCCGCCGTGGTCGAGCGGTTTTAGGCGCTTCAGTCCGAACCACGCGGCTGCTACGGTCGCAGGTTCGAATCCTGCCTCGGGCATTGATGTGTGTGCTGTCCTTAGGTTAGTTAGGTTTACGTAGTAATTAAGAAGGCTTTCCCGGCGTAATAATTGATAATTTTGCTCTCGGGTGTGCAGCCGGATCATAACGTCATCTTCACACAATATTTCAGTGGTCCAACTGTCTGCCATCTTCAGGTGAGAATGCTGGTACACGATTTCGCTGGAACTGACTTCTCAGCGGTAGCGGCCGCCCATATATAGGCCGCAGATGGCCTATAACGCGTGCGTACGTAGGTGCCGTAACTGTCCTCCAGCGCTACTAATCATACCGCGCCCCCGTGGTGGAAACAGCCGAAATCGAGATATCACTATCAAAAATTAAAAATTATTCAGACGATCGAAACACAGACCGTTGTTTTTCTAATGTCTGATGATAACAACGCGTTCCAAGTCTTATTTAAAAGGTAACCCTTGTCTCTATTCATAAGATGGTTAGATAATTGAATCTCTATGAATTCTTTTAAAACACAATCCCAACAGCAAGATGCAGGGGCAACCATTTGTGTCTCGTCAACAGCGTTCTATGTCCCTCGGTGAGACAGTGCTCCGCCGATTGCGCTGAGAAGTCAGTTCCGACGAGATCGTGTACCAGCACTCTCACCTGAAGATGGCGGCCAGTTGGACCGCTGAAATATTGTGTCACGATGACGTCATGATCCGGCTGCATATCCGAGAAGAATATTGGGTTTACGTAGTTGTATGTCTAGGGGGACTCATGACCTCAGATGCTATGTCCCACAGTGCTTAGAGCCATTTGAATCATTTTTGTGTTGTCATTGAGTTCCTCTTGGCGGAAAACCAGAGAATCGGAGATGTTCATCGGCGCATGTAAATTGTCTACGGAGACCTGACAGTAAAAAAAGCTGGACAAGCCGTTGGTCGAGGTATCTGTCATCGTCGTACCAAGGTCGAGGAAATCTGGTCTCCTGCGTGCCGGAAGGTTGCACACAACTGTGGCTCTGCAGTGTTGGAACGTGCCACAAAAATGCGTAATAAATTCTCGTTCTGCATGACAACGCAAGTTCTCACCCAAATATGCGCACCAGAGAATCACATACAAAACTTCACTGTGCAATTCTTCTTCATCCAAGGCTGTGCCGTCGAACGTAGTTTGTGTTGAAAAGTAAGACTTTGTGGCGTAAAGAGTGGGTATGTTATGCTATGTAGGAATACTGAATAAAACGAACCTGGTTTCAGAAAAAATGTGTTTCATTTGTTATTGAAACACCCACGTAAAATTATTCACGAATTCGTCTCTGCGCTGTAAACATACTTTTCCATGCTGCATCATGTAACCGCAACGTCACGAGACAGCATTCAGGATCTGGGTCATAACGTTTTGAAGCATCCATGTAATCTGAATCACAGGCGCTGTTATACAGACAACAATCTACCATTATTGAACTAATACGGAAGTTCTATCGTCATATTAAGCTGACGAAAAGAAAGAGAACAATAATTTATGGTATTCTCAGAGTCGGAACCTGTCTTTGTGAAGGGCACTGTGCAGATGATTATCACACATTACGCTTGTAACTGGGCAGGTTAGATAGAGAGTCTACACTGAAATGACATACACTAGCGCTGAAAAAGAGATACTCTTGGACCAGGACACTCACACACTTGCCTTTAATATGTCAAATCTACAGCGACGGGCCCTCAAATAATTTAGCATTCACTCTGCTAGACGTAGATACATGTCTGTTCAGCCAGCCAGTGTGGCCGAGAGGTTCTAGGCGCTTCGGTCTGGGCCCGCGTGACCGCTACGGTCGCAGGTTTGAATCCGACCTCGGGCATGGATGTGTTTGATGTCATTAGGTTGGTTAAGTTTAAGTAGTTCTAAGTTCTAGGGGACTGATAACCTCTGATGGTTAATGTATCAACGCTTTCTTTCCTACTTATCTAAAAGGAATGATAAACGAATAAGTATCAACCACAATTTGGAACAGTGCATGATACGTGGCAAACACCATCCCCACAATTTGATGGCTTTAATGGATCTACTCATCAATCATACCTTCAGCTGTATACCGCATATCTGAATGAATTATTGGCTACTCCTCCTCATCTGCATCTACATCTACATCTATACTCCGCCAGCCACCTTACGGTGTGTGGCGGAGGGTACTTATTGTACCACTATCTGATCCCCCCTTCCCTGTTCCATTCACGAATTATGCGTGGGAAGAACGACTGCTTGTAAGTCTCCGTATTTGCTCTAATTTCTCGGATCTTATCATATAAGTGGCAATCAACAAGCTTCCCGTCGAAGGCCGCACGATGCAGAATCGATATGCCAGTCAGGAAAGCCACCCTGAGGTCTGAGACAATTATTCCAGCGGATCACAAGGTTGAAGATAGACGTTTGGTAGAACACCATCTCCTGCTCCTTGAAGAAATTAGCAACTGCCTGCTACACGTCATCGTCCGACAGGAATTGGCAACCCTTAAACATTTTCGTTAAGGGACCGAAGGCGTGATAATCGCATGAGCACACGTCTCGACCTCAGGTCGCGTGCTTGGTGTCTTCCACTTAAGTTGGCGTAACTTCCCCTTTGTAACATTTGCCATATGAAGACGTGGCTTATTGTGAAGCAAAAGCAACCCTTGTCGCCGTAATTTCTCCAGCGCTACGGAGTACCGTTCCCCAGAGATGGATACACATGTTGCCTTGAAGTCAATAAGCAGTTGACCCTCATAATCAAAACAAACAGGTAGGGCTTCACCTTCCCAGTAGATGCCAGAGTTTGTTTGGACACAATTGATACTAATGTCACCGTAGTTCTTGTTTCCGCATTTACCGGACGCTAGTTGGAAATGTCACACTAATCCTTTGCCTAATATCGGTGTCAATATAACCGCAGGGAAGTCTTGCTACGTATACACGCTGCAGTGACACCGTCAAACGGAAAGTGTTTGAGCGCCCTTATATTATGAACGCTGGAGGTAGTATTACAAGGATGTGTTACGCGAACTAGCATAAAGTCTTCTAAGGTTGGCAACATTTTAGTTCTGTGTGCTTACATGCTGTCGATTTAATAAAGTAAAGAGTATCATTGAAATTAAATATAGTTTCTAACTTATTACAAGGTATTGTGTGCGGGACCAATTTACAATGTTAAATGTACACTTTGTATCATAAATTAAAGTTACGACAGCTATAACAAATTTTACAACTAACACAACAACCTTCCGCAGAGGCTTCCTTCACTGCCAACGAAAATAAGGGGACTTTCGGCTATCATGCTGCTCCTCACTTACGGTATCATTTGAAGTGGTTCTATAATGCTGGAAGTACATGGCTTCACTGTCCTTTTTCTTCTTGATTCATCAGTATTCTAGCTGGTTTGATGCGGTCCCTGCCTCGAATTCCCCTCCTGTGCCGAACAGTTGATCTCAGAGCAGCACTTACAACATACTTTCTCAACTATTTGCTTAGTGTATTCCTATCTCTGTCTTCCTATACAGAATCCTGTAGTACCATGAAAGTCATTCCCTGATATGTTAATAGCATACAATACTGTTCCTTTTACTTGTCAGTGTTTTCCACATATTCCTTTCGTCGCCAATTTTTTAAGAACCTTCTCAATCCATACCTCATCAGTCCACGTGATTCTCAACATTCACGTATAGCACCACGTCTCAAACGCTTCTATTCTCTTGTGTTCCGGTTTATGTGTCGCTACTATACAATGCTCTGCTCCAATCGTACCTTCTCGGAAATTTCTTCCTCAAATTAAGAACTGTGTTCGGTACTAGTAGGCCACTCTTGGTCATTGCTACTCCGCTTCTTATGTCCTCCTTGCTCTGTCGGTCATGGGTTAGTTTGTAGTGTAGGATTCATTAAATTTTTGTAGTTCGTGATCACCGATTACGATGATAGTTTTCTCACTGCTCTCATTTCTGCTATGTCTCATTACTTTCGTCTTTCTTCGATTTACTCTCAATCATTACTACGTACTCATTACAATGTTCATTTCATTCAATACATCCGGTACTTGTTCATTTTCACTGAGGATAGTAATGTCATCTGTGAATATTATCACTGAGATCCTTTCACCCAGAATTTAGATTTCGCTCTTGAATCTTTCTTTTTTCCCTCATTGCTTCACACTTACACAGTTTTTAATCCGACCACTTCGATCTCTGTCTTCCAGTCTTATTGTCCCTTCTTGGTTCATGTACATATTTTGTATTACCCGTCTTACCCTATTCTTCTGAGAATTTCGAACACCTTTCACAATTTCACACTGTCAAACGTTTTTCCAGGTCGACCGATCCTATTAATGTGTCTTAATATTACTTCAGTCTTGCTTATATTACCAACCGCAACGTCAGAAATGAGTCTCTTGTGGCTTTAACATTCGTAAAGCCAAACTCATCGTCTTCTAACAGTTGCTAAGATTTTTTTTTTTTTACATTCTCCTGTTTATAATTTTTGTCGGCAAACTCGATGCATCAGTTGTTATGCTGATTCTACGATAAATCTCGCTATTGCAGGCTCTTGCAATCTTGGGGATCCTGTTTATGATGTTTTTCCGAAAGTCTGACGATATATCGCAAGTCTCATACATTCCACACAACCACGAAATTAATCGGTTTGTTGTCACTTCCCAAAATGGTTTTAGAAATTGCGGTGCAAAGTTATGCCCCCTGATGCATTATTTGATTGCAAATCCACCAAAACTCCTTTAACATCTGATTCTAATACAGGATCCTCTATCTCTTCCCTACCAGCTACTATTTCTTCTACTCTCTCGTTTTGTCTCGCCCCTCATAGATATCCTCACTGTACTTTTTCCACCAACCCGCTATCTTTCCATCATTTAACAGTATAATTCCCATTGTATTCTTAAAGTTACCGCCCTTCCTTTTAATTTCACTGAAGGTTTTTTTTACTTTTCTATGTGCTGAGTCACTCCTTCCTAATTTATTTCATATTTGATATCTTCACATTGCTCATGTAGCCATTTCGCCTTATCGTCTCTGTACCACCAACTTATTTCTTTCCTAAGTGACTAGCTTTTCTGTATTCCTCATTTTCACGGAATATTTTTATACTGTCTATAATCATCGATCAACTGAAGTAATTCTTCTGTTGCCATACGGTTCCTTCGCAGTTACCTTCCTTGTATCTATGTTTTTCCCTCCACATTCTGTGACAGCCTTTCTTACAGATGACCACTCCTCTTCAACTCAACTGCCTACCTAGCTATTCATTATCACAGTATCTATATCTTAAGAGGACTTCAAGCGTATCTCCTCATTCGTTACTATTTCCGTATCTCACGTCTTTGTGCACTGATTTTCCCTGATTTCAGTTTGGATTCCGTAGAAATGTTGGAACACGTGAGGCAATACTAACCTTACGACTTATCTTAGAAGAAAGATTAAGAAAAGGCAAACCTACGTTTCTAGCATTTGTAGACTTAGAGAAAGCTTTTGACAACGTTAACTGGAATACTCTCTTTCTAATTCTGAAGGTGGGAGGGGTAAAATACAGGGAGCGAAAGGCTATTTACAATTTGTACAGAAACCAGATGGCAGTTATAAGAGTCGAGGGGCATGAAAGGGAAGCAGTGCTTGGGAAAGGAGTGAGACAGGGTTTTAGCCTCTCCCCGATGTTATTCAATCTGTATATTGAGCAAGCAGCAAAGGAAACAAAACAAAAATTTGGAGTAGGTATTAAAATTCATGGAGAAGAAGTAAAAACTTTGAGGTTTGCTGATGACATTGTAATTCTGTCAGAGAGAGCAAAGGACTTGGAAGAGCAGTTGAACGGAATGGATAGTGTCTTGAAGGGAGGATATAAGATGAACATCAACAAAAGCAAAAGGAGGATAATGGAATGTAGTCAAATTAAATCTGATGATGCTGAGGGGATTAGATTAGGAAATGAGACACTTAAAGTAGTAAAGGAGTTTTGCTATTTAGGGAGTAAAATGACTGATGATGGTCGAAGTAGAGAGGATATAAAATGTAGACTGGCAATGGCAAGGAAATCGTTTCTGAAGAAGAGAAATTTGTTAACATCGAGTATAGATTTAAGTGTCAGGAAGTCGTTTCTGAAAGTATTTGTATGGAGTGTAGCCATGCATGGAAGTGGAACATGGATGATAAATAGTTTAGGAAAGAAGAGAATAGAAGCTTTCGAAATGTGGTGCTACAGAAGAATGCTGAAGATTAGATGGGTAGATCACATAAGTAATGAGGAAGTATTGAATAGGATTGGGGAGAAGAGAAGTTTGTGGCACAACTTGACTAGAAGAAGGGATCGGTTGGTAGGACATGTTTTGAGGCATCAAGGGATCACAAATTTAGCATTGGAGGGCAGCGTGGAGGGCGAAAATCGTAGAGGGAGACCAAGAGATGAATACACTAAGCAGATTCAGAAGTATGTAGGTTGCAGTAGGTACTGGGAGATGAAGCAGCTTGCACATGATAGAGTAGCATGGAGAGCTGCATCAAACCAGTCTCACGACTGAAGACCACAACAATATTGTCTTTATCTTCAGCCTACTCTTCGACATTACTAAATAGTTGTCTGAGCCTGTGTATGCACCTTGGTACACCTCAGAATTCAACATCTGGTTTGCGAATCTTTGCCTGGCCATGATGTCATTTGACAGAAATGTTCCGTATTTCCCGGTCTTTTCAGGTATACCCCCTCCTCTCGTGATTATTGGGCAAAATATTCGCTATTACTAGCTGATAATTGTTGTTTAGCTCAATTACTCTTTCTCCCCTTTCATTGCTAGCGGCAAGCACATATTCTGTGGCATCCCTTTGTTCTCCTCCTTCCCCTAAAACCGCATTCCATTCCTCCATGATTATTAGAATTTTATCTCCCTTCAAGTTCTGAATGACTCATATACGCTCTTCTTCTCTTAATCTTCTGCTAGTATAGCTGAACTCTTGTTGTCGGTGTTGGTTTGGTGTCGATTGTAATGAAATAAAATGTCGTGTACCCGTCGCTTAGACCGGTCGCCTTTTTAGTTGACGCCAGTTCAGGTACTTGCACGTCGATGGGGATAATATGATGTTGATAAAGATAACGCTTAGGCCCTGAGCGACCAAAACTCCGACCCAGCCGGGAATCGAACCCAGGCCACTGAGCATGGTACTCCGTCGCGCTGCCCACTCACCTATCGAGGAGGACGATTCTGATGAGAACAACCCAGTCACTGAACTGTTCACAGTAACTCACTCTCATTTGTACCTTGGTATTGATAGCAAATCCTACTCCAATTATAGCGTTATCTGTGCTAATGATACCGCTCCATACGCTTCTGAACAGTAACCCATGTTTTCTTTCCACTTCACTTCAGTGACGCTCGCTATATCTAGGGTGAGTCCTACAGTTTCCATTTCACATTACTAGCTTCTGTACCATGTTCTGACATTCCACGCCCCGACTCGTAGAACGTTATCCTTTCATTGTCTATTTAGTCTTTTTCTAATGGTTACTTCCCCCTTGGCAGACCCCACCCGGAGATATAGATGGGGGACTGGTCACGAATTTTTATAGAGAGGACATTACGAAACTTCTTCAGTCATAGGTCACTTGTCTTTGATGCAGTGGTTTCCATTACCGTCTGCATCCTCATGCCGTTGATTATTGTTGATTCTTCCGCCTTTTAGGAGCAGTTTCCCGCTCCAAGAGAAGGCGAGTGCCCTTAAGACCAGTCCATCTCTGCACCATCTTTCATATGGCAGTATCAGAATGAGGTGAATTATTATCCTGGAAGTTTTCGGCCGTCAATGCTATAAATTTTTATTCAGAATTTAAGTAGTAGCAGGAGTCGAACCAAGGACCGATGACGTTTTGGTTACTAAGAGAAGATACTAAACATAGACCAAGGGTGCAATCGCTTGCCGCGCGGCACTAGCCGAGCGGTCTGGGACGCGGCAGTCATGGACTGTGCGGCTGGTCCCTGCGGAGGTTCGAGTCCTCCCTCGGGCATGGGTGTGTGTGTTTGTCCTTGGGATAATTAAGGTTAAGTAGTGTGTAAGCTTAGGGACTGATGACCTTAGCAGTTAAGTCCCACAAGAATTCACACACATTTGAACAATTCTTTGCAATCGCTCTCTGTGTTCAACTGCATACATTCCTGTTCTCCAGTTCAGGTGTCTTTAAATAATTTATTGGAGCCAGTTAATATTTCCTAAAAGGTAATGAAGTTTATCGACATGGTGTTCGTTGTGCCACAGTAAATGATCCACTTCCATCGTGCCATTCGGGTTGTTAGATTACTAGCGAGTTGCTGATACTGTAAGACTTGAAAATGATGTTATTAGTACTTAACGAAGAAGTTAAATGATTAAAAAGTTTCTGCGTTTTCGATTAATACTGAACGCATGTTTGTAAGGCGAATAAAGAAGTAGGGAGGTACTTTCTTGTTGAACGTCGTGTTCACGATATTCGTTGCAGGAAGCGGAATATTGGACAATAATAGTTATTGGAAGCACCTGCAGCCTTCCAAGTATGTCTTGATCGAATGAATCATTTTGCCAGTTCTGTTAAGCTATACAGTCACACTGTGTAACACAAACAAGATAGGCTGCACAGAAATTTGAAACTTATTCATTGGTATTCCACTTATTTAGGGCCCATAACTAGGATTTCTAGGTCTGATCGTATGTTTTAACAGTATTTTTCGCAGACAGCATGTAACAGTAACGTGATTTCATTGCCACTAATGGACTCTTAATGTGGCGTTGCACAGTGAATTTCAGCCGATTATGTTAAAGTACTTCCTCGTTTTTGGAAACACCACTTAGTATTACGAAATTTTATTTGGCAACACCGATTTCTAGAAGACTACATGGTTAGATTTGTAGGTGTTTTAGTGGGGATATCGGGGGGACTGGATAATTAATCAATTTGCGAAATGTGTATCTTATCTGGCTCCCATAATGGCTCTACCCCACTTAACATTGACTTGCACATAGCTTGGATGACAGACACGACTGTGTCGTTCAATGCTACTTCCAGGCTGCGCCAGAGCTCATCGAATGTGTCTCTGACGAGTTGTGTGCAAGCCACTCGAAAACGCATTGACAGTTGTTTTGCTGAATGCCTGCTGAAACAGACATTTATCAAATGTTTCAGTGTAAACCACTTCCCAGTCAGATGATTTACGTTAAAAGGTATCCGATGTGATTATAACTCCACGACAGGAATTAACGGACATTGAACGTACAGTGGTAGCTGGAGCTATACGCATGGAACATTCTATTTTGGAAATAGTTACGGATTTCAGTATTCTGGGATCTACCAGCGTCAGTCAAATATGCTATCTCATCACGGACAACCGAAGTGACCGGCCGCTTGTCATAACGGCCGAGAACAGCAGCGTTTGCTTGGAGTCGTCAATGCTCACAAACAAGCAACACTGTTTGAAACTATGGGAGAAATCAGTGTGGGATGTACAACGAACGTATCGGTTAGGACAGTACGGCGAAATTTGATTTAATGGGCTACGGGAAGAAACGACCGACGCGAGGGCCTTTGCTAGAAGAACATCGCCTGCAGCGCCTCTCCTGGGTTCTTGACCGAGTCAGCTGGACCCTAGATGACAAGAAAACCGTGAATTGGTCAGATGAGTCCCGATTCCACTCGATAAGCGCTGATGGTAGATTTAGAGTGCGATGCAGAACGTACGAAGCGGTCGGTCAAGCTGTTAACAAGGCACTGTGCTAGCAAGTGGGGGCTCTACAACGGAATATACCAAGTCCTAAAGTCCAACTTGAACGGTAATTGAGTGGATATGGTTATGTTCTGCTACTCGGAAACCATCTTCCGCCATCATGGACGTTATGTTCGCTAAAGACGATGAAATTTTTACTGCGTCATGACAATGGGCCATGTCGCCGAGCCACAAACGTTCGTGATTGCCCTGAGGCACGTTCTGTAGAAATCGAGCGAATTATATGGCCACCTATATAGGCTGAAATGGGACATAATCGAGACTTCAGTCTTCCTGCATTGTGCTTCCGTCTTGTGGAGTCGATGCTGCATCGAGTTCTTCCACTTCGCTCGGCAAAAGAAGTAGACACGATATTGCGAGATATCGCATGGCTTTAGTCACTCAAGCGTATGGTTATTGGTGGTATCACACGGAATAGTGACCCGCCCTTCTGAAGCACCTGGTGTACACCATTGTGGTTTACGTGGCAGGTAGCTAAGTGACTTTCTATGGGAAGGAGGACCAGGAGCGACGCTTGCTAACAGGGACTACGCCCGGTCCACCGCTCTCGCCGCTGTACCAGCGCCCTCCCTACGCCACTAGCGTCTCGCCGTCCAGCGCAATGACGCCAGCAGATGCTGCCATCGCCGACGCCGTCTCCGACGCCGCCTCCGACGCCTGGCTGCCGGCAATAATTTAGCGACCGGCGGCGTGCGGCGCGGCGCCTGGACCCGAATTATTGATTTCCCAGGGGCAGCGCTGCCCGTCGTTATTGTTGTGAACTGTCCCTCAGGAGCATCCACTTCCGCGCCGTTCACCGCTCCGGGTGGGCGTGATCGAAGCGCTTATACTTACTTACACGCACTAGCGGAGCGTCTGGACAGGCGGCAATTTCGACCTCAATGAGAACATACGAAATGTATATCAGTTTGCTGTTGAACCTCTGCTTGATCCGCACGTAAAACCTGAAACTTGTAGCAGTTGAAATTCCCAATCTCAGCATCCAGTTACTTCCATTACTACAATTATTACTTTTGTATTATTTCATCAGGTCAAGTGTGAACTCAATGAAAATCCAGTTATTCCTCATTTACCCTCATTTAATTGCATAGTCACAATCTATCTTTCGTTATCAGAACCTGTGCAGTACAAGTCGGTTTTATGGTATACCGAGTGTTCCATATTGCCTGAAACGCCATTGTATCTTCAGTCAAAAATCTAGCCATACATAACGTTCTGCTACTCTCTTACTTCGTAAGTTGCTTAGTCTACATTTTCAGTTATTATTGCATATTTTTGGAAACTTATATGCAAAAATTTTGTCAAATTCAGGGAAGCAGCTACCCGGCACCGTGACTTACCCAATGTCTTGAGACGATGTGCTACCAAATCTTCGAATGAAGCAATTCTGCCGGCCGGAGTGGCCGTGCGGTTCTAGGCGCTACAGTCTGGAGCCGAGCGACCGCTACGGTTGCAGATTCGAATCCTGCCTCGGGCATGGATGTGTGTGATGTCCTTAGGTTAGTTAGGTTTAATTAGCTGTAAGTTCTAGGCGACTGATGACCTTAGAAGTTAAGTCGCATAGTGCTCAGAGCCATTTTGAAGCAATTCTGAAACGGTTTAAGTTCATAAAACCCTGAGATACACGGCACTGTATGGAATTATCGTTTACTTTGAGGAATGCATATGGAGCCCGATGATGGCATAGTGGAATGCCGAGACTGGTTGTCGTCAAAATAAAATAAAATAACATCTTAGTTACACGGATGTTCGACAATTTAACTGATTTTGTCCGTAACACACAAATGTATTCAAACAAGATACTGTGTGAAATTAAAAATGAATTTACGACTCTGTGCACTAATTCACAGCTCATTTAAGTCAACAACCATTCTCCAACTATCCGTACAGCCCCAAGTGTGCAATATAACCCTGTCAATGAAAACATGGCTGAAACGATAGATGCTTGAACCTGTTCTGGTATGCCATCAAAGAATGTCAGATTGGCGCACTTTCCTTCGTTCTTTTTTACATTACCCAAACACCTGGTGTGCTCTGATGTTAACAAGGGGACCGTGCCTACTCATCACCTATTTCGTTCAAATGTAGGGCAAAAACAGGCCTTCGACAGAAGTAAAAGTGACAGAAGTCTGAGCTCCAGACGGCCATTCGTTTAGGGGAAAAAAAGCATTTCCTGTGGCGGACGAGCAAGACATGACCCAATTAAAATAGTGTAGTACGTAGAAGGTGGTTGGCGCAGCGTAATCGGCATCGGTAATCACAGGGCCGTCGGAACGAGTTCCTATGTGAACACTTTTTCCTTTTCTCTTGTCGTTACTTATATTGCAGATAAACCGGAGAAATGCTAAGTACAGACTGTATTTAGTAATTTGTTCTTAAAAAGAGATTAAAAGGGAAGGTCAAGGAAAATTTTGGCCTGCGAATTAATTTCCAGTAAGGAATTGTAAGACGTACACGAGAGCTTCGTATGTAAAATTAGATACCTTTGTTGCTTTACTTTTGATGATTTACTCGTAATGGTGTGACATTTATCGTAAAGACATAGGAAGTAGTAATTCTCTCGGCATTTTCTAAGTACCACACTTTTACAATTGCATGGTTCTTGTGTTCCATGGAAAAGAAAACTTTTCTCACATTAACAAAATGTTCTCTCTTATCGAACAGTTTGGCAGCAAAGAACGCGTAACGAATCGTTTAGACTAATATAGGCTAGGATGGCTGGTGATATACTGTGGAATGTATTTTGATGCAGCCTTCTAGAGGTGATTTCTTTGTCCACCACTATGAGATCAGAGTAGTTTTGAAACTTTTTTGGTCAAATTCTTCACTTGGTGTTAAAAGCAGAAATTGCAGCGTTGCAGTAATGGAATTCATTTGGGCGGTGGAGGGGGGGGGGGGGGGGTCATAAGGTGTCACGATCTGTTTCATGCCGCACGATGACAATGAAAAATCTCGTCTTATAATTGTGGAGGATTGTTTTTTGAGTTATCAGTCTTGTGACTGGCCTGATGCGACCCGCCACGAATTCCTCTCCTGTGCCATCTCAGCCTAGCAATTGCAGCCGACATTCTCAATTATTTGTTGGATATATTACAATTTCTGTCCTTTTCTACAGTCTTGTCACTCTACAGCTTCCTCAAGTATGATGGAAGTCATACCCTCACGTCTTAACAGATGTCCTATCATCCCGTCCCTTCTCCTTATCAGTGTTTTCCTAATATCCCTTTCTTCTCCGATCCTGTGCACAACCTTCTCATTCCTTACCTTATCACTCTACCTTATTTTCAAGATTAGTCTGTAGCATCACTTATCAAATTCCTCGATTCTCTTCTTTTACGGTTTACCCACAGTCCGTGTTCCACTACCATACAATGCTGTGCTCCAAACGTACATTGTCAGGAATTTACCGAACGAGGTGGCGCAGTGGTTAGCACACTGGACTCGCATTCGGGAGGACGACGGTTCAAACCAACATTCGATCATCCTGATTTAGGTTTTCCATGATTTATCTAAACCGTTTCAGGCAGATGCCGCGAAGGTTCCTTTCAAAGGGCGCCGCAGGTTTCCTTCCCCAACCTTTCCTCATCCGAGCTTGTGCTCCGTCTCTAATGACCTCGATGTAGATGGAACGTTAAACACAAATCTCCTCTTCCTCCTCAGAAATTTGTTCCTCAAACTATGGCCTATGATTGAAAGTAGTAAACTTCTCTTCTCTAGGAATGCCCTTTCCGCCAGTGCTAGTCTGTTTTTGCTGTCCTCCTTGCTCTTTCCGTCTCTAGTTATTCTATTGCCTAGGTAGCTGAATTGCTTAGCTTCATCCACTTCAAATTCATCAATCCTTGTTGGGGCGTTGTTCTCCTTTTTGATGCTTCTCATTACTTTCGTCTTTCTTCGATTTTTTCTCAGCCTATATTACGTACTCATTAGGCTGTTCATTCCATAAAGGAGATCTTGTAATTCTTCTTCACTTTCACTCGGGATGGCAATGTCACCGGCGAATCGTATCATTCATATTCTTTCAATATGAACTTCAATTCCACTTCCGAAACTTTTTCTTATTTTCATCATCGCATCTTCGATGTACAGGTTGAAATCTATAGGCGAAAAACGGCATGTCCGTCTTACACTGTTTTAATCCGTGCCATTGGTTCTTGGTCGTCATTTCTTATTATTCCCTCTTGGCTCTAGTACATGTTATGTATTAACCCGTCTCTCCCTATAGCCTAAGCCTGTTTTTCTCAGAATTTCGAACATCTTCCACCATTTTACATTGTCGAACGCTTTTTCCAATCTTCGGTATATTATGAGCAACTGGGATGCATCAGCTGGTAAGCTGATTTTGCCGTAATTCTCGCACTCTCCGGCCCTTTCTGCTTTCGGAGTTGTGTGGTCAATATTTATCGGAAAGTCAGATGGTATGTTCCCAGGGTCAAACATTCTACACACCAACTTGAACAGTCGTTTTGTTGCCATTTGTCTAATGATTCGTGAAATTCTGTGTTACTTGATCTGACGTGCTCCGAAGTTCCCTTGAATTCTGATTCTAATAGTGGATCCCCTGTCTCTTCTAAATCGTGTACTGTTTCTTCTTCAGTCACATCAGACGAATCTTCCCCCACATACAGGCCTTCAATGTACTGTTTCCACCTAGCCGATCTGTCCTCCGCACTTCTTAGTGGAGTTTCCTTTGCACTCTTAATGTTACCACCTTTGCTTTTAATGTCACCGAAGGGTTTTTTTACTTTCCTGTCTACTTAGTCAGTCCATCCGACAATCTTTCTTTCGATTTTTTCACATTTTTCAAGCACCCATATCGTCTTAGCTTCCCTGCGCTTCACACTTATCCCATTACTCAGTGACTTGTATTTCTTTATTTCTGAATTTCCCTGAACATATTTGAGCTTCTTTCGTCGATCAACTGAAGTATATCATCCGTAACCCATGCTTTCTTCGCTGTTAGCCCCTTTTTACTTAAGTCTTTCTTTCGAACTTCGGTGACTGCCCTTTTTAGAGATTTCTTTTAATCTTCAACTCTACTGCCTACTGAGCTTTTCCTCATTGCAGTATGTATGCCTCAGAAAACCCCAAGCCTGTCTCGTCATGGCCATTCCTTAGTACTTCGGCACCCCACATCATTCCCCATTAATTCTTTCTGACTAGCATCTTAAACTTCAGCCTATTCTGCATCACTACTGCATTGTGATATGAGTCTGTGTCTTCTCCTGGGTACGCATTACTATCCAATATATGATTTCGGAATCTATGCCAGACCGTGATGTATTCTCACAACTTACTGTACCACCCGGCCTTATAAAAGTACACCTTCTCCTATTGTGATTCTTGTACAGAGTACTACCAGCTGAAATTTATTACAGAACTCAGTTATTCCTTCTCCTCTATCATTTCTTGTCTCAAGCCCACATTCTCCTGCAGCCTTTTCTCGCACTCCTTCACCTAAAACTGCATTTCAGTCACCCATGACTATTATATTATCACTTCCTTTTACGTATTGCATTACCCTTTCAATATCCTCATATACTTCCTCTATCTATTCATCTTCGGCTTGCGACGTCGACTTGTGTACCTATACTATCGTTGTCGTTTGCTGTCGTCTCTGATAAAAAGAAGCCTGTCGCTGAAATATTCACAGTAACGCACTCTCTGCCCTACCCTGCTATTCATGACCTGTCTTACTCATTTTATACCATTTTCTGCTGCTATTGATATTACCCCATACTCATCTGATTAGAAATCCTTGCTTTCTTTCCATTTCACTTCACTAACCCCTACTATATCTAGGTTGAGCCTTTGCATTTCCTGTTCAGGTTTTTCTAGCTTCCCTACAGCGTTCAAGCTTCTGGCATACCATGCCCCAATTTGTAGAACGTTATGCTTTCGTTGATTATTCAAATTTTTCTGATGGTCACCTCCCATTGGCAATCCCCTCCTGGAGATCCGGATGGCGAACTGTTCCGGAATTTTTTGCCGATGGAGAGATCATCATGACACTTTTTCAAATACAGGCCACATGTCCTATGGATACACGTTATGTGACTTTAATGTAGTGGTTTCTGCATCGTCATTCCGTTGCACACCGCTGATTCTGCCGCTTTTAGGGGCAGTATCCCACCACTAGGACAAGAGACGGCCCTGAACCTCTGTCCGCTCCTCCGCCTTCTTAAAGCTTGACAGAATGAGGGTGACTTCTTATGCCGGAATTCTCAGACCGCCATTGCTGTTTTAGTCAACATTTAAGCGGTGGCAGGTTTCGAACCAGGGACAGAGGATCTGTTGATATAGTGATCAAAGACGCTATCCCCTTTCGATCAACTGACATTTTATTTTTGTTTTTTCTTACACCTCTTGCACTTCAGGCATTGGCCCCTATCACACACACTACCCCCCAAAACCTAACTAACCTAGAAGCAAAAACAAATCTAACCTAGAAGCAAAAACAAAGCTAGTGCCGCAGCCAATGTCACACTAAAAGCTAAAAAGGTAATTAACACGCTTGTTTGCACCATTTCACGCTCCGCCTACGAACAAAAATTAAATTCGCCTCCTAACGTTTTGTTAAAAAAGAAAATGAATAAGGAGAGCGTACAATACTTGTATTACATTTAATTTTTTATTGTTGCCTTTCTACCTGTAATTTATTTATCTTTACATTTTCTTAACTTTATCCAGAGGTGTCCACAGCAGTCAGAAGACGTGATGTAGAGGCCGTCTTCTCATTCGATGAGGGTGAAACGGCTATCATCATTAGATCATATGCAGCATCTCAATCTCTTCTCACAACCGGTATACCCTAATGGTCTGGAGGGCGCGTGAACAACAACCCCAAGTAATTCGCAAAGAGCGAACCATACGATGCCTTGCGCCGTAAAACCGTGTGCATAGTGCCAAAAATCTGACAATCCTCCAACGCTCCCCATTAAAAAGTATGACGATGCCTTACCCTTAACCCACACCGTGGCGTTACGACGAGTAACAGGGTAGTAAGTGACGTCGGGATGGATCAGTTCGGTGTGCTCTACGGACTGAGGCGTCCATGGCAGCAACAATGTCAACATGCGCCCTGTGAGGTTCCAGCAGTCGGCAGCCGTATCACAAACGAAACGTTGCATCTCGGTGTGTACAACGTCGCATCTGGGACAGAGACGATCTTCGGCAAGATGTATAACGTATAAACGTTTTCGGGTGGGGAATTTTTCAGTCGTTACCACATACCATAGCGCCCTCACCGCGGTGGGAGGGAAAGACGAGTGTATGTTACTCCACACCCGCCTCCAGCCAACCGCCGGATTCGGTGTCCAGTCGCATTAGCAGGCAGTGTACGTAGAAGGTAGCAGTAGAAGTCCGTGATACTAGGAGCCTACGTGGTCGGTAGGACAACCAACAGATAACTCATGTCGACCTATAAGGCGCAATTGTGACACAGTGGTATGCCCAGTCGGCTGACGTAGGGCGCAATTGTGACACAGTGGTATGCCCAGTCGGCTGACGTAGGGACTGAGACGCCACCTCCTCAAAATGTGTACCACGGAGTTCTAGCCCGAAGTACATGGGCTATGCATCGTCCGCAGAAAGAGAGCGCGCGCCCTACTGTGCATGCCGCCTGCATGCGTGGATAACATTAGTTTATCGTAATGGTTATTGAACACCCTACCGTTACTGACGAAATGACCTAAGGCAATTGGGAACTTGGTAGCTACCGTAGCAGCCATTGGGAGAATGTGTGTGTAATGATTAAGTTTTGGAACGAGGTAGACTTTAACAAAATGTATCAACACGATCAAGTCAAGTGTTCGAAAGGTATGGAGACCAACTTGTGTGCGATACGTATCTGCTGCTGTATACTGCACGTACCCACGGAACCGTGGTAATGGGCACTGGCATACTCAGATTCAATCCTTTGCCCACATCCATGTAGTGCGCCTTCGCAGGTTGATACGGCTACCGGTCACCTCGCCGTATTGCTGATGCCACGCGATCGCCGTACATATTTCTTTTGCCGACCGCGCAACGAAAACTGCATAGTCCACGTAGCAACAACATTTCAGATCGACACAGCGTAGGCCTGTCTTACACCACAAAGGGCAGGCTCGAGGACGACGGCAAAGAGGAAGGTAGACAATGGGCTGTCCTGTCGCACTGGCCACTCAATTGTGAACAATGGAGAACAGTAGCCGTTGACCAGGACTGTGGAAGGCACCTCATGGAAGAGACGGCGAATCACACCTGTCGATAGTTGGGACAGTCCCATCTTCTCTAATGGTGCTCAACTCGGTCAGCTACCAAGAGGGCGCATTCTAAGCATCATGACGACATGAGCGCCACCACATCTGAATAAGAACATAACACGGTGTTAACATTACTGCCACCTGCCACGCGTGTTGGGTCTTTATACATGGCATCTTTGAGAATAGCGAGGACGCGAGAACGGAGTATGTGGGCGAAGAGCTTGTAATCCTAATTCACTGAAGTCAACGGCCGGAATTCTTGCGCTCTGCACAACGCGTTTGGTTTTGGAACAGGGATCATCATGCCCTCCAAATTTCGGTGGACAAGCGAAAGTCTGGATGCGGGAGTTCGCACTACATCTGCCGCCATATTTCCCCCTCAGGTTATAAAATTCAAACGGAAGAGCGTCAGGTCCAGGAGATTGGTTTTGCGCCCTGGCCATGCGCATTTCTTCCCACATGACGGCCTCCAAGAATGTGGCGTCGCCTTGTGACCTAGCCGAAAGGCGCAGGTCGTGAGGACGTCCTCAACGTTATTGTAAGGTCTTTGACCCGCAGGATAGAGAGTTGGGTTATAATCTGTGAGGACACGGGAGATGGCATTGTGTGTCTCTACACGTTGCCCGGCCGCCGAAATAACTGCCGTGATGAGTCGCCTCTTACGATATCTCCGTTGTCTGACGATGTGATAAAGAGAAGGACGTTTCTCTTGAATGGAATCTTGCAGTCTCTCTCGAACCCACGTGTCGTCCAATCTATCAGACATGATCTGCAAAAGGCGTCCTGTGTCAGATGGACGGCCGTTTGGCACTCTGGCTAAGGCTATTACGAGGCTAGTTCTCGCAAGACCGTGTAGCAAAACTCTGAGGTCGATCGGAAGCAAAGTGCCATGTCTCGTCCATCCGCCAAGAGCGTGCAGCGAAGAGTTGGTTTGGTGTAGTGTGTTCACCATCTAATCGTGGGACCATGGGTATGACGCGTCCCTCACTATTGTGTCAGGTATCAGTGACGGCTGCAAGGCGAGCCTCTTCGCGGAGAATGTTTACGTTCAGAGACCAAGGTCCTCTACTACGTGTTGTCTGTTATCGTGGCAGAGTCACGGTGCAAATGAAAGCTTGGTGATCGGTGAATGCAGTGGGCCACAGCTCGCCACAGTCACTACCTGAAGACTTCGAAAGACGTAAATCCAGTCCAACCTGCTGGCCTAGTGGCTGGTCAAATGTGTATATTCGCATCGTCACCGTGGATTTATTAATGTCCATGTATCATGCAAAGCGAGGCCCTTGACCATAGCTGGACATGGTAAGCGACCTGACCCTCATGTTGTAAGACGCTGTTAAAGTCGCCGCCCACCACGGAGTGCTCTGTAGCGCTTTGAAAAAATGGAGCTACCTCAGTAGAGCCATATAGCGTACGCTATCGACGCATCGCAGTACTAGACGGCCCATACAGCTTCACAATGTTGACTGCGCGGACGTTGCCTCTCGCAAATACTCAATATACGTTTCTTCTACGCCATCGCGTAGTAGTACGGTCGTACCATCGAAAGTTGGGTTGACGTAACAAGGGTATCAATAAAAATCCAGGCGCAGGTCATGCCTATCTCTCGACGAAACACGATATCAGTGTTCACCCCCGAATCATGTCCTCTAACAGCTGGGTTTTGATCTGGAACTAATGCCGTTTACATCTGACGCACCTGGGTCATTGGATAGTACGATGAGATATTGTGCAGTTGTTTCAACCAGTAAGCGCCATGTCACCCATCTGTCCGTCCCCGTCACCCGCACCGTACAAATTACCGATCGGCAGAGACAACATATCCTTCCGGCGATCCGCTCGCCGCGGGCATCAGGTTTTCGCTTGTGTCTGACGTAATTCTTTCCATCTCCATCTCGGACGCCCTACCAGCAAGCTGGAGGTGTGGTAAGTCAGGCGACGCATAACGTTCATTTAGCGTATTGCCGCAGTCGCCAGAGGACTCTTTGGCAGGCTGAGCATTGTCAACATTTCTTTGTCCTTCGGCGGACGCTGCCAGCAGTGAACCAGGAACCTTTGGACTCGTGTCCACAGGAGTGAGGTCCACGGCCCAGGACGCAACGAGTCACAATCTCGCGATCCGTTCCCTGCCGACAGCCTCCTCTTCGTTCGTCATTTTGCGCGATTTCTGTTTGCCGAAACGTGCGTCTGCGTGTTGTGGATCTCGACGAACAGTAGGCACCTCTCACATCTCCGCCTCAGAGCTTGATTCGAACTTCAGGTGCTCCACTTCCTCACACGGCTGGAAAGCAGACGTTGTCGCTGCTGTCGAGAGAGTCAACGTTTCCGATGCTGGCTGTGCCAGCGTGGGCGCGGGAACAGTTTTCACTGGGTCGGTAACTGGAACGAAACAACGTCCACGTCCGTCATGTTCCTCGTTTCCACAATATATGCTATGGGCAGCGTCGTTGGTTGCCATGTAGACGTTGTTCCGGCACGTGGTATCTGGACGAGGCGTCTCAGCTGTCATTCAGAGCGTACATGCCCTTCCTGCACCCCGAACAAATACCTGGTTGACCGTTATAAATGACGCTCGACAGCTACCAGCGGTCACGTTCGATGGGATGTGTTCGCGCAGTTCGCTCCGTACTCGACGAACTCCGTTTGGAACAGGATAGGTCTCGAACGTGTGGCACTTTCCTTCCACGTGACCTGGACTTCCCCGTAAGGCCGCAGAGCGTTCACGACAAGCGTGGCCAGAACTTCAAATGGCAGCTTCGTAAGGTACGAACGCCGAGTCCTGCATGGTCGACAGTCACAACATCGACGTTGCCGTCCGAGTGGTGGAAACGATATCCATCGGGGGAACGGCGAATAAACCGTTCGCACGGTGCTTCATCGACAAATTTCGGGTAAACAGTGCTGACGAAAATCGATAGATGTGTACCGAGAAGTTCCTGTCGATCGACGTGCATCACTTCACGAGGGAAACACTCTGCATCGTTTGCCTTACGTCGTGGATACTGAGCATGGAACTTTAATGTAATCGTGGATTTTCTTTACTCATGCTCATAAATTAAGGGTAATTGCAGAATGTGTTGCCATACAACGTGGCACTACAGAAAACTGGCGCTAATAGCATAGCCACACAGGGAACACACGACACAGATCTGTAAGTCCACGGTATTGGTGAAAAGTTGAGAAAACCGTCCCGAAACATGTGTGCTACAAAACGCCACTGTTTCCTGGGCATGTACCCCGACATCAGTATGGGATATGATCACCATGCACACGTACACACGCCGCACAACGGGTTGGCATACTCTGAATCTGGTCATCGAGCAGCTGCTGGGGTACAACCTCCCATTCTTGCACCAATGCCTGTCGGAGCTACGGAAATGTCCTAGAGTTGTGAACACGTGCAGCGATACGTCGGCCGAGATCATCTCAGATGTGCTCGATGGGGCTTAGGTCTGGAGAATAGGCAGGCCACTCCATTCGCCTGATTTATTCTGTTTCAATGTACTCCTCGACGATGACAGCTTGGTAGGACCGTGAGTTATCATCCATCAGGAGGAAAGTGGTACCCACTGCACGCCTGCGGACATACTGATGCAAAATGACGTCCGATATACCTGACCAGTTACAGTTCCTCTGTCAAAGACATGCAGAGGGGTGTGCGTGCACCAATCATAATCCCACCCCACACAATCAAACCACGACCTGCATGCAAGTCCCTTTCAAGGACATTATAGGGTTGATATCTGGTTCCTGGTTCACGCCAGATGAAAACCCGGCGAGAATCACTGTTCATACTATGCCTCGACTCGTCCGTGAACATAACCTGGGACCACTGTTCCAATGACCATGTACTGTGTTCTTGACACCAGCCGTTACGGGCTCTCCGGTGACCAGAGGCAGTGGAATGCACCTTGCAGGTCTCTGGGCGAATAAACCATGTCTGATAAGTCGTCTGTAGACTGTGTGTGTGTAGCGATAACTGTTCCAATGGCTACGGTAAGATCCCGAGCAAGGCTTCCTGCAGTACTCCGTGGCCGACTGCGGACACTGATGGTGAGCTATCGGTCTTCTTGTGGTGTTGTACACTGTGGACGAGCCGTACTGTAGTGCCTGGACACGTTTCCTGTCTGCTGGAATCGTTGCAATAATCTTGAGATCACACTTCGTAGCACACGGAGGGCCCTTCCTACGATCTGCTGTGTTTGCCCAGCCTCCAGTCGCCCTAGTATTCTACCCCTCATCAACATGTGTTCTTTGAGTCATTTTCAACACAGAGTCACCATTACCACGTCTGAAAACGTCTGCACACTTACTCGCAGCACCGTACTCTGACATGCACCAACACATCTCTGCGTATGTGGACTGCTGCCAGCACCACCGTGCGACGACCGCTGGTCATATGCACCCCAAGGACATTTAAAACCGAAAACCGCCCACCATTGCTTTGTTTCACCATGTATCAGCATTATCCTTAATTTATAAGCATTAGTGTATAAGAAAGCGGCATCGTCGTTCGAGGTGATCTGTTTACACTACAGTATCACTACACGCGCTGGGAAACAACGGCCCGCTCGGGGAGTGCTGCACGGAGCCCCGCCGCTCGTCCGCTTCGCAACACCGCAGAGAGCCGACAGTACCACGGACCGACGACCTTGTGATTAGTAAGCAAAGACACTACTACTAGAACACGGGTGCATCGGTTAAGAGAAGAAATTATTTCTCATGCACGTAGGGATTCATCACATCACTCATACATTTTTGTGTAAAACTGTTGTAAATTTCCTACATTTTGGATGAAATAATGAAAGTACTGCTGTATTCAGTGGCGTATACACCCACAGTTCCTGGTATTTAGCATTAGTTCCTTTTAGTTGAAACGTAAGTAACGTAAATATTGAAAATAAAAAAGGAAAAATGTTTCCGCAGATGAAGTGGAACCCATTTACTGGCCCGTACGCTATTCGCCACGCCAACCGTTGCGTGGATAATACATTACCATAAGCGGCTGAGACGACGACCGAGCAACGCTGTAAAGGCTATTTTTTTGTAAATGCAGAGCCTTCTGAGGCTCCCAATTCTGTCGCCTTCATTTCTATCCAAGCCCGGCCTTTACCATAAATTCGGACGAAATCAGTGAAAACGAGTGAGCGCGATACATTTGTAAGTTTTATTTGTAAGTCTTCGGCGCCATTGATCGTATCGGGAACCACATGTCTGGCCGCTATGCGTGGGATCCAGGTTCCATTTCTGAAACTGAAAAGGAGTTTTCCTTGGTGAAAGGATTGCCAGAGGGCGTACTCAGCCACGTGAGGCCATATGAGAAGCTATTTTAATTTGAAGCAGCGGCTTCAATGGAAAGTAAGCCGACAACGGTGTAGCGACTACAGATCTCTCCATACTTCTCAGGATGGTTTCTATGAAAGGGTAGGACCAATTTCCTTCTTAACCCTGAAATTTTCCAAGCTTGTGCCTCCTCTCTAATCACCTCGATGTCGACGGGACGTTAAACCCTAATCTTCCTTCCTGACATCCTTTACCCCCATGGCGCATTGAATGACGCCACTGGCGGGGGGGAAGACACAGTGGTTCTTCGGTCCTGACTGGCCCATCAGGGTGGAGCTTTGTTTTGCAATGAACGGTAACAAAATCATTGTACGTAAGCAAAAATAGCAGGAAGCACGCCAACATGAATAACTTCCAACCTTATTGTAGCTTCTCTTGACTACACACTTTTTTTACATTCTAAAGATCAAAGCCAAGTGCTGAGAACACCATCAGAGAGTATACAAACGACGTAATATTTCACACGAGACACCAGCGTTTATCTTTCCGAATCGAAAGAAAAAATAAACGAACAAGTTAATGTACAGTGTCTTAAAATATACATGTTACATTTTAATGGTATGCCGTCAACGACGTCTACATATGGAAGTTTGGGCAGCAGTTAAATTGGTTACGTTATTAGATGAGGCGAATAAACCTCGAAAAATTTTAATCTGAAACTATATTCCACGTTTGTTGATAACTCAGAGTTATACAGAGTGTTTGCAAACTTCCGTGACACGGTATACAAACACTGCAGAAAGGGTATCCATTTCCTTCATGAACTACACGCAAGATGCCCTCCTCCCTCACACGGATCTGGTACTTGGGAAAGCAAATTGTCTGCAGCTCGTGGTCTGGTGACTAGCGTTACTGCCTCTGGATCAAGGAGTCTGTGTTCGATTCCCGGCCGTGTTGGGGACTTTCTCTGCTCGGGGACTGGGTGTTTGTGTTGTCCTCATCATTTCCTCCTCATCATTCGTGATAGTGATTAGATTGTATTGCGGAAAAATTGGACTGTGGAAGAATTTTGACCGCACAGTTGAACGTCCCACAAGCCAATCACCATCACCGGAATGCAAGTTCGGAATTTCAGCCACTGAATTTTTTTAAAAAGTTATGCACGGGTTATGATGTTGTACCGTTTTCCTACCACTGAAATGTTTTTGGGTGGGGTAGGGTATTTCTGTCGTGCGTACGGATGAACAATCATTTGTTTTGGATTGAGTAACTTATGCGAGTAATTACAGTAATCCCGATTTTACGAGGTGTTCGTAAATTCCCGTAACACACTTCTAGGACACTTAGAGGGGGTGAGCATGTGATGTCTTGAACAGGACCCCAATTCCGGAAACATACAATTTCCGTGCTACATTCATTTGAAAACAAGTTGGTGACGCGATCTTTTATACGACTAATTTATTAGGTGTTACTCAGCATATCACATGTTTTACAGTTCCTCTCATTAATAACCAAAGAAACACAAAGAAAACTTAGTTAATTTTGACAAACAATTTCAGTTCGCACGTGTGGCGTCTCCTTGGAGCACCACTGTCACGCATGCTGACGCTGAAGGAACCCTTCGTGAAGCCGTAGCATAATTGTGGGGAAAGATTATTCGATGGAGTCAGACGCTGTGGATAACGATCTTGAAAAAGGAGATGAGCAGTTCTTCCATTATAAAGAGCTCCGTCATACAGAAAGATCATGCTGGTGGATTCTGCAAACGTATATTCAACCAAGGGGCTCTAACACTAAGAGACAATTGAATGACACCCGAACCAAGTCAGAGCGGTAAAACAGACGTCAAATGACATCAGACGATCCGATATAGGCACTCCCCAATATACAAAATATGACCTAGAAGTTCGTAACGCGAATATCTGAACACCTTGTAAAACCGATATTATTTAAATTACTCATATAATTTACGTAATCCAAAACAAATGAGTTTCCTTGTACTCACGATAAAAGTACCTAACTCCGCATAATTTTTTTCCGTAGAAGTAAATCGGTGAAACATAATAATTTTTGCATATCTTCTTTTAAAAAACTTCTTTTTCAGTATCTAAAAATTACGAAATTTCTTCCGAAGTATAGCGTCCCTGTTAGGGAGCAGGCTGTCTTACGCGTAGATCATGAAGACAGAGTACACCCTTTCAACGGTGTTTGTAAACCGTGTCTGCAGTTTACGAGGTGCTTTCTCCGGGCTCTGAGACGGAGTTATAAGAATTTTTATCTCTCCTCGCGTCTGGCGCACCTAATAACGACTAAATGTGCCATTTTCCGCCATAGGAGGAATAGCGAACCTTTTTTTATAGCTTGGAAGAGCCGTCCGAGGCTAAGTACACATTCAGTGCAGCAGCGACATGTATAGAGGACACTTACTTCTTCATTGGTAGCATCGATGGTGGATGCTGTTCGCCTTTAAACACGACACTATTTGGTACAAATGTCTCTGTTTCCATTTGTGAGCCGTATGTTCATAATTTCCTCTGGTATAAATGTCGCATTCGGAGAATGATGGATTCAGGAGTGGAGTATTTATGGATAGTAAAATGGACTGCCAAACTTAAAACGGTTGTTAAATAACGACCAGAAAGTACGTGTTTTAGGGGTACTTCTCAGTTATCTTCTTATTTATGTCACAACCGGAGAAATTATAGTTTATCTCCTTCTTGAGTAAAATTGCTGGTGTTAGTACCCATATACATACACGTTTTCGCTCCATACTTAGAGTTACAACAGGGGATACACTATACTACAGCAACCTCCACTAACATTGATTCTCCTGTACCTCAGTAGCTGCAGTTATAACAAGAGGTCACATATGAGTACATTTACTTTTGCAGTGTTACTTACGCTGTAAAAGAAAAGGGAAACAGTATAGTACCAATCCTACTACAACATACAACCAATTAGCTTCTTCGTTTTAGAGGTATCCTTCGACACAAACAAATAAAATTAATAGTCGGCAAAACCATTAAGAGAGATTTTCGAATGCATACAGATAACGCACTTGTATGTAATTTCGAGCCGGCTGCGGTGACCGAGCGGTTCTAGGCCCTAAAGCTAGGAAGCGTGCGACTGCCACGGTCGCAGGTTCGAATCCTGCCTCGGGCATGGATGTGTGTGATGTCCTTAGGTTAGTTAGGTTTAAGTAGTTCTAAGTTCTAGGGGACTGATGACCTCAGATGTTGAGTTCCATAGTTTTCAGAGCCATTTGAACAATTTTTGTAATTTCGACGACTTCTCTGATGATTATGAGTGGCTATACCAGTATCCTGTATCATCTGTCTTCGTTCACAATCCCTTCTGAGAGAGAAAAAGAAATGTAATTTAATGTTGTGAATATTCCTTGATTACAAGCGCAAATAAAGTAAATCGCAGTTGTTTCTAAAGTCGTCAGTTTCCATCTGGTTTGCGTTGTCCGTCCGCCATCTCCTAGTGACAGTCTCTCGAGCTTATGTAACCTGCACTCCTGTCATCCTCTGAAACCTTTACTACATAGTCTATTCATTCCTGCACTTTCCACTCTCCACTCACATTAATACCTTCCAGCGCAAAGATAACCAATCATGGATGCCGTTTCCTTTGTCCCGGTAACCTGTCCATTCTTCTCGTGAGGGTCAACAATAGAATAAAAGTTTTCCATCGAACACATTTCACTTTCTCAGAGTGTTTCGATTCAGACGTATCCTTCCTGAACTACTTCTTCAGCTCTGTATTACTTTATATTTTCAGCAGATCTGGTTTTTCATGCCAGATTGCTTCTGAAGTGTCAACCAACCTCTGACAGCTTCAGTGCTTTGGCGACCTCAAATGATTTTGTTTACTACATAGGGAAATACGTTCTCTTCTTCCTCTATCGTTGAAACTTTTAGTGTTAAGGATACGGGGTACTTCTCTGGCTCAATGTTATGTAAAAAGCAACACCTACTTCTTTCAGGCACTGTTTACTATGTATATGTTTTACAGATTTGTTGTTAATATCACGTAACGCAGCAAACTTTCTAAACAAATTAGAAGTATTTTGAATATTTTTGAATATGCTAAGTGTTGTTAAAAAAAATAACAAAGAAATCGATGCAATTTTTTTCCAAAATGCTTCCTAAAATTGAGGTACCATTTAATCCAATGTTATACATTTGAAGGAGACCAAATTTTTACTAGATATGTATGACATAATGTCTGAGGTACTACGTATTATTTATATCACAAAGATAAAAAGGTATCACATCTTACATTTTAATTTCTATAATTTTTTGCCTAATAAAATGTTATGTTTCCTATAATTTAGTTGATTTTGTAATAAAGTTTAGGTCTACTACATGAGTAGGGACTAATGCATGCTACAGAAAAAAATTTGAGCAATGCTTTATAAATTTTAGGAAACATTTGTACCTGAAATCAGAAAAATACTACTTGTAGGAATTCAGAGTGAAGATATGAGTCCAGTTAAACTGTGCCTCAGAACATTCGTGAAGCATAGTCTTCAGCCTGCAGCATTTCTTCATCTTCAAGCTTCCTCTTGGCATTTCTTTTCGAACTTCTTGCTTTTTTGGTAACTCCAAGACCAAATCTTTCAGCTTCATGCACCTATTGTCTGTCACAAAAGCAATTGCTCTTCCATATTGGAGCCACACTTTATGCCTAAATTTCTCAGGACTTCCAGCATTCCTAAGATTTCATCAGTGAAACATATTACTGCATCTAGTACATCAACTTTTAATGCATTTAGTCCTACAAAAACATTCTTGGGTAATCTTTTCCATATGCAATGGCTGAAAATTTTATTTGCATTCTGAGTGCCCCCATGTAGACATTTACTAAGCAAAACAGGGTCACTCAGGTCTCTAAAATTTGGTTTTATTTCATTCATAACAGGCTCAGAAAGAGAATGCTTATGATCGAATATTTCACTACTTTCTTTTGCTTTTTGGTAACCAGACGAAGGATGTACTACTTTAGGGCAATGCCCGTGAACAGGGTGGTCAACTGTGAGCAACTTACGAAAGTAGGTGGCCCATACAGCATTTTAGATTGCTGTAACATCATTCACAAGCGCAGATCGTCCAATGGCCAGTCCATAATAAATTTGGAGGTGGTCTATCTCAGTTTCTGCCATAATGTCTCGGCCAGACAGATATTTTCCATCAGATAACAACTTTCCGTTCATTTCTCTTCGTAGCTTCCTCAATCTAGCACCCAACCTCTTTTGCACATGTCCACAACACTCCAGTTTTGATTCCAGGGTATCACGACAAATATTGAACTCATTAATTGTACTGAAAGCTTTAGAGTCCCCATCGCATAGGTACTTTGTATATCAAACGTAATAAACGAGCACCGACCTCTGAAACATTTTTAGAGCTCCATACCTCCACTGTAGCCATCATAATTCTTAGAACACTGATGTTCAACATGTCTTTCAGTCTACCATGGTAGGTGTAGCAGTACTTAGATAAGCACTTAACATCAACAACTTTTCCATTCTACAGAGACGTAGCACTTACAACACCATTCCAGAAACGATTTCCTCGACGTTGCCATGTCCCATCAACTGCATTAGCAATGTTCCTCTTTCCACTAATATTTACAGTTTCTTCTACTGCACCCTTCATAGATGCTTTAGACACAACCATCAACGCACCGACAAGTATTTTTATATCTTGCTGAAACTACGGGGAGGAGGAGAAAGGTCCATCAAACCACAAAACGTTTGAGCAGCCTTTTTTTCCTTTTCCCATTGCACGCAATGCAAACACTAACTTTAAATTCAAATTATACGAATTATGCACAATGTTCGAAGTCATTTTCAAGGAAGATTTATTGCAAGATCTGCACAGAACAACTAATTTTAACGCTAAACCGTTCCAGCTATTTTGTGTTCAGTTATTTCCAAACAACCTACACCATTACATTGTTTACATTTCGCCACTTCCTTTATCAAAGAAGATAAGATACCCACATCAACATCTGCAAATCCACTACACACAGTGTCACTGTTAACACAAAAATTTGAATAACCAGCAGGTGCGCCACATGGGAGTTTCTTCCGTGATACATAGGTTACTTTCAACATTGTGGCTTGCTTTGTTTGTGAACTGGTTACCATGGAATTTCCTTTTATACAATTTCTTGATGCGTGCCGTAGTTCTTATTTATTGCACAGTAAAGGATATGTACTTCCACAAATATATGTAGCACTTTGGCAACAAACATTGAGCAACACATGAACACACTGCTTCAGCGAAACAGAAGTAAATACTAGAAAAGACAATCATTTACACACACTAGAAAACTGCACTGTTACCAATATATACAATGTATCATACGTATAATCTCTGGATATAGGAAGTTCACAGTTCTTTTCGAAATAATACTAGTTTCTGTAACAAAAATAAAGGGGGCGTTCCTCAATCTTAATCAATTACATTACATTACATCATCACAATTCTTTATGTTTAGTGGAGAAGAAGCGAAATAGACAGCGGATATTTATTTGGAGTTCACTCATCAGAAACATGCGATCACCATTTCTTCTCCCACAGCTGTCTCATTACCGGCGGCTATTTATCTAACCACCGAGATACAAATAACCTACCTCTCCGTCGAGATACACCGAATTTAGTTGCTTAAACGATACACGCTAAAATTCCGCTTCGATAACCGTATCTAGCAGAAAGACGTAGCACTCCAAATTTATTAGTTCGATACCTTGAAACAACAGTTGGGTAGTATATCGGTACTCTAAGGTGCTCAATTCAGTTACGTAAGCATTTGATGGAGAGTCTCCACTTGAAAAACACATTCCTCAATGAAAACTTTAACGCAGTGGAGGAGGCAAACTCGTCTTTAAATTTATTCGCTCTAGAATGCTATTGTCACAGTATCACTGCAGTTTACAAGGTGGAAATAAATTAGAAAGGCCAGTGTGTGACGTGCGTGCGAAGAAATCTCCACACAGTCGGGCGAATACGTGTACAGCGTAATGATTTCATCTAAAACGTAGATGTTAAATCTTCTAGAAAATAGATTTTTTCATCCGAAGTTACATTGCACCCTTTTGCCTGATTCTTCAATTGTTTTCTTATTTTCCCGTTCTCTAACCAAATTTCATGCTGTCCGAAGTAGTTTCATGGGTTGTTTCCTGACACACTATTATAGTTTTATATTGTAATAAAAGGGAATCTTGGCATAGAACAACTGAATAGCTACCACTGCTGTTATCAGTAATATTGTACGATAGGTCGGCGGTTCAGATTTTACTACAGTAAGAAAAAGATATAAATCCGGGCAGTCCAGAACAATTAAATGATTACTGATACTACTCTATGTACTATTCTAGGCTGGAGCGCTTACTGAACGTCTACTGTTCATCTGAACTGTACGAACCTGAAAAGAGTAGACGCTTGACAGGTTACTATTCACTGATAATTTTAGAAAGAGTCATGATGTGCAATGCATCTACTTTCTATTCTCGTTGTAAAACAATAAATAACGTTAATTTCATTATATTCTGTCAATTACTCTTTTGGTTTACGGGTACACTTATGACTGAGGTCTGATAATGGCTCTTTAAACCATTTTAACAGTTAACTTACTCCCCTCGATTCACCCAACCATGGGATTAGTTTACCACAACTAATCTTACTCCTACGAAATTACTTAACGAATACAGTGAGAGTGGGAGGAGATTATAATACACCAGTGCCTTTGTTCAATGCCGTAGACTTTGTGCAAGCACCTATGGGTATCTGCGACTCTCTGGTTTCCTCCAAAAACAAACACAATGATGGCTATTTACTTGGAATTGCATCTCTGTTACAGACACAATTTTGAAGACTAGTATAGCACTGCCACCTATCGTAACTTCATGAAGATATAGAAATTGAAGCTGGAATATTCCACAATATCCAACAACAAATTCCGCATTTTTTCAGCAGAGAATAAAAAATGTTGCACTGTGTACTGAATGCCGCTCGTATATAAGGCGTGACTCTCTTTTACACGTTTGTTAATCACTCACTCATTTGCATCAACACCTAGAAATATTAGTACTTCTAACTACCAATAGCCACTACGAAGCCAGCAGCATGATAGGCCGAGAAATCTTAACGCTGCCAACTGCCAAACCACGAAAAGTCTATTCAATTTCACAATTCAAAAATATAAATAAAAATTGTTCTCGCACGCAGATATTCATTATATTTTACGAATTTAGACCCGTCCGTTGATTAGAAAAGAACTGAATTTCGATGTACTCCGAGTGACACGTGGTTGAAAGCACCGTAGTTCACACGAAGGAGATCGGTGCTAAAATTCTTCTTAAATTTAGAAAACCTCACACAAATCATTCAGGTGCTACCGTTTAATGAGAGCCAAGAAGGAATGTACTTAAATTCTACCACTGCCCATGTGGCATTTCAACTGAACTAAGCCATCCACTTTGAAGCCCTATAAATTCATAAATATTGTGTATTCATCTCCACATTTTTCCACGTAAGATCGACGACTTTGCCTTAGACATTAGGAAAATATATCGCTGTACTTACTGTCTGGGTGAAAAGTGCTACTTCGCACTACGACATAAACGGTACACAACTCACACACCAAAGAATTAAAACCGCAAAAATAATGGTAAATCAACATCAGAAATTCCTCAAGCCATAACTAACATAACTTTATTCTAATATCAAAAAAACTGCAACAAAGGTGGCGAAGTATTACACCAAGTACATTTAACTACCAATGTCTCCAGGATGTCCAAATAACACGTCACTTCAACGGAGCACCCAAAGCGGATACTCGCCTACCGATCTTTCTTATTGAAGGGAGAGAGAGTAGCAAGTGATGGCCACAGTCTTCCTGCCAATTCAACTGTGGACCTGCTCCTGTCGCGCTAACCTCGCTGGGTTTCCGGCTAAGCTACAACTGTTGATACAACTGCACTAGCAGACAACAGATACCAGCCACACATTACGGGAACTCACGTTCACTCATTTCTGTCACGCACAGGGGATTAAATAATTGGACATAAGGGAAATCCACAAGGGCACAGATACCAAAGGACATATTAAGAAGAAAACGTTGAACTTACTATCTTCTCAAACATTAGCAAGCGATAATACAAAAAGGAAATAACTTACATTAGCAGAAAAATACACTATATGAGTCATAAAAAGACAAAACCAGAAAAATTTTATTGAATGTGACAGTGGCCGCGGACTACTACGTCTATGTCAGGAATAATTTCAGTTATTTTTCAACAACCCTCAGGAATAATTTGGAAAGAAAGCAAATGAACGACAAATTTTGTAAGAGGAAGCCACCTGGTAGACTTTTACACAGAGAATAATTTAATCATCACTAATACGTGGTCTTTAGAATGACGAAAGAAGGCTCTACAGGTGGAAGAGGCCTAGAGACATCGGACGGTTTCAAACAGATTGCGTGATGGCGAGGTAAAGCTTTCGGAAATAGATATTACAATGAAAGATATTTCCAGGGCAGATGTGTAAACTAGATACAATTTATTGCTTACAAACTTGTGGTAAAAACTGAAGTAATTACAAAACGGTGGGAAGATAAGGAGATGGATTCTAGATAAGTTAGAAGAACAAGGGGTTGTGGAGACTTTCGGAGGAACAAGCCTGGCGTTACTGACTCTAGGATTTATCCAAGAAGATAGGTTAAGGAAAGGCAATCAATCCTACGTTTATAATATTTGTAGAATTAGAGAAAGGTTTTTACGATGTTGACTGGATAATTCTCCTTAAAATTTCGAAGGAAACAGGGGTAAAATACAGGGAGCGAATGCTATTCAGAACGTGTACGGAAACCAGACGACAAATATAAGAGTCAAGGGGATGATCTCATTATGATGATTGGTTTATGGGGCGCTCAGGGGATGAAATGGGACCGTAGTTGAAAAGGAGTGAGACAAGGCTGTAGCCTATCGCCGACGACGTTCAATCTGTACATTCAGCGAGCAGTAAAGGAATTCAAAGAAAATTCTGTAGCAGGAATTAGAGTTCACGGAAAGAAATAAAAACGTTGAGGTTGCCCGATGGCACGGTAATTTCTTCAGATACAGCAAATGCCTTGGAAGAGAAGTTGAACAGAAAGGACAGCGTCATGAAAGGAGGATAGAAGATTACCATCAACAAAAGAAAAATAAAGATACCTGAATGTAGTCGAATTAAGTGAAGTCATGCTGAGGCAGTTAGATTAGGAAACGAGACCTTCACAGTGGTAGATGATTTTCGCTATTTGGATGGCAAAAGTAGAGAAGATATAAAATGTAGATTGGAAATGGAAAGAAACCGATTTCTGAAGAAGAAACACTTATTAACATCGAATTTAGAATTACGCGTTAGGAAGTCTTTTCTGAAAGTATTTATATTGAGTGAAGCCATGTATAGAAGTGAAAGATGGACGATAAACAGTCGAGACAGGACGAGAACAGAAACATTTCAAATGTGATATTGCAGAAGAATATTGAAGATTAGATGGATGGGAAACGTGTCGGCGGGGGATGAGGGTGGGTGGTTGCACGTATAAAAAATCGTAGTGGGAGATCAAGAGATGAACACAATTAACAGATTCAGAAGGATGTAAGTTACAGAAGTAGTCCTGCATAGGATAGAACAGCATGAAGAGCCGCTTCAAACCAACTTCGGACTCTGGTTAATAAGGCGCTTCACAACGACGCTAAAAAGTACTAATCATACAAGAGATCTTGTCTGTATATCTGTCATTTGATTCTGAGAATGATTGTTGGCAAAATGTATGAATGTATGAAATATTTACGACTAAGTACTAGCAACGTACTGACTTTAAGCATGAATTTCATAACACACAAAGAGGTGCTTGCTTTCTGATACAATACCACATATTTGATGTTCATTCGATAGTTCTTGATGACACGAGCGTAAGGATAGATAACGAGCAATAATGGTTAAACACTTTTCAAAAAGAAGAGTGAGGCGAGGCACGATTCTTTTCGTGTAACAAAGACTCAGACCTATAAATCTTCAGTTTATGTCTACGCTCCGGAAACTACTTTATGGTGTGTGTTAGAGTTTTCTCAGTACAGTATTTGTATGAAGCACTTTAGACCGTTTCTCACCAACTCGAATGCAAGTTTCTCGATCCTTATACATATCTACACTGAAATATCTTCGTTTCATTGCCTCTTCCACTTGATTTTTTTCGTTGTGCACAGGATCTTCCTAATTTTCTCTTGTTTAGAGGTTACCAACACAGCACATTTTCCGTCTATTGCTGATCCTCTAATCTCGTCACTTGGTTTTGATTGGCATATGATGCACAGGAAGATATGTAGTCCTTATTGTGCCAAAGGGGATCCAATGTCTAAATTTCACCGTTTTGGGTATTTCGCTCGATATAAAAGAGAGGAAGTAATATGTTACTTTGTTATTCCCGGAACATGCGCTCTAGACCTTTCACACAGTAAATCTCACCCTGGCGTAAACTATCTCTCCTGCAGCGTTAATGTTGTATGCTGTTTAGAGTAAAGGAAAGTACTGAACGATATGTGAAACTACACTTTTAAAATTCATCTCCTAGTGGGTGAATTGGCGTCGATCCTCTTCAGAAAGTTATCAAATAAATATCCGCTCTGCGGGTTCCCAATATGGAGTTGCATCGGCCATGCGCTTCAGATGACATCCACTTGAATATTTATCAACAGGGTGAGCCTGAACTTTACCGGAAAACTTCCAGTGGTCGTAGTATAGGTCAAAATGAGAAAAAAAGCGTCCAGAAAATATGGGTTTTAAAGTTCATACATTACTAGCGATAAGAACTTGTTCATCTTCGCTACTGCGATAAGTGTCACTTCTGCTGAGCAAGGGCTCACAGCCCTACAGGTGTGCACTTTAGATCCCATTTACTGATCCATACTCTTTCCAACAAAAATATGGAAAGCAAAGAGCCTGCAGTGAGAGAGATGTGTTTCACAGTATCGAAGATAAACAATTGTGCATAGCTCTTTAGGCATGCGTTTTACAGTACAAGTTTACCGGATATTTTTTCCTTGTTTTGGTATGTACTACTAACAACGAGTTTTTCGTCGGAGTTCCGGTTCCCTTTTTATATCACAATCAGTATGAAAACTAATTAAGATTCCCTCGAAACCTCTTCATTTGAATATTATTTTCAGGAGCGAAAATCCCAATACCCATTTCAACATTTAGATTTTCCATTGTTTCTTTGAATTGCAAAAATTCTTTTCGCAAGGACATGACCAATTCCGATGTCCCCCTCTCCTCTTCTTCCAGATTCCTGAATGATCCTGGTGATATGTTGCCTAACGTAAGATTCGGGCTAAGAATAAATTAAATAAATATACGACTTCGTAGATAACATCCACATTAGTTGTTTGTCTTTTTCGTTAAATGAGTTTCAATGTTCGTTTGTGCTTCTGATTTTTCTGTTATCTCTCGTATGAAGCTGGAAATTCCCCTATAGTTCGTCGAGTAAGTGAGTTTAAAGGTTAGAGAAAGAGAAGGTCAGAGGAAGAGGAGACCGGAGGAAGAGAAGCACATCACATCCAATACGATAATGGGTATTAATGTAGTGTGCCAGTTCTCAGTGCAGCCAGCCAGAAGATGATCACGCAGCCCCATTCAGTCTTGGTGCTTAAATTTGTAGATTGAAAGTCTTGCTTACCGGAGGCGCTTCCAAAAGTTTGTGTGTCTCGAGAAATCTTTTCCTTGATTTCAGAGGAGGTTGATACTGTTGATGGCCAAACAGTGGACGAGCTTCGATGACATCCGCGTTCAGCCGCTCTATATCAGTAGTAACGTTTCAATGAATACTCAGAAGTGTGATGTCATGATGCCATCAAGACAGTATTTCGTCTCGACTGGGGTGAGTTTTACGCTTCTGGTGATTAAGCTGCAAGCTTCATTCCAGGCAGGGCTCTCTGTCTTCATATGGGTTTGTAACGTAGCAAACTATTACGAGCTGTCACCTTGCATTGATAACGAAGCCTGCCGTAGACCCGGGAGGAGAGATGATGTTAGTTCTCACGCTCGCACAGGTGAGGTTGGCTATAGGGCAGGACAACGTGTACTTGACTAGTGCGGCGTGCAGTACGTAACATATATTCACTATGAATGAAAAGAAGTACTACTAAATATTAATCGACCATTTTTCATACTTAGTGTACCGAATTCTTTGGATAACAGAACCATACTGCTAAAATATCAAACCAACAACCTCAACACTTCCGGAGGTATAAATGTTTACCTAAAACACGTAACAAGCTGGTATTGTGAAACCGAGTTACGGACTGTAATGTAGTATCAATTGATACTTCAACCAAGATTGTAAGGGAATGTAATTTAATTTTCTGGGATTTTCTTTAGTTTCATTGCCAAAAATGTATGACGTAATTAACAGTACATTTTAAAGTTATTATTTCATTATGTTTTCGTTCTGTGAGTGTTTTGGAGAGATTAAGAGCGAATGGAGGACATACGTAAAGTGAGAAACTGAAATTTTATTAAAACTATGAAAATGTAGGCGTGAGAAAGTTGTTGTGTAATATTGGAATTTACGAAGAATGTCCGAGTGAGATTGATTTGGAAAGGAAGCCAGAAGGGGAGGGGGGGGGGTGCTAATTACTAAATTTATTAGTAATTTTTTTGAAAAGGAATCGTATTTATTTAACATTAAATTTTATTTAGTTTCGGAAGTTCGAAATTTGTAGCATTATTACTTGCGGTAATATGCTTGGCTGACATTTGAAATACCGCGAGTGTAGAAGTGCTCCAGATCATCTCATTGGCTGCTTAACGTACTAGCCAATAGGAGTTCAGTATTTCACGCATGATTTAGTAAAGCTTTGTGCGTCAGATCTATGGGTCGATTTAGTCGCTCGGGAGCCGTGTTCTGGTAAACACATCTGTTAAATTGCACTGATTAAATCCGTATTAAAATGAAGAAAACCGCGCGTTTGATGGGTTCTCGTGTAGTTGATGTAAAGCGGCTACAGTGATGAGATTTTGAGGAAGTTCGAGCTTTGTGAGCGATTTATTTCAGGAAATTTTGAGTGTGAACGTTTAAAGTCGTACATGGACTCCGCGTACCATGTTTTGTGTGGAATAACAGACATTATGTCGGTCACTTCTGTACATGAAGAATACTGGACGACTGACTGTGTCAACTCGCAAGCAGTCGTGGGTCATGTTTAAAATATCAAGTCGGATTAAATATGTTCTGGCTGCTTATTGGTATGTTCGTATTACAGAGACAGACAGGATATTAAATAAGGGCTTGATAACCATTTTCTGTGTTTTAAAGGCAATAAACCAACTTACAGGAAATTTTAGACATTTTTCAAGCGAGTGATGCAGGAACGTCGAACACCCGATAGTTAAGCTAACTTTCAGATGCTTCCCATGGACTGGAGTTATGTAGTCTTTGCTTGGTAGGTATTTAACTGATTTTCGTCGTTGGTGCTTTTATCGGCTAAACCAATACCTACCATCGCAGAGTGAAGGGGCAGACAACTTGAAGCCTATCCAGGTAGGTGGGCAGCTTGTTTAAGGGAAGTAAAGACCAACTCACCTCGCTGCAGTTTGATGTATATCACACAGTATCGCTAATTTGTAGCATAGTAATACAAAGCGAGTGCTGTAGTTCTGAGAACTCGTGATTTTCCACCAAACCTTATTGCTCTTAGTTTTCGGTAATGTTCTGTCACTGACTTAATTCTCGTTGTTGGATCAGTATGATCTAAAAATGAAGAATCGATCCAGCATTACCTTATGGGTGAATGAATGTTCCAAGACGGTTCTCTTTCAGAAAACATGTAATTTCCTTGAAGTCTCTCTGTTACAGAACTTGAAAGCACAATGTTAAGATTCTGGTTGTGTTGGCTTTAGGTGGTTACCTCTGTAATATGCCTTCAGTTCCTTCGCTATCAAGGGAGAGTCCTATCTCTTTGAAGGTTGCACCCTGAGAAGCTGGTGCAAGGTCGTCTGTGTAGGTAAAGCTTCCTGAATCTTTGGGCAGTGATTGGCCATTAGTATACACACTGAATAGTAACGAGGCCAACACAATTCCTTGAAGCAATCAGTTTTTTTTTTCACATCTTTCTCTTCCTTTGTTGACTCTTAAAGTCAACAAAAATTTGTGAAGCTTCAGCAAGTTTGACAATATGTTATGTTTTGAGCCCTCCCTCTGCGCAAAAATGTGCTGTAACAGTTAACGGAGATTCATTGTGTTATGCGTAGTAGAGAGGTCAATGAAAGCTAGTGCTGCGATTTGTCGTTTTTCAAATCCATGCTTAGTGTGCTGAATGAGTTCGACTACTTTTGCGACAGAACTTTGGTGTAAAGCCTGCCTTCGAATCGAAGAAGCTTCAGTTTTATTTATGTCGTGAAAACAACTGGAAAGTCAGTAACAAAACAAGTGTGCTGTTCAGCAAGGGTAATGTCGGTGTTAGACATTGTGCCGTCCTTCGCAACGAGTGTTGATAGCTAATACTTTTGATATTATTGACTCGTGTGTTTCTCCAAGTGTAGCTGTTTTCAATAAATGTTAGATTTTTTAGTCTAGATGGCGAGACACTCATCTCTCTATGAGATACGTAAATATTCCTGTCCATAGTATCTAATGCATTACTTGGAACCATATTTCGTGTTTTTTCCTATCTGAACTTTCGCTTTTCATCTTTCTTTCCTTTTAACTCACAATACCTTATTCTACTGAACAAATACGGGGGATAGGCAAAATAATGTGGACACCTGGACTTACTTGGGAAAGGTTTACTAATAAGGGGTTGGATCCCCATTTGCCACTCTTCTATCAGAACGCCTTCTAACTCTTGTAGTGACGAGAGAGGTGGAAATCTGCTCTGGAGCCTGCGCTCGAATACCGCCCATAAGGGTTCGATAATGTTCAATTCCTGGGACTGTGATGGCCAGGGAAGACGCTGCAGTTCAGTCGCATAGTTGCATGCTCCTCATACCTCTAGCGTCCTGTCCTGGCTGTGTGAATGGGTGCACTGTTGGGGAACAACATTTACTTTGAGAGTAATGATGGGACAAGCAGACTACCACGATACGGCTGCCCACACCATAACATTTCCACTTCCCTGCTTAGCCGTTGGAACTAAGCAGTCAGAATTGTAGGCTTCTTTTGGCGTTCTCCAGACGTAAACCAGGCCCGATGTTGGAAATAACGAAAACCATGGCGCGTCGGACCGTATGACGTGTTTCCACCTATCAGCAGTCCGGGATTTATGCTCCTGACACCATGTTTTACCCGTTTTAGCGTTAGGTTGTCATCACTAATGGTTCCGGCATAGAACCTCCGCCACTGCTTTTTCTTGCTTTGACATAATTCGTGTTAGCGTACGACGATCTCTGTCATTTAGTTTTGATTTGCGCCCACTATTACGTTTACACGATGATGTCTTTCCAATCAGATGCCCTTCAAACATTCAATAAGCTGACTGTCTTAAGTTGCCTATTTTGGTTACTGATGCTCCACCTAATCGGGCCATCAAAACCTGCCCTTTACTCAACTCTGTCTTTCATTGCATGTCAACCTCGGCCTCTAAATGAAAATACGAGGTGTGCACTACTCGTAAACAACCTGCACTGATGCCTAGTCCGTACTGAATACGCACAGTCCGGTGCGACGCGTGCCTTACCTGCGTTGTTGACCGACAAACATAACCATCCGATTACTACCACTATTCAAATTATTTTGTATATCTCCTGTACGAGGTACGACGAATTGCTGGAAAGTGTCGCGCCAAAATTTACTATGTGCAAACTCTTGCAATATTCTTTAATAAAGGAATCGTTAAAATTTTACATGTGTATTCTTGTCCATCTACATCTACATCTACATTTATACTCCGCAAGCCACCCAACGGTGTGTGGCGGAAGGAACTTTATGTGCCACTGTCATTACCTCCCTTTTCTGTTCCAGTCGCGTATGGTTCGGGGGAAGAACGACTGCCGGAAAGCCTCCGTGCGCGCTCGAATGTCTCTAATTTTACATTCGTGATCTCCTCGGGAGGTGTAAGTAGGGGGTAGCAATATATTCGATACCTCATCCAGAAACGAACCCTCTCTAAACCTGGACAGGAAGCTACACCGCGATGCAGTGCGCCTCTCTTGCAGTCTGCCACTTGAGTTCGCTAAACATCTCCGTAAAGCTATCACGGTTACCTAAAAACACTGTGACGAAGCGCGCCGGTCTTCTTTGGATCTTCTGTATCTCCTCTGTCAACCCGACCAGGTACGGATCCCACACTGATGAGCAATACTGAAGTATAGGTCGAACGAGTGTTTTGTGAGCCACCTCCTTTGTTGATGGACTACATTTTCTAAGGACTCTCCCAATGAATCTCATCCTGGCACCCGCCTTACCAACAATTAATTTCATATTATCATTCCACTTCAAATCGTTCCGCACGCATACTCCCAGATATTTTACAGAAGAAACTGCTACCAGTGTTGGTTCCGCTATCATGTGATCATACAATAAAGGATCCTTCTTTCTATACATTCGCAATACATTACATATGTCTGTGTTAAGGGTCAATTGCCACTCCCTGCATGAAGAGCATATCCGCTGCAGATGTTCCTGCATTTTGCTGCAATTTTCTAATGCTGCAACGTCTCTGTATACTACAGCATCATCCGCGAAAAGCCGCATGGAACGTCCGACACTATCTACTGGTTCATTTATATATATTATGAAACGCAATGGTCCCATAACACTCCCCTGTGGCACGCCAGAGGTTACTTTAACGTCTGTAGACGTCGTACACTGGACTCGCATTCAATACCGTCTCCAGCCATCCTGATTTAGGTTTTCCGTGATTTCCCTAAATCGTTTCAGGCAAATGCCGGGATGGTTCCTTTGAAAGGGCACGGCCGATTTCCTTCCTCATCCTCCCCTAACCCGAGCTTGCGCTCCGTTTCTAATGACCTCGTTGTCGACGGGACGTTAAACACTAACCACCACCACCACCTGTAGACGTCTCTCCATTGAGAACAACATGCTGTGTTGTGTTTGCTGAAAACTCCTCAATCCAGCCACGCACCTGGTCCGATATTCTGCATGCTCTTACTTTGTTCATCAGACGACAGTGCGGAACTGTATCGAACGCCTTCCGGCAGTCTAGGAAAATGGCATCTACCTGGGAGCCTGTATCTAATATTTTCTGGGTCTCGTGAACGAATAAAGTGAGTTGGGTCCTAAACGATCGCTGTTTCCGGAGTCCATGTAGATTCCTACAGAGTAGATTCTGAGTTTCCAGAAATGACATGATACGCGAGGAAAAAAACATGTTCTAAAATTCTACAACAGATCGAAGTCAGAGATGTAGTCCTACAGTTTTGAGCTTCTGCTCGACGACATTTCTTGAAAACTGGGACTACCTGTGCTCTTTCCTTTTTCGAGTCCTCCTTCCGGCATGGGTGGGTGTGTTTTCCATAGCGTATGTTACTTCAAGTTAGTTTAAGTTAGATTGAGTAGTGTGTAGGCTTTGGGAACGATGACCTCCGCAGTTAGATACCATAAGACCTTACCACAAATTTCCAATATATTCAGCAACATAGTCACTCTGGCGACGAGCACATCTCTGTCAACGAGAGATCTGTTTGTTGACACCGTCTCTGTAGTATGTTTGACTTTGTTTACGGAACCATAACCTCACCTCTGAGTGGGCCGCTTCATCGGTATCAAAGTGAAGCCCTCGAAACTCTTCTCTAAGTTTAAAAAACAAATAAAAATCGGCTGAGGTGAAGTCGGAAGTTTTTCTGAGGATAATTTATTACAGTGAATCTACTGCGTCGGACTGTCGCAAATAACCCAGCGCTCGTGTATGGCCCGGCATTGTCATTCTGAGGAAAAGGGTGCTCAGTGGGTGGATGAACTTTTCGAATTCGAATCTCGACAGCAGCATGCTGTATCTCAGTCACTGACAGAGGTATTTTATATACCACCATGTTACACAGTGCAATTTGGAACACATTAGTTGCAGAGAGCTGCAAATATGTTGAAGAAGAATGGAGCAGAACGTTAATAATGTATGTTCTATTTAAAAGGCTTTAAGTGATTACACAGTGGATCCACTGCGTCGGACTGTTGCAAATGACATCTGTAAAGTATCTGGGTGCAACTATTCGAAATGATCTAAAATGGAATGATCAGATTACAGAAGCAACGGGCAAGGCGAACTCTAGATTGCGGTTTATTGGTAAAATCCTGAATAAATACAGTCCTTCTACAAAGGAAATTGCTTACAGTAGGTTAGTTCGTCCAGTCTTATTGTTCGTCTGTTTGAGACCCTTACCAGTTAGGTCTCATTCAAGAGATTGAAAAGGTCCAAAGAAGAGCGGCTAGATTCGTACATTTAGCCATCGCGAGAGCGCTATAAATCTCACATAAACTTTGAAGTGGGATAAACTTGCAGATAGACGACGAGCTAAACGGAAGGGGCTGCTCACTAAATTCCGAAATCCGATGTTTGGCGAGGATGTAGAGCAACTTTCAAATCAAGCAATGATCATCATTCAAAGATAAGGGTAATTACAGCTCGTAATGAGGCTTTCAGACAGTCATCTTTTCGTCGTGCGATCCCAGAGTGTAACAGAGTGGGGGGGGGGGGGGGGGGGTGAATATGACTTTGTCCCGAATTCTGCCCTCATCCACACACACCGCTTGGTGGCTAGTGGAGTATATATGTAGACGTTGACATAAAAATTGGGAGCGATAACTTTTCAGCAAGCCGTCGCATGTCTCACTCTGTATAACTATAATTATGCCGTTAGAAAATGATTCATGTGCTGATGACGGCGTAGCTCTTGTTAAATTTTGAACAGTACATTGCGAAACCGTAGGTGTTAAATACATATATCATTTTTCGTGAAGGCAAAATATTCAACACAATGGTATAGTAGCACCAATGAGCTCGTAGAATTTTAGCGGCTCTCCCTGTACCTTTACCGCTGAGAGAAGTACCTACTGCTGAGGCAGGAGGAAGAAACCCTTGACGCAGAATGGAGGATGCATCCAGAAACGCCGGCTAGGCACACCGGGTGCCCCCTTTTCCTGCTCTTCCAGCCGGAAGCAGGGCGGCCCTGCAGGAATATAGGCTGCGCGAGGAAGAGGGTAGAGGATTGTTGTTGGAAGGGGGTGGCTGCATTGTCGCGGAAACACTGTGCTCCGTGAAAGGCAGCGGCTCCCATAAACAGATACCGCGCCGCGCTGAATGGAGGAGGATGAATGCTGCTGCTTGCGGACGTTGCCGCCGCTATGCCGTCGTCCGCACTGCGCCGCCGTTTGGCCGACTCGTCGTCCATCCAGAACTCCAGCACACATTGTCGACATGACACAGAGCGACGAAGCTGCTGTCTTGTGACACCCTTGTGGGGCTAATTTTCTGCATATCAAGAATTGTTCAAATGTGTGAATTCCTAAGGGACCAAACTGCTGAGGTCATCGGTCCCTAGACTTACTCACTACTTAAACTAACTTAGGTTAAGAACAACACACACGCCAATGCCCGAGGGATGACTAGAACCTCCGGCAGGGGAGGCCGCGCAATCCGTGACATGATGCCACTATCCGCGCGGCTTTTGCGTATCAATTGAAAATGCAACTACTGCAGGCAGTCACATTTATTATACACTCCTGGAAATGGAAAAAAGAACACATTGACACCGGTGTGTCAGACCCACCATACTTGCTCCGGACACTGCGAGAGGGCTGTACAAGCAATGATCACACGCACGGCACAGCGGACACACCAGGAACCGCGGTGTTGGCCGTCGAATGGCGCTAGCTGCGCAGCATTTGTGCACCGCCGCCGTCAGTGTCAGCCAGTTTGCCGTGGCATACGGAGCTCCATCGCAGTCTTTAACACTGGTAGCATGCCGCGACAGCGTGGACGTGAACCGTATGTGCAGTTGACGGACTTTGAGCGAGGGCATATAGTGGGCATGCGGGAGGCCGGGTGGACGTACCGCCGAATTGCTCAACACGTGGGGCGTGAGGTCTCCACAGTACATCGATGTTGTCGCCAGTGGTCGGCGGAAGGTGCACGTGCCCGTCGACCTGGGACCGGACCGCAGCGACGCACGGATGCACGCCAAGACCGTAGGATCCTACGCAGTGCCGTAGGGGACCGCACCGCCACTTCCCAGCAAATTATGGACACTGTTGCTCCTGGGGTATCGGCGAGGACCATTCGGAACCGTCCCATGAAGCTGGGCTACGGTCCCGCACACCGTTAGGCCGTCTTCCGCTCACGCCCCAACATCGTGCAGCCCGCCTCCAGTGGTGTCGCGACAGGCGTGAATGGAGGGACGAATGGAGACGTGTTGTCTTCAGCGATGAGAGTCGCTTCTGCCTTGGTGCCAATGATGGTCGTATGCGTGTTTGGCGCCGTGCAGGTGAGCGCCACAATCAGGACTGCATACGACCGAGGCACACAGGGCCAACACCCGGCATCATGGTGTGGGGAGCGATCTCCTACACTGGCCGTACGCCACTGGTGATCGTCGAGGGGACACTGAATAGTGCACGGTACATCCAAACCGTCATCGAACCCATCGTTCTACCATTCCTAGACCGGCAAGGGAACTTGCTGTTCCAACAGGACAATGCACGTCCGCATGTATCCCGTGCCACCCAACGTGCTCTAGAAGGTGTAAGTCAACTACCCTGGCCAGCAAGATCTCCGGATCTGTCCCCCATTGAGCAGGTTTGGGACTGGATGAAGCGTCGTCTCACGCTGTCTGCACGTCCAGCACGAACGCTGGTCCAACTGAGGCGCCAGGTGGAAATGGCATGGCAAGCCGTTCCACAGGACTACATCCAGCATCTCTACGATCGTCTCCATGGGAGAATAGCAGCCTGCATTGCTGCGAAAGGTGGATATACACTGTACTAGTGCCGACATTGTGCATGCTCTGTTGCCTGTGTCTATGTGCCTGTGGTTCTGTCAGTGTGATCATGTGATGTATCTGACCCCAGGAATGTGTCAATAAAGTTTCCCCTTCCTGGGACAATGAATTCACGGTGTTCTTATTTCAATTTCCAGGAGTGTAGATCATATTTCCTACTATACGTTTCGGAGTATTTATATCCCCATCATTTCGAGAACGGAAGCAAGTCAGTAACGCACTATGTATAGTATATTGCACTTTACAGCAAACTCAAGCACGCTCGTTCTGTGCTCAAAGGCTCCAGAATTTCTTTACGACTGTTGACTCATAATACACTTCGTTTCCTTACTTGTGTTTGTAGTACGTGATCTAGGCGTGAGGGGAATGATACCTTGTGACCACTGAAATACTGGTATACGTATTACGAAAACGTTGTAAGTACAGTAAGTACATGCATTATTAAGTGACAAATCCACCAGAAAAGAAATCATGGACAGTTTTTATTTTAGAGGATTTGTCTTTTGAAATTAGAATATGTTAGTCATTTCCATTCGCACGTTCACAGTGGCGTTTTCTCCTAAAACGTCAATTGCCTGTAAGAAGTAAATGCACAAACGTTTATTTATAGCAAACTTGTGTACTCCCCTTTCCCCTTTACATTATTAGCTAATTAAATACTATAAATGAATCTGCTAGCACATAGTTTAAAACAGTACATGGGGCATTTTTCCTATATCCTCAGGTGTTCGTACTGTATAAGTGTATTGAGATTTGAGATGTTGGTATTATCGACTCCCATGGCAATGCAAATAAACGTTGTGTGAGGAGCCACAGTTCCCCGTTGTTTGCTTTTCTGTCGCGCTCCATCATGTGTGGTAGGGGCGACCAAGAATTCATATTGTTCTTAGCCTGGCTGCACACTTCCCGCATCAGTGTGCCATGCTGTCTGAGCGGGAGGAGCAGGAAAGTGGAGAAACTGCAAGTCGCTGTAATTAGATGGCAATCCAGTCGCATAGTATATGACTTCGTTACATATTTCTTAGTAGCATGGATCACGCGTGTGAAGTATTTTTGGTATTATTTAATTATATTCTGGCGCACTGAGGACATAAAATACTTTTTATCTGTTACAAACTGTCGGAATACGGAGAGACGCATTCAGTTTCACAGATTTTCTCTTTCATATGTCATGTAACCGTGATTTATTTAAGTTGATAACCGAAAAATTTTCTTTCAAACGTATTTTTTGATCGAAATATCTTACCATGTTCTAAAATTTAATATGTAGACGTGGAAAATCTTCCTGAGCAAAATAGTGTAGGTATCCTTGTCAGCTTCTATACAACAAGCTGTCTTTAAAATGGCAATTTAAAACGAGAAATATTTATTGCGGATCAGTCACTTCCATCTTCACATGCACAGAAGCCCTTTCACCGAAAGCACAAACAGTCCGGAAGACAGCTCAAGGATGGATGTAAGACTGGCATTATTCTCAAAATGTTCAGAAAGCTGTTTTCGTAATTCTTTCAAGACAACTTTGTTCAGGCTTCGAATTCTTTTTAATGCTACTCCGCTCAGGGAACTGGGCTTTGTCTTCTTCCCAGAATTTTTCCCTTATGTACCGAGGATTTCCTTGTAAATGAATACTCAACAAATTAGAAACGAGTTGTTTCTCACCATTCACTGTCCAGTTGCGAGCAGTGTGCAATTCAGTCCATTTAAAACGCTTGATATGTAATCCATTCTGGATGGTCTAGTTTCCTTTCCTGCACTCCTTTCAACAGTAGCAGATCTCAAATCGAAAAATCGATTGATGGGTGCACCTTGACTTAACCAATGTACTCGTAGTTTGCAATAGTATATAGACCCCAACTATTCGTTCAAGTCAGTCGAAAACAACTGAATTTAACAGTGTTATAATGTGTTTAAGATATATTACTATTCGTACCACCAGTCTCTTTACGTGTATTGAGCTTAAGAAATCAGCACAAAGTGCTTCTTCAAGTACAGAGTAATGAATCCTGTCTTTCGAACGTTGTAAATTTTGCTCTTTCATTGCCAAGTAAACTTTTAAATTCTCTCTACATGGTTTTGTAATGTAATTTGATGTCATATTTGCTATACAGGTCGATTATGCGACTGCATAATACATATTGAGAATTCTTATCCTTCTCTTCTGTCAATGTCATTCCTTTATGAATGCTTGTGACAACAGATCGCTAGAGTGCCTCATTTTGTGCAAAGGCCACGTCTGTCCTACCATGAACAAATAGCAAAAGATAAACAGCGCTGACACCACAGTTACGCCAAATTGGAGAAGTCGTGCCATCGGAAAATTTTCGTACCGCAATGCTAAATAAAACGTCACATTGTACCGCGTAATTGCATGGAGAAAGTAAAGCCGGGACAGGCCTATTCTCGTGTGACCAAAGTCCCATACATGTAGCACTCATGGTGTTTGGCACGACATGCGCGGCATGGATGTATGACATGTGTAGGTGTCGGCGTTGATGTATTGTGGAAGTAACTGTGTCACCCCCGGTCTGTATTTATTGTTTCTGCCACACGCGTGTGTCACTTTTCTATCTATGTTAACCAGACCTGACTGGATCAGAATATTACGCCATGACATTAAGAATACTGTTTCGGGAATACGAGTTGTCTGTTTCGGAAAGGTTATGTTTAAATATTGAAAAAGAATTTTATAATATAGTGAGATGACAGTATGATCATGAATTTGTGTGTGCGGAGCGCCAGGCGGTATAATCAACATGTTCGCCTTCCTCAATATGATGCCATCAGACTAAATGGCTCAAAGAGCCTATGTTAGCTTTTAAACAACATTCTATTGAGAGATTTCCCCATGTTGTTGTGGTCTTCAGTCCTGAGACTGGTTTGATGCAGCTCTCCATGCTACTCTATCCTGTGCAAGCTTTTTCATCTCCCAGTACCTACTGCAACCTACATCCTTCTGAATCTGCTTAGTGTATTCATCTCTTGGTCTCCCTCTACGATTTTTACCCTCCACACTGCCCTCCAATACTAAATTGGTGATCCCTTGATGCCTCAGAACATGTCCTACCAACCGATCCCTTCTTCTGGTCAAGTTGTGCCACAAACTTCTCTTCTCCCCAATCCTATTCAATACTTCCTCATTAGTTATGTGATCTACCCATCTAATCTTCAGCATTCTTCTGTAGCACCACATTTCGAAAGCTTCTATTCTCTTCTTGTCCAAACTATTTATCGTCCATGTTTCACTTCCATACATGGCTACACTCCATACGAATACTTTCAGAAATGACTTCCTGATACTTAAATCAATACTGGATGTTAACAAATTTCTCTTCTTCAGAAACGCTTTCCTTGCCATTGCCAGCCTACATTTTATATCCTCTCTACTTCGACCATCATCAGTTATTTTGCTCCCCAAATAGCAAAACTCCTTTACTACTTTAAGTGCCTCATTTCCTAATCTAATTCCCTCAGCATCACCCGACTGAATTAGACTACATTCCATTATCCTTGTTTTGCTTTTGTTGATGTTCATCTTATATCCTCCTTTCAAGACACTGTCCATTCCATTCAACTGCTCTTCCAAGTCGTTTGCTGTCTCTGACAGAATTACAATGTCATCGGCGAACCTCAAAGTCTTTATTTCTTCTCCCTGAATTTTAATACCTACTCCGAATTTTTCTTTTGTTTCCTTTACTGCTTGCTCAATATACAGATTGAACAACATTGGGGAGAGGCTACAACCCTGTCTTACTCCCTTCCCAACCACTGCTTCCCTTTCATGTCCCTCGACTCTTATAACTACCATCTGGTTTCTGTACATATTGTAAATAGCCTTTCGCTCCCTGTATTTTACCCCTGCCACCTTTAGAATTTGAAAGAGAGTATTCCAGTCAACATTGTCAAAAGCTTTCTCTAAGTCTACAAATGCTAGAAACGTAGGTTTGCCTTTCCTTAATCTTTCTTCTAAGATAAGTCGTAAGGTCAGTATTGCCTCACGTGTTCCAGTGTTTCTACGGAATCCAAACTGATCTTCCCCGAGGTTGGCTTCTACTAGTTTTTCCATTCGTCTGTAAAGAATTCGTGTTAGTATTTTGCAGCTGTGACTTATTAAGCTGATAGTTCGGTAATTTTCACATCTGTCAACACCTGCTTTCTTTGGGATTGGAATTATTATATTCCTCTTGAAGTCTGAGGGTATTTCGCCTGTTTCATACATCTTGCTCACCAGATGGTAGAGTTTTGTCAGGACTGGCTCTCCCACGGCCGTCAGTAGTTCCAATGGAATATTGTCTACTCCGGGGGCCTTGTTTCGACTCAGGTCTTTCAGTGCTCTGTCAAACTCTTCACGCAGTATCATATCTCCTATTTCATCTTCATCTACATCCTCTTCCATTTCCATAATATTGTCCTCAAGTACATCGCCCTTGTATAGACCCTCTATATACTCCTTCCACCTTTCTGCTTTCCCTTCTTTGCTTAGAACTGGGTTTCCATCTGAGCTCTTGATATTCATACAAGTCGTTCTCTTACCTCCAAAGGTCTCTCTAATTTTCCTGTAGGCGGTATCTATCTTACCCCTAGTGAGATAGGCCTCTACATCCTTACATTTGTCCTCTAGCCATTCCTGCTTAGCCATTTTGCACTTCCTGTCGATCTCATTTTTGATACGTTTGTATTCCTTTTTGCCTGTTTCACTTACTGCATTTTTATATTTTCTCCTTTCATCAATTAAATTCAATATTTCTTCTGTTACCCAACGATTTCTACTACCCCTCGTCGTTTTACCTACTTGATCCTCTGCTGCCTTCACTACTTCATCCCTCAAAGCTACCCATTCTTCTTCTACTGTATTTATTTCCCCCATTCCTGTCAATTGCTCCCTTATGCTCTCCCTGAATCTCTGTACAATCTCTGGTTCTTTCAGTTTATCCAGGTCCCATCTCCTTAAATTCCCACCTTTTTGCAGTTTCTTCAGTTTTAATCTACATGTCATAACCAATAGATTGTGGTCAGAGTCCATATCTGCCCCTGGAAATGTCTTACAATTTAAAACCTGGTTCCTAAATCTCTGTCTTACCATTATATAATCTATCTGATGCCTTTTAGTATCTCCAGGGTTCTTCCATGTATACAACCTTCTTTCATGATTCTTAAACCAAGTGTTAGTTATGATTATGTTGTGCTCTGTGCAAAATTCTACCAGGCGGCTTCCTCTTTCATTTCTGTCCCCCAATCCATATTCACCTACTATGTTTCCTTCTCTCCCTTTTCCTACACTCGAATTCCAGTCACCCATGACTATTAAATTTTCGTCTCCCTTCACAATCTGAATAATTTCTTTTATTTCATCATACATTTCTTCAATTTCTTCGTCATCTGCAGAGCTAGTTGGCATATAAACTTGTACTACTGTAGTAGGTGTGGGCTTCGTATCTATCTTGGCCACAATAATGCGTTCACTATGCTGTTTGTAGTAGCTTACCCGCATTCCTATTTTCCTATTTCCCCATACGGAGCAAATAAACGAAGGGGTAACACTTTCCGGTGCTGGTAAACATATGCATTAGGTTTGGTATCCGTACTGAAGCCTTGCATTCGGTAAATGACATGAATTGTACCAGGGTGCCTCTTGCCAATGGGACAAAAAGAAAATTATTGGACATGAACGGAGCAAATGGACGATCCTGATATACAATAGTTCGTAGTCGTCTTCGGGGCCGGCTGCGCCCACTTATACACGCTTTCTAGTGCATTTCTAACTCCAAAATTCAAATCGTTTCACTTCAGCGAGTTGTTACACATAATTCAGATCAGGCAGTTGTACAAACTACGCAATAATTTGAAGACTGGTCCAAAAGATTCAATGAGAGTGGCCTGAGAGTATTTCAAATATTGATTCAAATGTAGCGCTATACTACCCTGTGGAATTTTACAAGTGCTGTGAAGCATACATGTACGTGACAGCACATTCTCGTTAACAATTATTTTGCACTCCAATAGTGAAACACTGAAGTATCACCAAAAGGACCACTTATCATTCCATGTCTCGATAGCTGCTCAGAGTCTAGCTCACACATTCTGGTCAGGTATTGAGTGGCGACCATATTGCATAATCACCAAGTGACAGCAAATCATCCAGCCTGCTCTTATGTCCACAGACTCGTAAATAGTTGTTGTATTAGGCTCAGGTGCCGTGACACCCACTTAAACGTTACATAAAGCCACAGAGACCCTACATTACCGGGCAAATCGATAGAGCCGTACAACAAGCGTTCAGGCTCTCGAACTTGTATTATTGTGACATACCGTACTTCGTCACAACGCAAGCAACGACATTTAAGAAAATGCCTCACTTCTCATAATTTAATGGAATTAAAGTGTAGACCAGGGTGACGTTCGATTTTGGAATCGATATTCACGAAATTTTATCAACAAAATAATTTACAATGTTGATTATAAACCTTATCTTACACTGATTTGATTGTGTTAAGAATTTGTTTTGTAAGGACTTGCACTCAGAAGACAGTACCACAAAATCGGCGAAAGGACTTCGTAGAGTGCAAGGACGGTTGGTTGGCAGTCTGAACGCTAGTATTTTCAGGCTACAACAAAATTTCAGAAACTGATTTGAAATGATGATAGTGTATAACACAGTACGTAGGAATATTTTTTTGAAAAAAATTTCTCGTAGCTAAGTGGGGACGCAGAAATAAAAGTCAGTTTTTTTGGCGAAATGTCGTTATAAACATCTATCAAATGTAAAAATTAAAATATATTACAAAATCCTACATACTAAAGTAGAAAAAATCCGTCTAACAAGTTGCAAAATATAAAACGTAATTGCATGTAATTTCATGTGATACAGCTCCCGTGAACTTTAAAAACGTCGTTTTGAAAAACAAAGCGTTTAAAGTTTCAAGGTGTATGTTTTAATAGTGAAACAGAACAAACACCGTACTGTTGCCCTTTTTAGAGTTCCGTATCTCAATCGTTAAAAGTGGAACCTTTATAGGATCACTTTGCTCTCCGTCCTTCTGTCTGACTGTTAAGAACTCTTTTCCTCACGAACGGGTAGTTGAATAATGATGAAATTTACACCCCATAGAGTCTGCGGCCCATTGGTAGTGCAATAAATTGCAAATTTTAAGCCAAAGTAATGAAATTTACGACCATTTAGGTCACATATTTGGATACACAAAAACCCCCTCATTATAAGCATAGTGCAATTTCCGTTGACCTAGAACAATGAAATAGTTTTTCCTTTATCATCCGACTACCGAACGAGGCGACGCAGTGGTTAACACACTGGACTCGAACTCGGGAGGACGACAGTTCAAACCCGCCTCCGGCCATTCAGATTTAGGTTTTGTGTGAATTCCCTAAACCGCTCCAGGCAAATGCCGGGATCATTTCTCTGAAACGGCACTGCCGATTTTCTTACGCATCCTTGATAAAATCCGAGCTGGTGCTTCGTCTCTTCTGACCTCCATCTCGACGGGTCGTCAAACCCAATCGTCCTTCCCTCCTTCTGTTAACCGACTGTCTGTCTGTCCGCCTGTTAAGACCCCTTTCCTCAGTAACGTTTAGTCTAATCAAGTTGAAATTCACGTCTTATGCTAACGCGTATAGCTCGTCTGCGGTGTAATTAACGTGAACTTGTACGTCAATGCAGTCAAAAGAAACGGCTATTTATGTCACATGGTTTAATACACGAAAATCCACACATCAAAACATATAGCGTACTTCCTGTTGACCTAGAATCACGCAATTTGGCAACAAGCAAGGTTTAACGGCTAAAGTAAAGGAAGAATCTGGATAGTGTTAAATATAATTATATTACACTATAAAAATATTTATTTTGTCGTGTTCCGTGTGTTACGATGACTTTTTGTCGGGAACGGGTAGAGGTATGTCACTTACCAACGTCCAATGTCCCATGTTTGCCGACCCCGGTGGTCGTGCGGTTCAAGGCGCTCCAGTCCGGAGCCGCGCTGCTGCTACGGTCGCAGGTTCGAATCCTGCCTCGGGCATGGATGTGTATGATGTCCTTAGGATAGTTAGGTTTAAGTAGTTTTAAGTTCTATGGGACTGATGACCACAGCAGTTGAGTCCCATAGTGCTCAGAGCCATTTGAACCATTTTTTTGGCCCATGTTTGTGTAAGCAATTTAAGCTTCTAAGTGAATTCAATCAGTAGATATTATGTCATATTTTGATACTGGCAAGCTCACTCATTGAGTCTGCCTGCTTAACTGAGTGGTAACATGTTTGCGTACCATGACTGAATTGTGTCCGCGGCCGGGTTGGAGATTTTCTCCGCTCGTGGACTGGGTGTTGTGTGGTCATCACCATCATCATCTCCTCCTCATCGACGCGTAAATCGACCTATGTGGCATCACCTGAAATAAGATTTCTAACTCGGCGGCCGGACTTCACCGAATGGGGCCTTCTGGCCATCAATGTCACGCGATCATTTCATTTCACTCATTGAAACCTATAGGGTATTCCTCGTTGATCTAGGATCATGAAATTTGGCACGAAGGAAGATTCCACACTATCGATGTCTTCCAAGTATCAGTACCGATAACTGGAAAAAGTAACATTGGAACTGTCGATTTACAGTCTGGATGAAGTGTCTGTACACATAGTTAAGTCGGTACGGAACCATCAAAGCACGAGTCCCACTAGTACCTGACCGGTTTCTTTCGCCTATGTAAAAACACTCTCACTCTGACGAAATTATTTCGATTAACTGGCTTCCCCTTTCCAATCAAAGCATTTTTTGCGCAACTGGGATTTCTTTTTAAACTTTTATTAACTGTATAAATACTTTTTTTTTTAATTTCGAAGCATTTGTCCGTTTCCTTCGTTTAGAAAACAAGCGAAATGACAAGTTAAGCAGAAACGAGACAAGCACGTGCCGTCGGACGGTTTACCAAAAACGAATATTGCTACGAAGAGAAATTTTGCTGGCAATAGCATTTTAGTTAATGTTAATGCCCTCTGTAATACTATCTGAAACTAATGTGATCCCTACTCCGTCGGTGGGAACTATACTAATATACTGTATTACTACGTCGGTTTCATTCGAGTGTTCGTATGCACCAGATCCCCTTGCAGTAAATAGCTGTTGTGAAATATTTTAACATTTAAGCCACGCTTTATGTCAATGAATATAAAAAGGAACGTTTTAGAACAATAAAAAATGAGGTTAAGAAAATTTCAACTCATTCTCCGAACTCCTACAAGATTCTAAGAACACTCGTTCTTTAAGAAACAGTAAAGACACATTTTTTTATCATACATACTCACCAATATAACTACAAAAGTATTTTTAAATCTTTCTTCTTTCCGGGGTTTCATCAATCTGTTCACTGGTTTGATGCGGTCCACCTCAAAATCAGTTCCTCTTCTGCACTAACATTTTCATCCAAGAGGCGAACTTGCACGAAAGACCCTAAATTATTTGTTGAATATATCTTAGTATCAGTCTTCCCCTACAGGTCTTACTCAGTAAACCTTCCTCATGTACCACGAAAACTAGTCAGTGATGTATTACTTCAAATTTCTTCTCAGAATTAAGACCGATGTTTGATACCAGCAGACTTACTTTGCACTGGAATGCCCGTGCTTATCTGCTTTTACAAAATATCATACGTTATTTTGTTTCAAGAATACCTTCACTTCATCTACCTCGTTGTCACCATTTTAATGTTATCTTTGATTTCATTTCTGATATTCTTTTTACGTTTTTATTTCTTTGGTTTACGTTCAGTCAACATTCTATACTCTTTACACTTCTTAATACAGTCAGCATCTCTCGTAATTCTTCTTCATATTCAGTGAGGACTGCAATGTTATCAGTGAATCTGATCATTGATATCGTTTCAATCTGAATTTTAATCCTCCTCCTGAAATTTCTTTTCATTCCGCCGTTGTTTCTTCCCTTTACAGACTCAACAATAGAGAGACATCCGTGTCATACACCGTTTTAAATGAGAGTACTTCGATCTTGGTCGTCTAATCTTATTTTTCCCTAGTTGTTTTTGAATATATCGTGTACATCCTTATTTACCTATAACTTCATTCCTTTTCCTGTGAATTTCCAACATATTGCTAGATTTTGTGTTATCGTATGTCACTTTATAGTCCTAATAATGATGAACTATGAATTTTCAACTGAAAATACTGAGTCTATAATTTCCACTTGAGGAAGTACCAGGAATATTTGTAAAGTTGTTTAAGAGATGGTTAATCGTTTCTTAATAAAGTATTACTTCAAACACACACAGTCAGTGTTAAGATTTCCTGTAACATAGTAATAGGATGTCTCCATCAACACATGTATCACTACTCACTAATTCACACTAACTACCTGGCAGAGCCGGCTTGGGTGGCCGAGCGGTTCTAGGCGCTACAGTCTGGAACCGCGCGACCGTTACGTTGGCAGGTTCGAATCCTGCCTCAGGCATGGATGTGTGTAATGTCTTTAGGTTAGTTAGGTTTAAGTAGTTCTAAGTTCTAGTGGACTGATGACCTCAGCAGTTAAGTCCCTTAGTGCTCAGAGCCATTTGAACCATTTGCGTGGTAGAGAAATAGTCTAACCACCTGCAGATTATTTCTCCACCGGCCTACTATCAAACAACGCTTGGGTAAAATGAACACTTAAATGTTGTGGAATAACGGTTTGATGTTTTGAACTAAGGCTCGAGTAGCGTAAAATCGTTTTCCAATCTGTAACTTCGTATGCATATCTGTGTTGCAAGTGGTACACTTACGGGAACGCTGTCTGACGAAATGAATCACCACACTATCCGAATTCTATCACAGTATTCAAATAATCTATTACCAAACTAATCAGTCGACCTAAAACTGTACGTTAAACAAACAGTCCTGTCGTTTGAAATTCTGTGCAGTGCAGTGCAATGAACCGTGCTACAACGTTGGCATCACGAAACACACGACACTTACACAGTACAAATGCTTCATAAAACTGAAGAAACTCTCTTCGAAAAATAAATAACGGAAAATATTTCTCAAAACTGTTCTGTGGTTTTACGTAAGCAGCTGACTAAATAACTTTCAAAACTCTAAGAGATATAGATCTGGATATTCTTCTCTGTAAGAATGAGACTGTCTGAGAGGAAACCTAAGCTCTAATTTCCCTTATCTTTGAATGGTGATCATTGCGCGATCTGAAAGTTGGTGGTAGTAATATATGCTCTGAATCCTCGCCGAAGATCGAATTTCGGAATTTCTTGAGCAGCCCCTTCAGTTTAGCGCGGCGTCTATCTGAAAGTGTATCCCACTTCAAACTTTCTATGAGATTAGTATCGCTCTCGCGATGGCTGAAGGTACCAGTCACGAATCTCGCCGCTCTTCTGTGGACCTTTTTAATCTCTTGAATGAGACCCAACTGGTAACGGTCCCATGCAGACATACAATACTATAAGACTGGACGAATGAATAATATGTGACGAGACGGTGAGAGGTATAGCATTACTGAATGATGTAAAAGATACTATCATTATCTAAGCAGATATAATCATTTTTCTCATAAAAAATTGGTACAAATATATGAGTTTAACACTGTAATCTTTCATAACTTGCTGATATAATGCTGGTCATACAATGTAATCGTGGCAGTAGGCATAAGCAAAAAATGATATTCCCAGCAGTAGTAAATGTAAAACATTTCAAAAATTACGAAAGAAGTGACAAAAGATATTATGGACAGCATAAACATCAAAATAGCTACACGTTATGAACTAATAGTAAAAATTTGGAAGAATTATTGTTTGTGTGAACGGCCCTAACATATTTCACTTTTTTTCCTAACTGCACATAGAAAACACAAACCAGTAAACACTACAAACATATACACGGACAGGGAGTACAGTAACTACAATCACATGTGAGAACTGGAATCAAATGAATTAAACACAAATAAAGTAAAAGAACAACCATGGTAAGGCTAACTAAAGAAAAGTTCATTGTTTGCATTCAAAGAGTTAGCTGCAACAAAACTCCAGTTAGAGAGTCATTAGTCATAAGTCAGTAACAAGGAAAAACTTGAATTATTACTCTTTGCTAACAATGAAAACGACGAAAAGATAAATATGGTAATCAATAGTAAACCTAACGTACTGATGAAATAATGTTATAAATGGTCTGTTTTGTTGCCTCACCTTCAGCATTTTAGTTGCAAGAGACTCAGAATGCAAACCAATAATGACATACATAAAGTTTGTAGTGAAAAAGACAGACACAAGTGAAGCAAATAAAATACCCCTTCAGTGCACCGAACTAATAAGAATTCTCATTGCTTCTTTACTTCTTATCATATTTTCCCATGGTAAACATATTACTTCTTGCTAACGTTACCTCTTATACTTTCACTTCCACTAATTCTTATCATAGTTCACCTCATGTTACATCTTATTACTTTTCATTTTTATACCTTAAGTTTCATATTCATTCATCAGCTATAAAATAATATTTTCACTTCATTCTCATTTATCTTCTGTCAACGTCCCACATCTTATATCTACAGTCCAGGCCTTTACTTCGTTAGTATGTTCCCTTTGACAATACCCTAAAGTACCATATTATTCATTTGCCTATCTACATTTCATCCCTCTTATTTCTTAAAATTCGCCAAGAGCACAAACAGTTAGAAAACGTAAATATATACAAAATACGTACTATCATCATCTACTGATTTCGCCTTCCAGGTTCCAATTATCTAACATCACACTTCAGCAGAAAAATCCTAAATACGTACCATCCATTAAATTTAAAAGTTCTCATGCACACTTTAGAATGAAGTTAAGTTCTTCGTGTCGGCTCTTTCTCCAGACTTGGAGCTTCATATTGGCGCATACTGTAGCTTATTTTACATCTTTCCGTATAGCATCCCATAAAATACATCCCTTACTTGATCTTTCTTGGGAATTATACATCTTTTTAACATACAAAAAGACATTTCAAACCATAGGAAAATACCATCTACAGAACACCATATCCTCTGTATCACAATAGTGTACATGTGGATAAGAATACATACAGCTATGCACATTCCATCAGTTAAAAAAAGTAAACAATTGCATGCAAAAATGTAGCTATGTATAAATATACAAACTGAGAAATTTTCATAATTTATTTAGCAATTTTTTTTGCTAAAATTTTGGTACATGTTGACTCTTCTAACCACCAGAAAACGCTTGTTTTGAAACTGTCGCCCTTCGGTGTACTCTGTGTAAAGCCGCCAGCGGAAATCATTTAATTTGCCCGCGAGAGAAATTTTGTTTCTGTGAAAGTCGGTCTACACGCGTAAGTTTCAATGTTCGTTTAAGTTCTCTGCAAGGGAAAGACAAAGATCATTGGCATCACCACCTCGATTTACTTTCGATTTCTGTCAGTTGTACAAGAATCTTATTTACTTCTGTTCTGGTGTTGGTTGACCTTCATTCGACAATCTGTAAATTGTATTAAAACTTGATATTCGCCGGTTTCAGAAAATGAACCGGTGAAGTATTGTTAGCATCTTTATTCGTGTTCGTTGACAAGTTTGTCGCTTTCGTAATCAGTTCGTCGAATCTTTCAGAAACCGCACCTAGTTGTTCTTTCTGTAACTCTGATGGTAATTTCAACGCTATTTTATTATTAGTCTACCTATTTTACAAGTAGTAGCATCAAACTGCTCATTTAGTGTGGTCACGTCACCACTTGTTACTACATTATCTGTTTTAGTTTGGTGTCCTTCTTTGATCTCTCGTTTAGTTGTTTCAATATTCGAATCCATTTCGGTACGTGTTACATTCTGCAGACGCTGATCCGTTTCGTTATTGCAGGGTGTGGTCTCAGTGGGATTCCTTATTGACTAAAAGTTATTATGGTCCCCTTTCCTAATTCGAGGTCGCAAATTCTGTAGATGTGATTTTGTAACTTTCTATGACCCTTTAATCTCTTCCTATGCCTTAGTACTTTCTTCTGGTTTCTGTTGTTTTGCCCAGAGACTTTAGAATCTCCCCCAATTTCTTATCCTTTTTCTTGCGTTTTACTTAATATATTCGTTCATCGTTAGGAACATTGCTACAGCTTCAATACTAACGCCAGCAGAAGACGACGCAGGTACTGTTCACACAAAAGAAGTTTATGCAAAAGCGGAATGTACAGTTGCTCTCTGACTCGTTTCTGAAATTTCACTGTATTGTGGTGTCTCATCTTCCACAGATAATTCTTCAAAACCTAAGCTTCCACTGACAATGTCCTGTTCAGCAGTTTGAATCGGTACTAGATTAATGTAAGCTTACATGACCAAGAGGTTTAATAGATTTTGGGTCACGTTTCTAATGTGTGAGAAATGTTCGGCAAAATTTATTTCTCGGGGTGTAGAATTGTCTTTCTGAATTTTCCTCATTTCTCCTGGATGTAGTATTGTTAGCTATAGTGCCGATTCCTGACAAAAGTGAAGTATAACACAACGATTCTGTTACACACAAAAAATGGAACATTCAGTCACAGCCTGATCACAAAATAAAAATTATCCCGGCTAGTGAATAACTAAAACTTCTAGTATGTGTAAAATAGAAACACGTAAAATCAGTACTACAATGACTTCAGAATGTACAATTGCTTTTCACCAAAAGCGCGAAAATATAACGCAAATAGCACGAAGAAATATCTGAAACAACACAAATCTTGAAAATACAAGTGATAGTAATAGAGAAAAATGTACAAACTTCTTACACAAATATTAGCCAGCAAAGCAGCGCGTGCGCAAACTAATATACAAGGTAGTTGCTGACAACGAAAATAGCCAAAACTTACTAAAATCTCACCTCCTAGCCAAAGGGTTTGCCAAGTATAGCTTTTACTTAAATATAATTTAAAGAAGATTGAATGTTGTGAAATGTAACTGATACGGAATCGGTTTCCTGTTATTAACTTTGGGGTGTGTCGGTGCTGTAATCCTGAATAATGCAAGTGATGTACTTACGGAAATGCTCGCTGGTAAAATGGGTCCCCAGACTTCCTGAAATTCTGTAACTATATTTGAATAAACCTTTAGCAAAACATTCAAAAAACCTAAAACTTTATGCTAAAGACACTGTCCTATGAAGCTGTGTATTGTGGAGTGCAGTCAACACTGTTACGATGCGTGACGTCAGAGTACGTGGTTTTCAGTTTCAATACACAGAACTAACACAGTAAAAACGCTTCATGAAATTGCATAACGAATTTTGACTGAATCCTTAAAGAGAAACAGGAAAGTTCGGTGATTCTAAGTAAGCAGCTAACTAAATATAATTCCAAATACTAAGTGTTAAACATACGGATGTATTACTGCTCTGTAAGAATGAGACTTTCTGACAAGAAATGTAATTTAACCTCATTCTGAACCTGATATTCATCGTAAAATGCAATACCTACCTGTGAATGATTTATGTGTGTCCTGAATGTAATTTTAAACTGTCCCTACCAAATTTATGTGACTTATCTGTGGCCGGCCAGAGTGGTCGAGCGGTTCTAGGCGCTACAGTCTGGAACCGCGCGATGCTACGGTCGCAGGTTCGAATCCTGCCTCGGGCATGGATGTGTGTGATGTCCTTAGGTTTGTTAGGTTTAAGTAGTTATAAGTTTTAGGTGACTGATGACCTCAGAGGTTTAATCCCATAGAGCTCAGAGCCATTTGAACCATTTTGAACTTATCTGTGGCAACGAAAACTCGGTATTGCCAGAAATTGATGAACATTTAAAGTACAGCTCAGCACTAAAACAACTAAATTGAAGAAAATCTTTGCGCAATGCAAGGGCACACAGCTGTGCTAAGCAGATGGTGCTTCACTTTTAAGCAACCATGCTGCGCTGAGAGTGCAGTGCGGCGACGAACATAATGAAAACCTGGAATTTGTGAGAAGACGATGGAATATGTTGCATTTACTGAATGAGGTAAACGAGGCTAGTATACTACCGTATTGAAACATTTTAACAGATGCAGTCATCTTTACCAGAATCACTTATACAAAAGTACACATCAAAAATGTTTTGCAATACCCTGGATCCCAGACCATGGACGTTGACTGTGGACATTGTATCACATACGCAGTCCTTTTGACTGTCCAGAGATGTCACTAAAACCGCCAAAACATGTAAACAGCCATGCAGGAGCAGCGCCAATTAGACGGAGAGCGTCCCGACAACTGCCCAGTTTCAGGCATTTTACCAGGAAGTAGGTACATGTCCAATATTGTCTGTAGTCCAACAATGCCTAGACTGATTATAACGCCGCTCGATCGCGTCCGCATTGTTACTTTGTGCCAGGAAGGGCTCTCAACAAGGGAAGAGTCCAAGTCGTCTCGGAGTGAAAGCGATGTTGTTCGGACATGGAGGAGGTACAGAGTGACAGGAACTGTTGATGACATGCCTCTCTCAGGCCACCCAAGGGCTACTACTGCGGTAGATGACCGCTACCTACGGATTATGCCTCCGAGCAATCCTGGCACCAACGCCACAATGCTCAATAATGCTTTTCGTGCAGCCACAGTACGTCGTGTTACGACTCAAACCGTGCACAATTGACTGCATGATGCGCAACTTCACTCCTGACGTCCATAGTGAGGGCCATCTTCGAAACGACGACACAAAGCAGCGCGGTACAGATGCGCCCAACAACGTGCCGAATGGATTGTTCAGAATGGGCATCACGTTCTCGTCACCGATGAGCGTCTCATATGCCTTCAACCAGACAATCGTCGGAGACGTATTTATGTCCGGTATACAAATAGGAAGTATGACACTTAGAATGAAAGTATAGAGCTCACTTCACATTCCTTGACCACCAAAACTGTTGTAGAAAGAATATACAATAAATATTTCCACACGAGACATCCTTACTTTTATTTTGTTGGGATGCTGATTCCTCTCAATGCGGGTGGACGACAGCAAAATATTTTCGCATTCTGAGGACAAAGCTGGTGATAGTAATTTGGTGGAAAAATCCCGCCGAAACAAAATACATCTTTGTTTTAGTGATTGCTACCCCAACTCATTTACCACATCTGCGGCATTCTGTCCCCTATTTCGCGATAAGCCAAAACACGCTGCCCCTTTAGAATTTTTCTACGTCCTACGAAAAACCCATCTGGTAAGGATTCGATTCCATAACTAATAGGAGGACTCATTTTGAGGACAGACAAACTTACTGTAGACACACTTCTTCAGTAGACCTATTCAGTCTTATGAATGTTCTGCCAATAAAACTCAGTGTTTGGTTTGTCTTCCCCTCAGTGTTACAATGTGATTCAAGCACGTTAATTTTTTTGTAATTGTAATTTATAGGTAATAGTATTTAGCTGAACTGGCAGCATTTATATATGTGTGATGCTACCCCTTATCGTGTAGCTTAAATTTAACCGATTCAGTTCACCACACAGCAGAGGACCAAAACACTTCCTTGGGAAGTGCTACATACTGATCCTGTTTTACACCATGATTATCTGTCCTTTATTGTCTACTGTAAGCCTCCTGACACGAAATCACGGATATAGACGCATAACTGAAACGGTCACCCACATAGACGCAGGTTTATTGGAAGTCTCTTGTGAAGAACCGTGTATAAATCCTTCAGGAAATCGACAAATATGGAATACATTAAGGGCTCCTGTCGAAAGTACTTTTTACATCGTACGAACAAAGAGCTAGTTGTGTTTAACAAGAACGATATTTGCTAAATGAAGGTGTGCCAATAGACCGTTACATTCCAGGTAATCCGTAATGTCCGAACACAGTATATGTTCTGTTGTGGATTGGTAGGAGCCAACCCACTATGAGAGGAAGCCGAAAGGCACGCGTTTTGGCTCACGCAGGCTGGCGTGAGGGCTGGAACAGGAAAGGGAAATTAGAATGCAGAAAAACGGACGTAGCTGGAGGAATACGTAACTTTAATCCATTAATGGTGAACGTCGGTCTGACGGTACGTGATTAACAAGATCAATAGCAACTTATAATGGCGCCTTGCTAGGTCGTAGCAAATGACGTAGCTGAAGGCTATGTTAACTATCGTCTTGGCTAATGAGAGCGTATTTTGTCAGTGAACCATCGCTAGCACAGTCGGTTGTACAACTGGGGTCGAGTGCTAGGAAGTCTCTCTAGACCTGCCGTGTGGCGGCGCTCGGTCTGCAATCACTGATAGTGGCGACACGCGGGTCCGACGTATACTAACGGACCGCGGCCGATTTAATGGCTACCACCTAGCAAGTGTGCTGTCTGGCGGTGACACCAATGTTCCAAAATCCTATTGCTAATCAAAGTAAGTAATGTGGGCCTGTAATTCAGCGGATTACTCCTATTTCCTTTCTTCAGTACTGATTCGACCAATGCAAGTTTCCAGTCTTTATGTACTGATACTCCGTCGAGTGAGTTGTAGTATATGATTGATTAGAATGGGGCTTTTGAAACGGCATACTCTGAAAGGAACCTAATTGGTATACTGTGTGGACTGTAAGATTTGCCTTATCTGCATCTAAGTCTCTCATCTTGACAGTTGTTCTTCATTCGAATTCTGGAATACGTACTTCGTCCACTTTGACGAAGGAATGTCCTGAAACAGTGCTTAGTAACCCAGCTTTAACCGCGCTGTCATTCGCGCCAATGGAATCGCGCAGTGAAGGTACTGATTGTGTCTAGCCGATGGCTTACTTTACATACGAGCGGAATTTTTTTGTCTTCTTTTAAATTTTCGCATGCCTGTTTCGTTGCATCTGCAACTGTGTTCCGACCTGCTTCGGATACGATGGGGAATCAGTACCATCTTTTATTAATTTATTCGGTATAAATGTCTCAGTTGACGCAGATACTATTTGTTTGAAATAAATTTTAATCTGGAAGAAATGGTGAATCCCTCGTAGAAAGGAGTAAGACGAATTTTTATCTATTTCTTAGAACAGCTATATTTTCCGTTTATTTTTGGTATATCTGGATGTTACCCCCACTACAACGACTTTGTACTCACTAGTAACTGTATCCCTCATGATGCTCTCTGTTTAATCACTGTTGCTAGTGTGTCAAACGTGTTTTCACTACCATTTACACTATCAGTGGGCTTCTGGGCTAACTGCTCAAAATAATTCTCAGAGAAAGCATTGAGAACAATTACAGGCGATATTTTATACGTACCACCGGCTTGTATTTCCACAACATTCCTAGGGTTGATTTAAGTCACTAACAAGTATAGTTTTATGACTGGGGTTCCTATCAGAAATACTCACGTTTTCTTTGAACTGTTCAGCAAATGAATTGTTTGAGTCGGGGGAACGTAAAGGGAACCAATATAATTAATTCTGAATTTGATCTCCATTTCATATTGTAACTGGCTTATGTAATAATGACAGCAAAATGATTGCGAAGTAAGTTTATTTGCGCTCAGGCTAAATTCCACATGATACACCCAAATCAGAGCCTAAGTTTCCCCAATCAGTTGTTTAGAATATGTACTGCCCGGTTAGTAAATCTCTCAGAGCTGCAGTCAGATATTCAGGTGCAATAAAGTGCTGTTGAACCAATAGCTTGGTACAGGAACGCTCCTCACCTTCAGGAGAATATCCTGCTTGCAGCTTCAGTATGTGGACTCTGCGGCTGTACGTCGTTGGTTAGTAGCAATTAATACAGCGTGTCCCAAAAGAAATATTGAATATTCAGTGTTATGAAGGGAACGCTCATTTGAAGCAAAATAGATCTAATAGTCATATTGCCTATTGCGAATCGTTACGTAGATAGAGCACATTTCATGTATATCCACTTGTTTTTTGGTTAGTGGCGCTAAAAATGTCTTACCCACCCAATGAGTTGGCTGTTTCCTTCCTAGCCCAAGCTACCTCTATGCTTTCAACATCTTTCCTCGGGGTGTCCTTCTGCCGTTAAAGTTGCCTATAGTTGGCTATGCTGTGTTGTGAGTGAATTAGTGCGAAACAATAAGAGTTTATTGTACACGCGCTGGATAAAATGCCACACTAATGAGAATGTGTAGATGTGGTGTATGTTTACAACTTCTGCGACGATAGTGCTCCTGTTGCTGTCAGATAATACCCTCGGCGCTTCTCGACACTTCTTATTCCTGATCGTTGTGTGTTTACCAGACTTTCGAGCACCTGCGTGAAACATGTGTTCTTCTAAGTTTTAATTTTTCTTTTGAATGTGTAGTTCATCAATTTGTTGAAAACACTGACACATTGTTGAAATAGTGCAGCGTAATCCTGCCACCGGCACACTGCAACTATCTGCACGTATCAGTTTCCCTCTACCACGAGTCTGGAAAAGATTACATGCGGAGACCTTGTATCCATTTCAGACACAATGTGTCCACAATCTTCAAATTGGCGAAAATATCGTACGACTTTTATTCTGTCACTGATTTAAGGGGAATTGTCATTTGCTTCCATTAATGCTATTTAGCAATGAAATTTGAAATTTGTGGTAAGTTCAGTGCGACCAAACTGCTGAGTTCGTTGGTCCCTAGGCTTACACACTACTTAATGTAACTTAACTTAGGCTAAAGACATCACACACAACCCATGCACGAGGGAAGACTCGAACCTCCGCCAGGGGGAGCCGCGCGAACCGTAATAAGACGCCTCAGATCGCATGGCTACCCCGAGCGGCTGTTTAGTAATGAAACCACAGTTCATACGGAATTGAATCTACAACACACTTCATACACGTAATCGTCGGTGGTGGCAGGAAAATATACACAGTATAGTGCAAACCAATTTCCAAGTACTTTTCTTTGATCAACATTTGGTGCTCACGATCGGTAAAATATTGAGGACTAGAAATGCTTGAAGTTTTTTTTTTTATCGTCTTTTGAGTACCTTTAGGATGTTAGTCTGGCCACGTGGACCGGGATGTAGTTCCACCATGACGTGAACCCTCCACATTTTACTAGATTTATTAGCAACATCTGAACTGCACTTAGCTTAATCGCTGGATTGATCTGATAGCATAATTAACTGGGCACCAAGGTCGCCAGACCTTACGCCGTTACATTTTTCTTGATGGTGCTGGATGAATTCTTAGGTGTACAAACGTAATGTAAACACGCAAGATGAACTGCGTGGTTGCACCATGCACGATGCTGCCATCAGTAGCGAACGTATCCCGTCACTCACACAAGCAACACATCATCGTCTCACAAGACTGTAGAAATGCTCTGAAGTTGCCGGTTGGACATTTGAACATTTATTGTGAACTGTGCAACAGTTGTAATACGACGTGAATGATAATTCTTCGACGTAAATATGTTACAAATACGTATCTTTCAAGTGATGGTTTGTTGAACGCTTATTGCGGTGTTTGCTAACTGCTGTTCACATGTAAACGCGACAACACATTGAATAATACAAAAAAAAACAGAAATGTACAAAAAATTTGTCCTATTCAGTATATGGCATATGCCCGTGCGAAGTTTTTTTTCTTAAAATGATCGTTCCTGCCATATTCTTCTTGAGACTCCATGTCCGTGATATGGATTCAGTCCGAAATTGTATGTAAATTATACTCTCATTTCGTAGCATTGAAGGAAATATGCACTGGTCTTGGCACGTTCAACGATTTACACTGGCCATCTTACATTTACGACAGTATAAGGCATTTATTTCAGCGCTAATATATGACTTTCAACACGACGTTGATACGAGGGCGGTTCAGAAAGTAACCTCCGATTGGTCACATTGCGGGTTGTGGGGGGAGTAGCGACGCCATCTGTGCGTTCACGCACTCAACAGGTCAGTCGGCATCAAGCCGTGGTCGAGTGAACGTCGTACCTGCGCTAGTTTAGTTTTTGTGGCAGTCTGAAATGTGTGCTGCAATAGAAAACCCCGCCAAATGTGATGTGCGTGCTGTCATAAGGTTTTTTACAGCCAAAGGATATTCTGCAGCAGCTATTCATCGTGAGCTTTGTGCCGTGTACGGACCAAGAGTTATGAGTGAAGGAGTTGTCCGTGAATGGGTACGTTTATTTAAAAGTGGACGAGAAAACGTTCATGATGAAGAGAGGAGTGGTAGACCATCATTGGTGACTGACGAACTCGTTCAGACAGTTGATGCAAAAGTTCGTGAAAATCGACGTTTCTCAATGTCGGAGTTGTCTACTGGTTTTCCACAGATTTCTAAGACTCTCTTGTACGAGATAGTGACAGCAAGATTGGGTTACCGTAAGTTCTGTGCACGATGGGTGCCCAAAATTCTTACCGACCACCACAAAACTCAAAGAATGGCCTCTGCATTAGACTTTCTGTCACGTTATGAGGACGAAGGAGAACCATTGTTAAACAGAATCGTGACCGGAGACGAAACCTGGATTAAGTACGTGAACCCTGAGACAAAAGAACAATCAAAGATGTGGGCACATTCAAATTCGCCTACCAAACCAAGAAAAGCCTCGCAAGATTTTTCTGCCAGAAAACTGATGGCAACGGTGTTTTGGGATGCCAAAGGGGTGTTGTTGGTTGAATTCATGGAACGTGGTACGACCATTAATCAAGACGTGTACTGTGAAACAATAAAAAAGTTGCGACGGGCTATACAGAACAAACGCCGTGGTATGCTGACTTCCGGTATCGTTTTTTTGCACGATAACGCCCATCCTCACTCTGCTCGCAGAACAACGGCCCTTCTTGAGTCCTTCAAGTGGGACGTTATCAACCATCCACCTTACAGCCCAGACCTGGCGCCAAGTGATTATCACCTCTTCATGCATTTGAAGAAATGGCTCGGGTCACAGCGGTTTGATGACGACGAAGAGCTCAAAGATGCGGTCACAGGCTGGCTCCAGGCACAAGCGGGTGATTTTTATGCAGAAGGAATTTCAAAGCTTGTGAAGAGATACGATAAGTGCCTCAATCGCTATGGAGACTATGTAGAAAAATAGTGCAAAGATGTAGTTGTAAGATGTATATATTAAAATATTTTTATTTAACTTGGAGTATTTTTTTAAATCAACCGGAGGTTACTTTCTGAACGGCCCTCGTATAAGCAACATACAACGTCACATAAAAGCAAAGAATTTCCGGCGCTTACTAAATCTACCATCGTTTGATTAATAATTGGATAACTGTAAGAGCTGTCTTATATATTTATAAATATTAAATACGAAAGCAAATTTCTAAGAAAATAAGGAAAGAACTGTTACATAAGCGAACTCAGTAAAAGTTATAACGTTACAGAACAACACTTTCCGTGACACTGTCTTTAGGCATAGAAGAAAATGAAGGTCGTAAGATTTTTATTTCTGATTTGCTTATTTGAAACCAATTTTTTATTCTGAAAGGTTTATAAATATTTTACCGTACTATGTTGGAGATTGCCTAAAAGCTGGGATTTAAGGACGTATTGTTGTTCATTCAAATCTTTTTTTCTGTTGATTTCACTTGATCAAAATATGCAGCCTATACTTGATGATTCATAGAAATAGTCAAAGCAAAATGATAGAGACGGACACAACGGAAGTTATACTGACGAATAAATGTGGAGGTATATCAAGCTTAATGAAGAACAAACCGCGATTCTAGGCGCTACAGTCTGGAACCGCGCTACCGCTACGGCCGCACGCTCGAATCCTGCCGCGGGCATGGATGTGTGTGATGTTCTTAGGTTAGTTAGGTTTAAGTAGTTCTACGTTCTAGGGGTCTGATGACCTCAGAAGTTAAGTTCCATAGTGCTCAGAGCCATTTGAACCATTTTTTTGAAAAACAAACCACCACTGCTGTTAATTACTTATGCTTAACGCATATCTGTTTCACTATTTATCCAAGATGTATTTCTTCTACTTTGTTTTACGCTTAAGCATTCATACATCCTCACAGTATGCTGAATCCCGAAATCATCTGACAGAGTGGTTGCCCGCTACCGTAGTAACTAGTGTTCGTATGCTTTCCATAGTTACAGAATTACCGAGTACATTGAGGATACCGTTTCAGCCGTCAATGAACTGTTGGTGAAAAACCACAATTTTTACTGACAAACAAATTAAAGATCATGATTTATGTGAGGTCGTTTATTTGTTAGTGAAGTAGAGAGTGTAAATAAGACTCCAGTAGTCCTTGTTGGCACACGCGTTTACAGGGGAGGAAATATAGTGACAGGCCGTTATCTCGTACTATCCCAAATTCAGATATAGGAAGGATATAGACACCAGGAGATAAAACACGCATTCTTCGACCCTCAACCCCCCCCCCCCCCCCCCACACACACACACACGCACGTAAGCGCACGCACAGGCACACGCAAGCGCGAGTTTTAAACCACATTTATTACTAGATGATTCACGATTTATACCTGGCAGACTGACTCAATAATTTAATAATTTTAATACTAAGGTATTTATTAATAAGGAATGGGAAATTGTTGTTGTTCTGGTCTTCAGTCCTGAGACTGGTTTGATGCAGCTCTCCATGCTACTCTATCTTGAGCAAACTGCTTCATCTCTCAGTGCGTACTGCAGCCTACATCCTTCTAAATGTGCTTAGTGTATTCATCTCTTGGTCTCCCTCTACGATTTTTTACCCTCCACGCTGCCTTCCAATACTAAATTTGTGATCCCTTATTGCCTCAGAACATGCCCTACCAATCGATCCCTTCTTCTATTCAAGTGGTGCCACCCCCCCTGCGGGTCCGGGGATTAGAATAGGCCCGCGGTATTCCTGCCTGTCGTACGAGGCGACTAAAAGGAGTTTCAACCGTTTCGGCCTTCCATGTGATGGTCCCCCTTGGGGTTTGACCTCCATTTTTCAAAATTCTACCGAAGTACGAGCCTTTTGGGGAAGGACACCTTACATGGTGTACCACTGGTCCTAAGTGCACTAAGACCTTGGCACTCAGCATTGCACTGGCGTTGTAACCGTACCCACTATTCCTCAAATTGGGCCTCAACGCGTGATGGGTTGTCCAAGTTACGCCCATAATGCATCTCCATCTGCACCGGCGATATTGATGGACTTTCCATGGCACCAGAAATCCAGCACGGTAGCCAGCCCGTTGTGGTGGGGTCGTCATGTACCCTCTAGGTTGTAGCCCCCTGACAACACAGGGATCGTACTGCCGATACCTGAGCTACACCCTCCCCACGTCGGCCAAGGAGTAGATGCCCGTCTCCTTGGGGCATCAGGACTCCCGGCAATGGTCATCCTGCCAGGTGGCCCTTGCTGCGGCTGGGTGGCGCCCGTGGGGAGAGCCCCTGGTCGGAGTGGGTGGTATCGGGGCGGACGTTTCGCAGATGAAACGTCAACATGTATCAGGTCGCTCTGCGGCCGAGTCTTTCAAAAGAAAAGGTACCGTTTCTAGTTCTGGTTCTCCTGCACTTTCCCCCTTGGCCACTCCATGGGTGGAGGGACAGGCCCGCCGGCTTGGGGCGAAGTACTTCCCCCGCTATTTGGTCTGTTCTCGAACCGATGGGGGGACGTTCGCCACCTCCAAGCCCATGTTCTTTGTTCAGCACATTGAGGACGTCTTCGGGGACATCGAGGCTCTCAGCAAGATGCGTTCAGGGTCCGTTCTTCTCAAGACCACCTCCGCCACACAGTCGGCGGCGCTCCAGGCGTGCGACCACTTATGGGACATCCCAGTATCCATTGTCCCACATCTGGCACTAAATAGGACGCAGGGGGTTACTTTTCATCGTGACCTCCTGCTATAATCTGATGAGGAGCTCAGGGCCAACCTGGAGCGCCGAGGCGTGCATTTCGTCCGGCGAGTCCAGCGCGGCCCCAAAGACCGTCGCATCGACACCGGGGCCTTTATCCTCGCCTTCGAGGGGGACGTTCTCCCAGAGAAGGTAAAGGTGATGTGCTACCGGTGTGACGTGCGACCTTACGTTCCACCTCCTATGCGCTGTTTTAGGTGTTTGCGCTTTGGGCACATGTCATCACGGTGTGAGGCTGAGCCCCTTTGTGGCGACTGTGGACGTCCTCTTCGTGAGGAACATCAATGCACCCCACCACCTCAGTGCGTTAATTGTCCTGGCGTCCACTCGCCTATATCCTCAGACTGCCCCGCATATCAGAAGGAAAAGAAGATACAAGAAATCAAAACTTTGGATCGGCTCTCTTATTCTGAGGCCCGAAAGAAGTACGACCGCCTCTGTCCCATGTCATTGACCACTTCGTTCACCTCAGTTGTGTCCACTCCTTCCGCGGTATCCTCACCCCTATCCTGTCCCCCCTCCACCTCCTCCACCCATCAGGGGGCTCTGCCTCCGCCTCCCAAATCCCTCCCTTCCAAATCCTCCTCCCCCGTGGCCCCCACCCCCCTCTGCCCCAGGGGCCACCCTTCCTCCTCCTCCTCCTCCCCCACGCCACCTGAGAAGCGATCCTCTTCTCAGGCGTCCTTCAGGGCAACGTTCCGGACCCCAGCTTCCGAGGTCCGGCGTTCCAAAACGGACCCCGCGCGTGAGGACCTTCTTCGGGTCCTGCCCACCATCCCTGTGCCCCCTCGGCCTTCCAAGAAGGCCTCCAAGAAGAAGTCTCTATCCCCCTCTCCACCCCGGCGCGTTTCGTCTGACGCTCCATCCATGAGTCGCTGCTCCCGGCCGTCCTCAGTTTCGCCGGGACGCTCTGCTGCCAGGCGCTCCGCCGGCCTTTCGTCGGCAAATGATGCGGCCCCTCCTACACAACCAGGGACAGCGGCCGCGGCTGGCGACGAGTCTATGGAACCGGATCCGCCTCCCGTCGGTTGTAGCGTTGCTCCCTCGCAACCTGGCCCTCCGCGGCCGTCGAGGTGACCAAGTCTTCCCCCGTCTCGTTCCTCCAACCTTTTGACTAGCGATGGCGTTGTTTCATTGGAACATAAGAGGTATTCGATATAATCGGGAGGAATTACAGCTGCTCCTCCGCCTGCACTGTCCGCTCGTCCTTGGTCTCCAGGAAACAAAGTTGCGCCCGACTGACCGTATTGCCTTTACCCACTATACCTCGGAGCGGTATGACCTCACCCCTGTGGACGGTATCCCAGCGCATGGTGGGGTCATGTTGCTCGTTCGGGACGATGTTTATTACCATCCCATCCCATTGACCACCCCACTCCAAGCAATAGCTGTCTGCATTACTCTTTCTGCTTTTACTTTTTCAGTTTGTACCATCTACACTCCACCGTCATCTGCTGTTAGTCGGGCTGACATGATGCACATGATCGTTCAGCTTCCCCCGCCGTTCTTATTGTTTGGCGACTTCAATGCCCATCATCCCCTTTGGGGCTCTCCTACATCCTGTCAAAGAGGCTCACTCTTGGCGGATGTCTTCAACCATCTCAATCTTGTCTGCCTCAACACTGGCGCCCCGACTTTCCTCTCGGACTCTACTCATACCTACTCCCACTTGGATCTCTCGATCTGTTCTACCACTCTTGCCCATCGGTTCGAGTGGTATGTCCTTTCTGACACCTATTCGAGCGACCACATCCCCTGTGTCGTTCGTCTCCTGCACCACACCCCATCCCCACGTCCTTCGAGCTGGAAGATACTGAAAGCTGACTGGGGACTTTACTCCTCCCTGGCGACCTTTCCAGACCACGATTTTCCCAGTTGTGACAGTCAGGTCGAATACCTCACGGCTGTTATCATCAATGCTGCCGAACGTTCCATTTCTCGTACTACTTCTTCTTCACGTCGCGTTTCCGTCCCCTGGTGGAACGAGGCTTGTAGGGACGCTATCCGTGCTCGACGACGTGCTTTACGCACCTTTCGCCGCCATCCTACGTTGGCGAATTGTATTGAATACAAACTACTCCGAGCGCAAAGCCGTAGAGTCATCAAAGACAGCAAAAAAGCTTGTTGGGCCTCTTTCACCAGCTCCTTTAACAGTTTTACTCCCTCTTCCGTCGTTTGGGGTAGCCTGCGCCGGCTGTCGGGCATTAAGGCCCACTCCTCAGTACCTGGCCTGACGTCAGGTAATGAGGTCCTTGTTGATCCTGTGGCTGTCTCCAACGCCTTTGGCCGCTTTTTCGCGGAGGTTTCAAGCTCCGCCCATTACCATCCTGCCTTCCTTCCCAGGAAAGAGGCAGAAGAGGCTCGGCGACCTTCCTTCCACTCGCTGAATCTGGAAACTTATAATGCCCCGTTTACTATGCGGGAACTCGAACGTGCGCTTGCACTGTCCCAGTCCTCTGCTCCGGGGCCAGATGCCATTCACGTTCAGATGCTGGCACACCTTTCTCCGGCGGGCAAAAGCTTCCTTCTTCGTACCTACAATCGCGTCTGGACCGAAGGTCAAGTCCCCATGCGATGGCGTGACGCCGTTGTTGTTCCTATACCCAAACCTGGGAAGGATAGACACCTTCCTTCTAGTTACCGCCCCATTTCTCTTACCAGCTGTGTCTGTAAGGTGATGGAGCGCATGGTTAATGCTCGGTTAGTCTGGATTCTGGAATCTCGACGACTACTTACTAATGTCCAATGCAGCTTTCGTCGCCGCCGCTCCGCTGTTGACCACCTTGTGACCTTGTCGACATTCACCATGAACAACTTTTTGCGAAGGCGCCAAACGGTAGCCGTGTTCTTCGACTTGGAGAAGGCTTATGATACCTGTTGGAGAGGAGGTATCCTCCGCACTATGCACAGGTGGGGCCTACGCGGTCGCCTGCCCCTTTTTATTGATTCCTTTTTAACGGAACGAAAGTTTAGGGTACGTGTGGGTTCCGTATTGTCCGACGTCTTCCTCCAGGAGAACGGAGTGCCTCAGGGCTCCGTCTTGAGTGTAGCCCTTTTTGCCATCGCGATCAATCCAATTATGGATTGCATTCCACCTAATGTCTCAGGCTCTCTCTTTGTCGATGACTTCGCGATCTACTGCAGTGCCCAGAGAACATGCCTCCTCGAGCGCTGCCTTCAGCGTTGTCTAGACAGCCTCTACTCTTGGAGCGTGGCAAATGGCTTCCGGTTCTCTGAAGAGAAGACGGTTTGTATCAACTTTTGGCGATATAAAGCGTTCCTTCCGCCATCCTTACATCTCGGTCCCGTTGTTCTCCCATTCGTGGACACAACTAAGTTTCTAAGGCTCACGTTGGACAGGAAACTGTGTTGGTCTCCACATGTCTCTAATTTGGCGGCCCGTTGTACACGTTCCCTTAATGTCCTCAGTGTTCTTACCGGTTCATCTTGGGGAGCGGATCGCACTGTCCTGCTTCGCTTGTAGCGGTCCATAGTCCGATCGAAGCTGGATTATGGGAGCTTCGTCTACTCGTCCGCTCGGCCATCCCTCTTACGCCGGCTCAACTCCATCCACCATCAGGGGATACGTCTTGCGACCGGAGCCTTCTACACTAGTCCTTTCGAGAGTCTTTATGCTGAAGCTGCCGAGTTACCATTGACCTACCAGCGCGACGTACTGCTGTGTCGGTATGCCTGCCGGCTGTTGTCTATGCCCGACCACCCCTCTTACGAGTCCTTCTTCGCCGATTCTCTCGACTGTCAGTACGGGTTGTATGTGTCTGCCCTGCTGCCCCCCGGAGTCCGCTTCCGTCGCCTGCTTCGACAATTGGATTTTGCCCTCCCTACCACCTTCAGAGAGGGTGAGAGCCCGACACCACCTTGGCTCCAGGCTCCGGTTCCTATTTATCTCGACCTCAGCTCACTCCAGAAGGAGGGTACTCCGGCTGCAGTGTATTGCTCACGGTTTGTCGAACTTCGTGCTCGACTTGCCGGTCACACCTTTATTTACACCGATGGCTCCAAAACTGACGACGGTGTCGGCTGTGCCTTTGTCGTCGGGGCCGCCACCTTTTAATACCGGCTCCTCGACCAATGTTCCAGCTTTACGGCCGAGATTTTTGCTCTCCATCAGGCCGTTCAGTATGCCCGCCGCCACCGCCATTCATCGTATGTACTCTCCTCTGACTCACTCAGTGCTCTTCAGAGCCTTGGAGCTCCCAATCCGGTCCATCCCTTGATTCAACGGATACAGCAGTCCCTCCATTCTTTCGCTGATAATGGTGGTTCTGTCAGCTTTCTGTGGGTTCCCAGACATGTAGGAGTGCCTGGGAATGAGGCTGCGGATGCTGCAACCAAGGCTGCAGTCCTCCTGCCTCGGCCAGCCTCCCATTGTGTCCCGTCATCTGACGTTCGTGGGGATGTATGTAAGAGGCTTGTGTCGTGGTGGTGGGATGCTTGGTCATCCCTCCAGGGAAACAAGCTCCGGGCAGTAAAACCGCTCCCAACTGCTTGGACAACATCCTCCCGACCATCTCGGCGCGAGGAGGTCCTTCTCACCAGGTTGCGGATTGGGCATTGCCGGTTTAGCCACCTCTACCTGCTCTCCGGTGACCCAGCCCCTCAGTGCCCTTGTGGTCAGGCATTAACAGTGCGCCATGTTTTATTGTCGTGTCCCCGTTTTAGTCAATTTCGTGTTATCCTGTCCCTGCCATCTACTTTACCGGATGTTTTAGCTGATGACGCTCGAGCAGCTGCTCGTATTCTGCGTTTTATAACTTTAACTGGCTTGTCCAAAGACATTTAACCTTTTTACTTATTGTATCTGCATCTTTGTCCGGTCCTTCTGATGTCCCCCCATCCCCATGAGTTTTAGCAGATTCCATGTGCTCTAACACTAGTGACTGGGCGCTAATGACCTCAGCAGTTGAGCGCCCTTAAACCCTACCCAAAAAAAAAAAAAAAAAAGTTGTGCCACAAACGCCCCTTCTCCCCAATTCTATTGAATACCTCCTCATTAGTTACGTGATCTACCTATCTGATCTTCAGCATTCTTCTGTAGCACCACATTCCGAAAGGTTCTATTCTCTTCTTGTCCGAACTACTTATCGTCCACGTTTCACTTCCATACATGGCTACACTCCATACAAATACTTTCAGAAACGGCTTCCTGACACTTAAATCTATACTCGATGTTAACAAATTTCTCTTCTTTCGAAACCCTTTCCTTGCCATTGCCAGTCTACATTTTATATCCTATCTACTTCGCCCACCATCAGTTATTTGGCTCCCGAAATAGCAAAACGCCTTTACTATTTGAATTGTCTCATATCCTAATCTTGTTCCCTCAGCATCACCCGACTGAATTCGACTACATTCCATTCTCCTCGTTTTCCTTTTATTGATGTTCGTCTTTTATCCTCCTTTCAAGACACTGTCCATTCCGTTCAACTGCTCATCCAATTCCTTCACCGCCTCTGACAGAATTACAATGTCGTCCGCGAACTTTAAAATTTTTATTTCTTTTCAATGGATTTTAATAACTACTCCGAATTTGTCTTTTGTTTCCTTAATTGCTTGCTCAGTATACAGATTGAATAACATCAGGGAGAGGCTACAACTCTGTCTTACTCCCTTCCCAACCACTGCTTCCCTTTCATGTCCCTGTGAAACTATCCGAGGTGCAATTACAAAACCAGACTAAGAAAGGCTAGATACCAAAGCATTATGCGACAGGTCTTTAGACGGTAAAAAGTTATTAATTTTCAGAATAAAACATAGTAAATCATGCCATTACACAAGGAATATATCAAAATATGTCGTTGACGTAGCACACATGCAATTACGACTACACGATCATAAGTAGAAGAGAACAGGATATGTACTGAAATCAAGAAATGGAATTAATGAAACGCCTTAACAGAGAGAGATATAACAAAACAAAAGGTAAAAACCTTGTGAACACCATACTCCACTATCACCTGGAGTATGAACAAATTGCACAAGAGAAGTTGGAGCTAGCAAGACTAGGAGGAACCACTGGGAGTGGAAAATTGATGTCAAATACCAGGTCACCCAGTGAGGCTAAATGTGTTACGTGGAGGTAGATTTGAAATACCTGCTGAATAAGCGAGTTGAATAACAGCTCTCTTACTTAAGAAAATAAAAAGAAATCACCCTAGTAATTACGATCGTACTGCTCTTTTAAATAACTCTTAAAACATGTATGGAAATGAAATAAATGACAAGCGTCAAAATATCTCTGAAGGAGCTGAAGAATGAAAATATGACAGTTTTCACAATAATTAAAAACAAAGACATAAACAGAACTTGAATACACTAATAACTTAAGTGTACTCCGGAATAATGTTACATCGTGTTGACAGGGAGACGTTATATTACACAACGCGGGAAACTGGACAGCCAAAAACCTGTCTGATGTATCATATAGTCTTTCTACAGTCTCACATTATTTTAGACACTAGAAGACATTTATTATCAGAGATTGACATGCATTCCTCGGATTAAGGCAGGGATACTGAAAATCACCTTCGTATATTTTTAACGTGTTGGTATGTAGAGCAATAAGAGTTTGGAAAGATAACCATGGCACATGGAGCATGAAATAATGATATAGAAAGTATGTGAATGTATTTCCTTACGCTGGAGATAGATTAACTTTCCAAAAATCGGAGAATACATGTGACAGTTTAAAGAACACTCAAGGCGGCAGTGTGGTAATTTACGAAAATTAAACCTCACAAAGCAATGGCCGTTCACAACGAGGTAGTATGGAAAAGAATTTCGGGCTTCGAGGCAGAAAAGCAGTTAAAATAATGAAAAATGAAGCTAGTCCTGTCTGCAAAACATAGCACATAGGAGATCAGGAACAGCTGCAAAGGGAGACATTGAGATGTGGAATCTGTAATAGAGGAAGATCTATAGAAGAAAGCCAAATTAGTGGAGTAGGACAGTATACAAGAATATGCAAGCCGATTCAAACGTTTGAACCCTACATTAGTTGGCAGATTGGATATTGCAATTTTTTCTCTTTTTGAGACCCCGGGGGTTGGGTGGGTCGGGTGTGAGATTTAACTTTCTTATGACTGATCTGATGAGATGCTTCCTGTCTGGTGTCACCATGTCCATCTGACAGTAGGAGGTGCAATCAAGATGCACAATAATTTGTTGGATGTATTGCAGTTTCTGTCCTCGTCTATAATTTTTCCTCTAGTACCATAGTACTTTGAGTTAGTCCCTGATGCCTTAACCAAATCTCCGCTCCTGTACTTCGAAGTCATTAATCAACCTTTGCTATGAACTCATGAAATGATAGACCTTATACAAAGCAACATTTTAAAAATCTGTGTGCTAACACCGCTCAGATTTACGAAGGTACTTGAGTGGTGTTGATATTTCCACCGTAATGGTTAACACGTTAAGTAGCTTTGAAAAGTATGTAAAAGTGAATGAAAATTCGGGAAGCGCGAAAGTGATGTGAAATTGTAATGTCCCACTTAATACAAGAGCGTGCATATGTTTGTTCATGTTTAGTGATATGTGACGCCAGAATGATGGAGGACTTCCCCAATATGCACGGGGAAACAGTATTTCAATCTCGCAAATGAGTGAGAACAATGCCAGTTTGCATACAAACAAGCCACTGTGCAACTGCTACGTCTGTTTACAACGAAGCGTACCGAATGTAAACACTACTCGTATTGTCACATTAAATGCTGAGCTGGCCAGAGCTTTATGAATGTGTAATCAGTATCGATTTTCATATCAACATTGTTGCGCAGGGAAATATGATTTGTCATTCCTGTAGGAATGCGGAAGTCACATCACCATACTACATCGCATGTGAGGGCAGTTAATGTCCGATTAAACACTGGATGAAAGATTCTAGAATTTCCGTGATAGAAATGAGTCTAGATTGAACAGTTGCTGATTATCCGTTACAATTTACAATCTATAAGCCTTTCGTTTTGACAGGCTATTGTGGTGCCCGACATAGTTGTAAAAAATGACGAACATGTATTATGGTGTTTCACTACCATCTATTAAGTCAACGATGAGAATATCATTTTTGTTACTTTTCCGTTTCCTCTGATGAACTACGCTTGTGTACATCCCCGATACCGAGGTTAGAAGAAGTACTTATCACAAGAGTCGCAGAGCTGTGTATTGGTGTGTATATCGTATTGAATCGTATCACAGGAAATAGATGGATTGCATTTATTCAGTCTGCACAATTTCAGTCTCGAAAATGTTGTCAGTGCGTGTTCAATCAGATGCGTGTTTGTGCTATAATAAAACAGACACCTAATTACAATTGGACAAATTCGTTTGGTCTGTTAGTAGGCCACTTGCCACTACTGAGAAGTGGAAACAAACAAAAATTATTGCTATTCGTCCTGAATATATTAACAGATGTGTAGTTATCACAACACGAACGGGTAATCTGCGAAAACAAGAGCATGGAGATAACATGGCTCAGTTATACTGTCCGATTCCACCCGTCTACTTAGAGCAGCGACGTCGTACTTAAAACGAAGACGATACATAGAAGCAATCTTTGAAAGCAACTGACCATATTCGTAAAGAAACGAATGTAGCACATGATAAATTACATAGTTCACGTGATTAATTACTTAGCCATGAACTGTAACGTAAAGAAATTATGTTAAAGAAAATGGAAAACAAAAAAAGGGAAATATGCATGTCTGAAATAAATTACTATCGTAATTTATGCGGGTAATAAGAGCACAGAGAATGTTTAAATTCGTTACAGTAGATCGCATGGTGAAGTCGTAATATTGTGAAACAGCGTTAATGTTTAATGATAATTTTTGAATATAACTGGACTTCAGGGTGAAAGGGGGTGCTTTTGGCGAGAAGAAACTAGGATCTAACGATAAAACGGGAAAGGAAATCAATAATATTATGGATAAACATGAAAAGAACATTAAATATGGGGAAACCGACACAGACATCCTAAATGAAAAATCCATATGAAAGTAACGACAAGACTCAAAAATTGGTTAAGACTGGAACCGGTAGCTACAATGAAGCTAGTTACCAGCTACACCAAGCTAGGTGGCGCAGTGGTTAGACACTAGACTCGCATTCTGGATGACGACGGTTCAATCACGCATCCGACCATCCTGATTTAGGTTTTCCGTGATTTCCCTAAATCGCTCCAGGCAAATGCCGCGATGGTTCCTTTGAAAGGGCACGGCCGACTTCCTTCCCCGGCCTTCCCTAATCCGATGACACCATGACCTCGCTTTCTGGTCTCCTTCCCCAAACAACCTAACCTAAACTAACCAGCTACAATCATTCCATGGTTCATTATTCAGAGCGTGTTTGCCGCAAGTGCGTGCACTGTAATGTAGTAGGTTTTCTGAGCTTGTGATTGCTCTAGGGACTGCCGCGACTATTTTATTTGCATTAGTGTTTCTTTTACTTTCCCGTTGTGTTAAATTTTGGGTTCTCCCCGTCCAAAATTCTCATTCTCCCGCAGTAGTCTCATAGAATCAGTTATTATTATCATTATCATTGTGATTATTATTATTTATGGCTGTTATGGTATTACTACTTCACCACTTGCTACATTGTAATGAAGTTTGAAAGTTCCCTGTCCTTTCCTTACATGGATAAATTAGAAGAATAATTTACTTGAAACATATATACAAGGTGTTCATTTTAACTGAAACATTGAAATATTTTGAAAACTACACATCGAATCAAAAGAAGTTATAATTCCAGTTTGTTAGAATCGAAGGGAGACATCCAGCGATACCACACTACTCTCATCACCACGTCCCGTACATGGATGGCGTGGCAACTCCTAAATTTTCAGTGGAAAGTCTCGTTTTTTGTTACAGATCACGATTGTACACAACATCAGCATAAATTTTGACTGAAGCATTTTCTTCCTTTCGCCACAAATGGCACTGTCACCGGAAAACATAATTGTAATTTACGTAGTGTTACTCAATGGCCCTCGAATATTCAATGGCACGTGGAACCTCATGTCCAATCTGCGAGAATACGACAGACCAGTATTTCATAATTTCTGATTGTTTACTTCATTCACAACGTTGTATTCCTTCATAATACGGAACAGGGTACTAATCGACACGTCACCGTGGCCGTGTAGCGAACTACGACGAATCGTAACAGACAGTCCACTGAGACCGGCGCTTAACTATCGTGCAGACGTAGAAAAAATAGTGGTTCTAAACATTATAATACTTGCTCAGTGTTTATTGCCTGCACACCTAACAATCATTTGGAGAACAGATGCGCCAGCAGACGACGTACGTTACAACCACAGAAAAAAATTCAAATGATACTGATTTACTGAGAATGAAGGGGAAATGCTGAGACTGCTGTTGCCTAGTATACAGAGTGTTTACCAGAAAAAGCCCCTTCTCGTTTGTTATTTTACAAGGTTGTGAACACCTTCATGTCCTATGGCAGCGTACAGACCGGTAAAGGGAAACGACGCAAACGTGGTACAGGGGAAGCTAATGAAATAGCTGTACTAGTAACAGTGCGCCTCAACCCACTGATAAGCGCCCAGCAATTACACAGCTTTTCTAGTATGTCCGTAGGTAGTATGTTCACAATACTGCATCATACATATCATCCATACCGCATGTCATTGCATCTAAAACTTCATGACGCCGATTTCCATAAGCGGGTACTGTCTAGTGAATTGGCACGTCCACAAGTGCAACCAGCGCCATGTTTTTCCAAGGTACCGTTTTTCGATAAGCTTACATTAACAATCCATGGTAGCGTTAACCGGCGGAGTGTAGACTCTCTCCACTGGTCACGGCAAATTGACTATCAACGTCCTAAACGATGGTGTAACGTACTGAGCAACAAGTTCATTCATCGGTATTTTATCGACAATATCTTGAATTGACGCAAATGTTAAACGTTTTAGGAACAGGCACTACCGGTACTACTGCAGGATGTTGCCCTGAATGATCGATAACGTTTATAGTTACAGCATGACGACTGCCCTGCGCATCACGCAATTAAAACACAGGAGGTATTAGTCCGTCTTTACACTGGTCGGTGGATAAGAAGAGGAGGCCCTATTAATTGGCCCGCTAGGTTGCCGGATTTGACATTACCGGATTTTTTTCTGTAGGATTATTTTAAAGATAAGATGTATCAGCAAGGGCCAACAGGCTGTGAAGACATGGTCGACCGCTTCAGAAGTACCTGCTCTGACATCCCCTCAGATATGCTTCTGTCCTGTGTCAGGTCATTTGAAATTCGGATTACTGTGTTGAAGTTGGTAGAACTACGTTTGTACATTTATTCTAATTAGAACAGTAGAATAGCGTTCGCCTCGAGCCACGGCTACAGTGGCGCGTCGAGCTGTCCCCTGTTCGAAATGTCGGAGGAATACGACTTTGCGAATGGGTTTTTTAGTTAGAAGTTAAAAATATGGGCCTGACCTACCCTTACAGCATTGAGGTAAGTCCCACGTGCTATTGGATATCGAAGGGCCATTGTGCAGCATCTCGTGAAATACGGTTGGGTACCTATTCCTATTCCTCCGATTATAGCGCCATCTGTGGCGAAACGAAGAAAATGCTAGAGGCAAAACGTGTTTGGATTCTGACACACCTAATCCACTTTTTGCATTCAACTGATTTTGAGACATTGATGCGCACATTTCAGTTCGTTGACGGTGGAGGACGTGTTCCTACGGCACCGCGACAGATATTGAGCCTACGCCAGCTAGACACGCTGGATGGCGCTAGGGACATTGTTCCTGATGCCGTACCTACACGGGGAGTCAATGTCCAGAGAACAGCACCCACCTGAGAAGCTCGTTTACACGCATCGGCTATCGGCCGCAGCCGTAGCTCCGCCGGCGGGATTGGATTGCGAAGCAGTTCCCCTAGTCGAGTACAGTGGGCCCACCGGCTGCAATGGAACCTCACTTCCCACCCCCCTCCCCCGGGCTCAAAGCTCCGTTGTTAAACGTAGATCGTTACTGGGCTCAGACCTGGTGCAGTGCAACTAGCGGGCGCACCAACATTCAGCGGTACTTGATAATAGGCCGCTGATAAATCCATTGACATGCGTTTCACAAGTAACCCCATTCTGATACGGTTTGCAGCAAATACTAGATAGGTTTTGGAACAAGAGTGCTTTGTAAATAATACACAAACAAGTATAGGAAGCAGCTTACAATTAACAAATAAATTTATTTCGTTAAGAAAAGTCATGAAACAAATAATCTATAACGAAGTCGATAACCATCACAATATTTTTTCGAAGTTTCGAAATTTCAGTTACAATAATTTCAGGACTGCCGCTTCAGCAGGCGCGGACCTCCCACAACTCACAGGGATCATATGTATGATATTACTTTTCGTTCTACTAGTTCTGATTAGCAAAGTATTAATTGTACCGGGATTGAACTGGGATAGGTGTTCTCTGGAAGACCTTCATTATATTTCGATAACAGTGCTATTTATAGCAACAAATTTTGTGGATTAATTACGTAAAACATTAAGGGAAAAGCATTTCCTGATAATGTTAATATATTTTCGATGTGCTGCAAATTCTTTCGCTGTATTATGTAGGTGAATCCAGTAAGTGAAAGAACCGTTACAGGTAAATCATAGCCGGCCGGAGTGGCCGAGCGGTTTTAGGCGCTACAGTATTAAACCGCGCGACTGCTACGGTCGCAGGTTCGATTCCTGCCCCGGGCATGGATGTGTGTGATGTCCTTAGGTTAGTTAGGTTTAAGAAGTTCTAAGTTCTAGGGGACTGATGACCTCAGAAGTTAAGTCCCATAGTGCTCAGAACCATTTGAAGGTAAATCATATTTTCATCTCCTCCTACGTCTATCTCAGACATATGTGACAAGACATAGTTCTAGCTAAATCTGATGAATAGTTTTCCCCTCTTCGGTGAAGAGCTATGCTGCTGCTCGTTTCCTTTCCTTACCAGAAACAGATTTCCACTCACTTAACGGGTCACTGTGTTTTCTTATAGTCCTGCTATTTTAATACAACAAAAAATTAAAATCGTAATTGATCGGTATGAGGCGATATGTGACGAGTCCAATCTTAATAATACAGAACAACAACCAAGCAAGGGAAAAATTCCTCAACGGTGCTGCAATTATATTGCAAGTCGTGAGGTAGATTTCCTCTAAGTTCTGAGACTGAAATACAGAGAGAAATACTACGAGCCTCCATTGCTGATAATGGCTTTGTTATTAAATAATAAAGTTTTACTTTCGCATAACAACACGCGACATAATATGTTAACCCCCGTAAGAAATGAAAATAAATAAAATCACAGGACGAAATAAACCACAGCGCTGCCGTAACCTTAGACAAAGAAGGAACTAAGCAACTACGTTGAAAAACGTGTACACTCTGCAAAATGCTGAATACGACACTGAGACAAAAGTCTGTAATTGAATAAAAAGTGACTTTATTAATCCAATATTTTGTGTATCGGCGTTCTCCATCGGCATAAATCAGTCGAAGAGAAATATATCACATCACATATGAAATAAAAATTGGTCGGCAAAAACAACATAAACATATAATTAAAAGCATCATCATAATAAGAAGACACACATCCTGGTACTTCCAGTAACCAGTGGCCATAATAGACACATGTTGAACTGGTGACAAACGGGAGCAGACCGATACAAGAACACCAGATGGCATTGCAAAGGTGGGCGTGGAGCTATACAGCGCCATCGTGTGAAATTATGTAGAACTTATTAATCTTCCATCGCGCGTGGCTGTTCAAAGTGATACACGTCGATACTTGCTGTAAATTACTTGTCAGCAACTGGCAGCACTGGCACCTTCCCGCTAATAGCTTCCCTTCTTCGAACGCTGTGTTGTGTGCTTCAGTATCAACGTGACTGATGTGTTGTCGACATTTTTCCTGATTGCTCAATTTGATGCATCACCCCCGTTCCCGTTACGTTTCAACGGTTAACTTCTTTGATTATTAACATAACTTAGTAAGTACTACAAAGTTAATTTCGAATGTAAAATGCACTTATATTCTTTTTGGAAACTTTAGTCATCTTTTAGAGTTGTCTAAATATCAAGTATCGAATTGATACACCATCCCCGATTGCGTATTTTATAGGGATTTTATGATTTCATGTTGGATATACATGATACGCTGCAGTAAGACATATAACCTCCTCGACACAAATCGTGTTGCAGATATCCGAAAGATGCTATTCGAAGAGGATTATGATGAATTTCAGGAGGATTTTGAAGACACAGATGGTGATGACGTAGTTGAAGTACGGCCAGAAGATGCAGAAACAGGACAGTGAAGATGACGACGAAGTACTTGAGAAAAACGGCCAATTTTATATTGGCAGGGGCAAAGAGACAGAAGGGAATCAAGTTCCACCATCGCAGACAGTACGATTCAGGGCTCTCAATATTTTTCAGAAGTTTCCTGCATCTATAGGAGCAAACGCAACGAAAACGCCTTTGATATGCTGGAATTTCATTATATGTTACGAAATTTTGTCTGTTACAGGTGTGTGTAGATATCAATATATTGAGAGCGTCAGAGCTGTGTTCCAGCGTGAGAGAGATGTAAGACAAATAGACATTCTTGAATTGAAAGCCTTCATCAGTCTCTTATTTTTAGGTGGAGTAAACAAAAGTAACAAACAAAGTTTAGAGGATCTGTGGGGAACTGATGGGGATGGAATTGAGAAATTTCGCCTTGTAATGAACATAAAATGCGTCTGAGAGTTGACAATCGTGCAAATCGCCATCAAAGGAGACGATTAGACAAGACAGCAGCGATTCAGGAAATATTTTGTATATTTGTACAGAACTGCCAGAAATCGCTTACCCTCGGATAAAATGTTGTAGTAGATGAAAAACAGGAACCATTCCCTGGAAGGTTAAGTTTTGCAAATATGTACCTAGCAAATCAAACAAATATGGGATTAAGATATGTGCTCTTGTGGATTCCCAAATATTTTACGTGTGTAATGTGGAAATATACGCTGGGTTGCAACCAGAAGGATTATATCACGTAAGCAATAAACCTACAGATGTTGTTCTGCGACTCAGTCAGTCCGAAATGTGACCCCCGACAACTGGTTTACTAGTATTGGCTTGATAGAAGAATTACGAAGGAAAAATCTTTCTTTTGTTGGAACTACGAAAAAAAAAACATGCGTGAGATTCCTCTGCAGTTTGCCACCAGTAAAGGAAGTGCTGCCAACAGTTCACTCTTTGGCTTCAAGAAAGGATGTACTGTAGTTGCCTATGTTCCTGAAAAGGGGAAGTGTGTGATCCTAGTATCAAGCTTGCATGACGATAATTCAATAGATGCTGACCCTGGAGATAACCTAAGGCCATCGATTGTAACGTTTAAGCATAGCACCAAAGGTGGAGTGGACACTAAAGATAAGTTGAACTCTTCGTACAGTGTTGCAAGAAATGTGCGCCGTTGACCCATGTTTATATTTTTTGCAGTGATCTATATGAGTGGAATCAAGGCGCAAGTAATGTATTATGGCGACAATGAGAACTGTAGCAGAAGAAAAGGATTCCTGAAAGAGCTGTCTCATTCATTAGCACTACGTCTCTTGGTTCGAAGAAGTTAGGACACCACAGGACTTCACAGCGATCTTCAACTGAGGCTACAACATAATAGGGTAACGTGTGAAGATAAAGCGGAAGACAAAAGTAGAGGAGGTGAAAAAACAACTGCAAGTAAGAGGAAAAGGTGTAATACCTGCATAGTAAAGAAAATTGACAAAATATTGTTGCAAAATGTGTGTTTGATGCACATTGAATCTTTTAGTTGTGACTGTGGTAAGGTAATATTTGTTACCGCATTCCAAAAGTGACGATGATGCAACAGAATAAGTAATGTAGACATTGTTATTGTGATATAATGTCATCTTAGGCTTTCTGTAAATATATTTGTCATTTATAATGAGTGTAATCAGTCAAATGTGATAAAAAAGCAAGTGTTGCCACAATCCAACACTGACGAAAATAAATCTGAATGAATAACATTTCTATTGCTGTTGTGCTCTTATGCCTTTTTTGCCTTTCTTTATAGATACTTTTAATTTATTTTGTGTTTTGTTAGTGAAATTTAATAAATAATGACGTGAATAAGCGATATGATCAATTTGATACACAGCACCCGATCTCGTTGCGAAAAACACCGCGCTCAACACAAGGTTAACAGCATTAAACCAAGAGAACACAACACAACCTGCAATAAAAGACACAAAAGTTTACAGAATCTAAGCGTAATGTAAAGTAATTCCACGGTATAATTCACAGAATTTTCATTGAGACTATTCACGAGAGTGCAAGATTTCGACTCCAGAAGGCGTTGCACATGCAAGCGTGATGCAAAATGGTGACAGTTTTAATTGGTTGAGTATGCAAATATAATACGTAACAAAATTACAGCTACCGTAATAAAAAAAAGCATGGCTACAGATAACAAGCACAAAGTAGACATCAAGAACATTACAATTGTCCGACTACCCAATATGAAAACTATAGTTTCCTGCCGTTATGTTGTTAGGAGTGACCCCACCAGCAGTCGACCAATGGTGTAAACGCCCAGAAGATGACCCCTACGTCGGGTTGAAACCGGTTGACGTTGTAATAATAATAATAATAATAATAATAATAGTAATAATAAATGCGATTAAGACTGTTTTTGATACTAATAGCTGCTTCTCTCCACAACCATGTTGTCCAAAAATCTAGGAAAGTTTTAACTGAAGACGACACCGGCCGTGAAAGCCTACATTGTATGGCATTGTAAACTGTAAATACAGGGTGTATATAAAGTCCGATAACACTTTAAATTACTTACTGCACAAGAACGAAACATTGTACAGATATCATACGTATCTCATGTGGAAGAGAAAGCTTGAAAGTTTTTTAACGTATACCACCGCAGCGTAGATTGGTAATTTGCCAATAGTCAGTGCTAGTCGCAAACACGGCGAGTTCAGGCGCGGATCGAGATTCCTGTATGTTGGTGTTCGACAAAAACAAATGTGCTGCAGCTGTTCAACGGATGTTCAGAACCAAGTACGGTAAGAAGCCACCAACAAGGAAGGCCGTTTACCACTAGCATAACAAATTAGTTACGACGGGTTGCTTGTGCCCGGCAAAGAGAAGCGGACGTCCCAGTGTGAGTGAAGTGTACGAGAGACATTCATAAGGAGTCTAAAGAAATCGGTGCGTCGTACATCACGTGAACTTCAAATGGCTCCAATGACAGTGTGGGAAGTCCTGCGACAGAAGCTGTCTATGATACCATTCAAATTGTAGCTAGTGCAGAAGCTCAATGACGACGACAAAGACAAGCGGGGTAATGAAGGGTACAGCTGTTTCATGAAATGGCCTCCCCGATCACCAAATTTCACTCCGTGGGACGTTTTTCTGTGAGGACACATTAAAGATCTGGTGTATGTACCGCCTCTACCACGTTATGCAGCAGAGCCCCGGGAGAGAGAGAGAATACGGGAAGCGACTGCCACAGTCGACGATGCCATGCTGGGACGGGTATGGTAAGAATTCGATTACCGTATTGACGTCTGCCGGGTCACTCATAGTACGCATCGAAAGTTTGTATAAAAAAATAAAGAACTTTCAGAGTTTCTCTACAAAATGTAATATCTGTGACATTTGTACAATCTTTATTTGTCGTGCAATAAGTAATTGAAAGTGTTCCCGGACTTTATTTACACCCTGCAATTTGATAAAATAAGGTGTGGTGGTAGAGGTTGGGGATTGGTGGGGCGCAGGAGGAAATAGAAATACTGATGCAGGGAAGGGAGAAAGCAGAGGTATATATAAGATATAGCACTGTAAATGACAAGGAACCAATCACGATTCCAGTCGATTTTTCCGCTCAGGGCATAGTGTGGATTGCCCTATCGTGTTCGAAAAATTTCAAGTTCTTGAACTTTATCTAAATCTATACCATTGGACTCAAAGTGCAAGATGGACATCGCACTTTCAGTTGATCCAAACCATGAAACAGGAGAGCAAGCTTGTAGAAACTGAGCCGTAATGCTGGCGGGGAGAGTGTTGTGGTTTGGTTGGATGATTGTTCAGTGAGGATTGCTATGGCCAATGGTTACTTGAGATTGGCAGAAAGAACGCCGGCTGTCCACCGTGTTCCTCACACACTTCCTTCGTAAATCCTGAAGTAACTTTGAGCGGGACACAGGTAGCGTCACTATTCTTGCCTATTGCAGTCCTCGTCCTTCAGTGTGGAGCACCTTTTATGATAAACGTCACTACGAATTCCAGTGTCCAAATTGACTCTCTTTCACAACCAAAATTACCAGAAATTTTGTCTTTGGAAACGATTACATCGAAGATCTTAAAGAAAAAAAAATCCTTAGACATTACTGTAAGATGAAACCGAAGTTTGTCTGATTGTAGAGTAAATGAAATCAACCACAAAATTTCAAATGGTTATGCTAATTGAATGATACCGACCGGCTGCCATAGTGTCTGCTGAATTTTTCCAATTGTATAGCCAAAATCGATGAAATACTTTTCGCTGATGTTGTTTTGTCAAGATCTGCATTTGAAATCGTCAGAGATGTTTCTGTTTGTACGGAGACGTGTCGGATTGCCGGTAAGGTTCTACGAAATCCGAAGCATCTCTGAAGATGCAGAACATATCTCTGGGCAAAACGTTATGAACAAAAGAGTTTCTTGGACTAACACCACTACAGGAAGGTTCAAGAACAACTTCTAACGTTCTTTAAAAAAATTAAATGTTACACTTCACGATTATGTTGAATGAGTGTCTGAAATGTGGAATGAATACTGAACTTAAATTGTCTTTTACATGTCGTAAATGCAAGTGGAGTGCTTATTGTGTGTCATTGTTAGCAAAACTTAATACGAATTGATTGGTAATTGCAGCTCCCAATACCAATATAGAAATAGTCATTGCAAAATACATTCAGCCCCTTAGGCACTCAACACTCTGACCTTGTTCGAAACTAATTTGTATCCCTGTGGACATAATAATAAATTGAACTGTCTTACCTGTATAGCAGTAACGGAGTAACGCGATATATTCTAGTCTTTCATGAATAATAAAAATGTGCTAGCTACAGGCTCAGCAGTGTGCAATGCTCTCCATAATACTTGAAATGCACATGAAATTGTTTTGGCTGATAAATGAAAAAAATTATGAAAATCCAACTTCTTTGAAAAACATACGACCGGGGCGGGAAGGCGGTACTGATTGTAGTGAATTACTAACAATGAGCTTTTTTAACAAAATTAAATTGCAAGCTAAGTCTGACTTTTCAAAAACGTCTGACAATTGAAGCTACATTACTCACAATTGATTCACAAATAATAAGATTTAAACAATAAGTATTATGTAACCTTATTAAACCAGTATAAGTGCAAACCATTAAATTACATATAACTCTGTAAACAAATCTTAGGAGCATTACAATAATGAAATATCTAACTAGCCTTTTTTTATCATAACAGTTTGTGCACGTTTTGGGGTTACTCGACAATTACAAATTAATAGCCAACTCATCTATAATAAAGCGCTGGCCAAAACAGGAATCATAATTATTTAACTTCTTTACCTTGCTTGCATGAAGACTTCTGCTTCCAAGTTCAACAATATTGACACAACTAAATTAATCTAACTCTTGGCGACTTCACACAGCACACAACCAAAACTGCCTATTCCGTCTTCTTTCGGTCGCAGACAGCTACGGATAACTGAGAGCCAAGCTCTCTCTTACTCCAACACTACAGTCTCAGATCAGAAGCAGACCTTTGGCTCTGCGGACGCGCACAGTCAGCGATCCGCTTTATAAAAACTATGAGAGACAAACTCTGTTTATTATATCATAGTTTCAGTTTAGTTTACATTAATATTCTTACATTTACGGGTGCCACATACAAGTGTGACCCAGTAGACTCCTTTCGAACTAATTTAATGCTTTCGAAGCTAAACCTGTCTCTTTTATTATGTTGCCTTAATACATGATATCACTGAAATATTCGTAGCGACACTCTTCAACGCAAAGGGCAAGAGGCAAGGAAAGAAGTTTGTTAAGCCAGAGGAATTGTAGATCGCGGCTGCGGGTGGGCATTAATTAAAATTAGTGGAGAAAGTTGAAAATTTGTGAAATTACAAAGAAATGAACACCCTTAGCTGCTTACAGGCGTTGACATAAGTCAACGGGGACAGATGAAAATGTGTGCCCCGACCGGGACTCGAACCCGGGATCTGCTGCTTACATGACAGACGCTCTATCCATCTGATGTCCGAAAGAACAGATACCATCTTAGTATATATATTTAAAATTTGTGCCTGACCGGGATACGAACCCGAATGTCCTTAGTTTTAAAAAAATCATTCAGTTGTGGATGTTCCTACAATTAGGTTTTAATGTAGAGCAAAGAAAAGTAGATTCGTACAATTTTATTCTTAAGTCTTTCCTTTTACTCAATATAACATTCAAAATTCAGGATTTAAATGATAAATAATCTTTTTGCCTAGAAGTTACTACAGGGAACATGGATCTTGGTATTCGGTTTGCTGTGGTACAGGACATATTTAAAACGTTCAAAACTGTTATTTGAAGAACTACTATTACGCCTTATCGTGCATTTGTGTTACGCCAATCATCAGTGCTTGCTATGACAGAATATTTACTTAATTCGGTGATAGGTTTGTAATGACGCTGTAAGACACATTATAATTCTTATCAAAAGAACCATGGTCACCCACCGTAACTATTTTAAAAATAGAGAATTGTGAGTCATCCAAAGATAATTTAACTTCTAACGTAAGATAACCTTGAGCTGATCACTTAACTATGGCTACATTGATAAGCAACTCGAACTCTACTCAGACTACTAGCTCACATCCGGACATTTGCCACTGTAAGAGTCGTGCTGACCCGTCGTGGCTATCACCTCAACAACTAGCATTAGCGGGAGAAACGAACTAGCAGTTTAATTGTCGGATCAAGAGGTGATCTGAAATAGATCTTTATATTATTGAAGATGATGGCCGTCTAATGCACAATTTTGAAACGACTTGTGGACAATCGATTTCAGTCAGTCACATCATTTACAGGAGATGTGAATTAGTGGATTGCTCATATTTCTCTGTGTGAACGCTAGACATAACAGATGGGTTTAATTGAAGTTACTACAGAGTATACAGAAGGTAAGAACGATAGGAGAACCAATTCCCGTCTGAGATTGGGGAGACTCGAGCGTGCGAAAGTTTTGATGTCTATTCTGTCTAAGCCTTTCGGTTGACCGCTAGGAGCAGCAGCGGCATAGTTTCGAGAAACAATTCCAATTAATGAAGCAAAAACTGGGCGCACGCTACTTCAGATAATTACGATGGCAATTCTGCCAATATTCAAACTTTAATTTGTTCAATAATCTGTGTGTGAAATTCCATATGGCCAGAGGAGGCAATTATTAACCCTCCGGCGACGTGCAACAGCTGTAAGAGAAGGCTCGCTAGCATACGAAGGCGAAGTGAAACATGACGCCGAGGCATCCACCTCATCAGAGACTATGATTAAATTCGTTACTGCGGAAGGAACTAAAGAAATACAAATCTTGGTACAAAAGACGGTTAATTTGCAGGATAATTACGGTACTTCGGTTTCCTGCAATGATCTGTTTTTGTTCCAATGGCTCTGACCACTGTGGATTTTCACATCTGAGGTCATCAGCCTCCTAGAACTTAGAACTACTTAAACCTAACTAACCTAAGGACATCACACACTTCTATGCCTCAGGCAGGATTCGACCTGCGACCGTAGCGGTCGCTCGGTTCCGGAGTGAAGCGCCTAGAACCACTCGGCCACCGCGGCCGGCGATTTTTTATGCATTATTATTTTTCTCGTGTGTGATGTAAATAACGAGAGGACCTAAAAATTCCTTCCACCTTTCTCACAATTTCGTGGAATAAAACAATCTATTTGAGTTCTATCCTGAGCTGTGAATTCGTTTCTTCTCCACAAAGGATGTGGCTAGCATGAACCTCAACCACGCACGTGGAATAACCGTATTTTAAAGTTGCTAGAACCAAAGTTTTCGGTACCTAGACGGTAAGAAATGCTTCTAAGAAAGCATCGGATCACTTGCGCAATGTGCCATGGGCGACAGTGGTCACAGGTATGATTTTCCACTGTAGAACATCTCACTAAGGCAGAATGATTTTACTACTACTATAATTAAGTAGTACTGCCACATAACATTAAAAGCACTCTCCCACTGCTAGGATTTCTATTCGAATAGTGCTTGTTTCGTAATATGTTTTAAATTAAAGGAAAAGCGGTACCTCTGTCCTAGATTAATAATAATTAATCATGTGTATTCTCAGTTCTAATAAAAAGAAAATTACTAGAGCAATTGAAATCCGTATTTGACAGCACTAAACGGTTGCAGGAGAATACTTCTAATAGACTCGTTCAATAGCTCATCTTTCACTGCACATAGCACATATTGACACCGCTAAGGAAATGGGCTATTTGATAATGCATTATTCGATATGTTTCATAAATTCCGTATGCAATGCAGAAGGGTTCAGATTCGTGAATTCATATCAATAAGGTAGTTGTGTACACTTTCAAGCAAAACATTTATTAAAATGATAGAACTGATGTCAACAGTATTGATGTTACTCATCTTACAAAACTTAATGACATTTTATATAGTTTTTCTTAATAATAAACATTTAAAATAACTTCAAAGGAAAGAATATCGATAAATAGCTCATTAATGAAGTGAAAGAATTTGTTTAATATGTGGACTAACTTTGTATTTTAGTTAATTGTTAGAAGTTGTATTATGGCCGGAAGTAAATGCAGCTATTGTCATATATCGCCATGTTGAATAGCTGCAATTTGGTTTTATTAGTAGACTCGGAAGTTAATTGTTTCTGTGTGGTAAAAATTGTGACTGTAATTACACACTGACCTACTATTTTACTAACTTAAATCTATTTCTGAAAAGAAACTGTAATTTTTGCGTCGTGAAACTATTGTGATGGACTGTAATGAAAATTATCTGTATTTAAAGACAACGTCGAACTTCAAAATTTCTAAATGTCAAGTGTAGGCAATAAATCAAAAATTGAATGCATTTAACGACATTTTTGCTACTCATTAGTGCTGTGTGTGTATTCCGCGCATGAGCTAAGATCGTGTTGGCACACTGTTCCCACTGCGCGACTTGCAGCGTCTTTTCTGGTGGAATTGCAGAACTCAGCAGTCATCAGGGTTGCGACTCGCCGCTGCTGTCTCCCTACTGTTGCCGTCCTCTAGTAGAGCAAACAGAAGAAATCACTGGCGTCTGCTGGCACGGGTCATCAGATTTTACGCCATGCAAATTTCCACAAATTCCTTAATAACAGAGTCACAGGAATATGATGCAGCCGAAATTACTGTTTTATCATATTCCACTGAATGTCCAGCGGAGATACGATTATACCAGTGTTTCTTGAATTCAAAAGATGAGTTTAGCGTCGACGTTCCGTACAGTGATTTGACGCAGTGCATATGGTCTGGCCTATATAAGCCATACCGCACTGGCATATTATTTTCTAAACAAAACAGCATTACACAGTCCCAAACTGTACTCCACTGACCCCAGAAGGTCTATAATGCTAGACATTAGCGGACAACCACTTTACCAGAAGTGTATTGAGGATTATTACCATTTTCAAATGGTTCAAATGGCTCTGAGCACTATGGGACTTAACTTCTGAGGTCACCAGTCCCCTAGAAGTTAGAACTACTTAAACATAACACATCCATGCCCGAGGCAGGATTCGAACCTGCGACCGGTTCCAGACTGAAGCGCCTAGAACCGCTCGGCCACTCCGGCTGGCTACCATTTTCAACGAAATATTGCCAACAAAAGGAAGATAGCGAGCGTGCTGTCCTCCTTATCCTATGCAGCTTCTTGATTTTAACTGGTAGTACCCTTCTACATCACTTAAAACTCCCGGAATAATAGGTCGTGGTAGATGTATAAATCTTTCTCCTAACGCTTCCTCTCCGAATGAGGTAGACATGTTCGATGGTAAAGTGGAGCACTGCAACCAGAACTCGAATGACCGCCAAATGTATGGACAGTGTAGAGGGCACCACAATCCATCACATGACGCCGGCTACTAGATCATCTCAGGTTATGTCAACAGTCCCGACTGCAAACAATTATACGTCATTCTTGTTTTACAATGGTGACATGCAAATTTTATCTAATTTAAAACCTTCCTCTTTATTTTGTTTTAGTTTTGATCATCAGTCTCCTGACTGGTTTGATGCGGCCCGCCACGAATTCGTCTCCTGTGCTAACCTCTTCATCTCAGAGTAGCACTTGCAAACTACGTCCTCTATTATTTGCTGGATGTATTCCAATCTCTCTCTTTCTCTACAGTTTTTTCCCTCCGTCAGCTCCCTCTAGTGCCCTAGAAGTCATTCCCTCATATTTTAACGGGTCCAATCATCCTGTCCCTTCTCGCTATCAGTGTTTTCCACATATTCCTTTCCTCTCCGATTCTGCGCAGGACGTCCTCATTCCTTACCTTATCAGTTCATCTAATTTTCAACATTCGTCTGGAGCACCAGGTCTAAAATGATTCAATTCTCATCCGTTCCACTTTGCCCACAGTCGGTGTATCACTACCATACAATGCTGTACTCCAGACGTACACTGTCAGATTTTTCTTCCTCAAATTAACGCCAATATTTGATATTGGCAGACTTCTGTTGATCAGGAAAGCCCTTTTTGCCATTGCTAGTCTGCTTTTGATGTCCTCCTTGCTCCGACCGTCACTCGTTATTTCACTGCCTAGGTAGCAGAATTCCTTAACTTCATCTACACTCCTGGAAATTGAAATAAGAACACCGTGAATTCATTGTCCCAGGAAGGGGAAACTTTATTGACACATTCCTGGGGTCAGATACATCACATGATCACACTGACAGAACCACAGGCACATAGACACAGGCAACAGAGCATGCACAATGTCGGCACTGGTACAGTGTATATCCACCTTTCGCAGCAATGCAGGCTGCTATTCTCCCATGGAGACGATCGTAGAGATGCTGGATGTAGTCCTGTGGAACGGCTTGCCATGCCATTTCCACCTGGCGCCTCAGTTGGACCAGCGTTCGTGCTGGACGTGCAGACCGCGTGAGACGACGCTTCATCCAGTCCCAAACATGTTCAATGGGGGACAGATCTGGAGATCTTGCTGGCCAGGGTAGTTGACTTACACCTTCTAGAGCACGTTGGGTGGCACGGGATACATGCGGACGTGCATTGTCCTGTTGGAACAGCAACTTCCCTTGCCGGTCTAGGAATGGTAGAACGATGGGTTAGATGACGGTTTGGATGTACCGTGCACTATTCAGTGTCCCCTCGACGATCACCAGTGGTGTACGGCCAGTGTAGGAGATCGCTCCCCACACCATGATGCCGGGTGTTGGCCCTGTGTGCCTCGGTCGTATGCAGTCCTGATTGTGGCGCTCACCTGCACGGCGCCAAACACGCATACGACCATCATTGGCACCAAGGCAGAAGCGACTCTCATCGCTGAAGACGACACGTCTCCATTCGTCCCTCCATTCACGCCTGTCGCGACACCACTGGAGGCGGGCTGCACGATGTTGGGGCGTGAGCGGAAGACGGCCTAACGGTGTGCGGGACCGTAGCCCAGCTTCATGGAGACGGTTGCGAATGGTCCTCGCCGATACCCCAGGAGCAACAGTGTCCATAATTTGCTGGGAAGTGGCGGTGCGGTCCCCTACGGCACTGCGTAGGATCCTACGGTCTTGGCGTGCATCCGTGCGTCGCTGCGGTCCGGTCCCAGGTCGACGGGCATGTGCACCTTCCGCCGACCACTGGCGACAACATCGATGTACTGTGGAGACCTCACGCCCCACGTGTTGAGCAATTCGGCGGTACGTCCACCCGGCCTCCCGCATGCCCACTATACGCCCTCGCTCAAAGTCCGTCAACTGCACATACGGTTCACGTCCACGCTGTCGCGGCATGCTACCAGTGTTAAAGACTGCGATGGAGCTCCGTATGCCACGGCAAACTGGCTGACACTGACGGCGGCGGTGCACAAATGCTGCGCAGCTAGCGCCATTCGACGGCCAACACCGCGGTTCCTGGTGTGTCCGCTGTGCCGTGCGTGTGATCATTGCTTGTACAGCCCTCTCGCAGTGTCCGGAGCAAGTATGGTGGGTCTGACACACCGGTGTCAATGAGTTCTTTTTTCCATTTCCAGGAGTGTACTTCGTGACCATCGATCTTGATGTTATGTTTCTCGCTATTCTCATTTCCACTACTTCTCATTACCTTCGTCTTTCTTCGATTTACTCTCAATCCATACTCGGTACTCATTTGCTGCTCATTCCCCTAAGCAGATGGGAGGTGCCAAAGGCTACATCCTTGTCTTACACCTTACTTAATACGAGCACTTCGTTCTTGGTTGTCCACTCTTATTATTCTCTCCTGGCTGTTGTACATATTGTAAATGACCCGTCTCTCCCTACAGCTTACACGTACTTTTTGCAGAATTTCGAACATCTTGCTCTATTGTACATTGTCGAATACTTTTTCCAGGTCGATAAATCCTATGAACATGTCATGATTTTTCTCCTCTCTCGTGCCTTTACCTTTCCTAATGCCAAATTGATCGTCATCTAACACATTCTCAGTTTTCTTTTCCATTCTTCTGTTTACTATTCTTGAAAGCATGTTGGCTGCATGAGCTGTCAAGCTGTTTGCAGGGTAATTCTTGCACTTGTCAGCTCTTGCCTTCTTCGGAATTGTGTGGATGATGCTTTTCCGAAAGTTAGATGGTATGTCGCCAGACTTACACATTCTACACATCAAAGTGAATAGTCAGTTTGTTGCCACTTCCCCAGTGGTTTTAGAAATTCTTATGGAAGGTCGCCTATCCTATACGCCTCAACTGATCTCCTTTTATGGAACGTTATCTGTCCCTTATGCCTTAATTGATCTTAAGTTTTCTGGTTCTAATACTGGATCCCCTATCTCCTCTAAATCGACTCCTGTTTTTTCTTCTATCATATAAGAAAAATCTTTCCCTCATAGAGGCTTTCAATGTATTCTTTCCACGTATCCGCTCTCTGCATTTAACAGTGGAATTTCCATTGCATTCCTAATGTTATCACCTTTGCTTTTAATGTCACCGAAGATTGGTTTGACTTCCCTGTATGCTGAGACTGTCTTTCAGACAATCATTTCTTTTTCAAAATCTTCACATTTTTCCTGCAGCCAATTGGTCTTAGTTTCCCTGCACTTCATATATATTTCATTCTTCAGCGACTTGTGTTTCTCTATTCCTGCGTTTATCGGAACATTTCTGTACTTCCTCCTTTCATCGATCAATTGAAGTATTTCTTCTGTTATCGATGGTTCCTTCGCAGTTACCTTCTTTATACCTTTGTTTTCCTTCGCAAACTTCTGTGATGGCCCTTTTTAGAGACGTCCATTCCTCTTCAACTTTACTACCTACTGAGCTATTCCTTTTTGCTTATTGATACCCTTATAGAACTTCAACCGTATCTCACCATTCCTTAGTACTTCTGTATCCCACTTCTTTGCGTACTGATTCTTCCTGTCTACTGTATTAAACTTCAGCTTCTCTTCATTACTACTATATTGTTATCTGAGTCTGAGTCTGCTCATGGGTACGCTTTACAATCCAGTACCTGATTTCGGAATCTCTGTCTGACCATGATGTAATCTAACTGAAATATTCCCGCATCACAAGGCCTTTTCCTTGTATACTTCCTTGTCTTGCGATTCTTGATCAGAGTATTACTAGCTAAAACTTGTTACAGAACTCAATTAGTCTTCCTCCTCTCTCATTCCCTCTACCAAACCCATATTCTCGTGTAACCTTTTCTAGTACTCCTTTCACTACCACTGCTTTCCAATCTCCTATGACTATTAGATTTTCATATCCCATTACATACTGTATTACCTTCTCAACCCACATACATTTTCTCTATCTGTTCATCTTCAGCTTTCGATGTCGCCATGTATACCTGAACTATCGGTGACTGTGTTGGTTTGTCGATTCTGATAAGAAAAACCGTATCACTCAACTGTTCACAGTAGCACACTTTCTGCCCTACGTTCCTATTCATAACGAATCCTACTCCCGTTATATTATTTTATGCTCTATTGATACTGCCTTGTACTCATCTGACAAGTAATCATTATCTTCTTTCCGCTTCACTTCACTGACAACTACTAGATCTAGATTCAGCCTCTGCATTTCCCTTTTCAGATTTTCTTGTTTCCCTAACACGTTCAAGCTTCTTTTACATTCCACGTCCCGACCCGTAGAACATTATTCTTTCGTTGCTTATTCAATCTTTTTCTCATGGTAACTTCCACCTTGACAGTCCTCACCCGGAGGTCCGATTGGGGGACTATTCCTGAACCCTTTGCCAATGGAGAGATCATCATGTGGCTTCTTCAGTTACAGGCCTCATGTACTGAGGATACACGTTACGTATATTTGCTGCAGTGGTTCCCATTGCCTTCTCCATCCTCAAGCCTTAGATTATATCTCAATCTTCCGCCTTTAGGGGCAGATTCCCACCCGTAGGACAAGAGTGTGCCCTGAATCACTTTCCGTTCATCCACCTTTTTGACAAGGTCGTTCGCAGAATGAGAGGTGGCTTCTTACGCCGGATCTCTTCGACCGTCAATGGTGATTATTAATAAAAATTTAAACAGCGGCAGGATTCGAACCAGGAACCGAAAACGTTTTGATTATGAATCAACCCCTACACCACGGGTTAAAACTATTAAAGTGTTTATAAATCTCAAAAAACTCAGAAAAAAGGAGGATGCTACATTAGATAAAATTTGAATGGGAACGTTGCAACATAAGACCGACGATAGATCTCTGGTATTACCAGAGATAATCTCATAATCGACATCATGGACTGTGGTGCCGTTTACACTGCCCGTATATTTGGCGTTTCCTCGAATTCTGTTTGCAGTTCGCCACATTCTTCTGTAGTCGGTGAGAAAACGTTGGCAGCAAGTTTTATACATCGGCCACGGTCTGTTAGCCCGTAATTTCTAGGTGGTGTCAGCACCAGCCGTGAAAGCTTACTCTGTAGTACCTCATTACTCTGCTGCGTAGAATGTATATTGTCCATGACATCTAGAGACAGCGTTACCAGAAAAATATTTGCAGGAATTCAGGAACTGGTAAAAGTTCTAGAGATCTACCGTCACGGACTTCGAACAATAGAGAGGTTTAATGCACGTGAAATTATCCGCATAGCTTCGTCGACTTTTATTTTCAACAGTAATATTATTTACTGATTTTGGCAAATTGGTAATCTAGCTACCGCTCAGTGTGTTGTTGTTTCTTTCACTCTACCACGCAAAGGTTTAATAAACATAAATTAGTTAACACTAACCACATTGTGTCTAGGACATTATTCATTTAATATCACCAACCATAATCGTGCCAGCAAATCAATGACAATTTTAAAAATGAACACAGTTCTTACAGAGTAATGTGGCATCTGTGTTGCCGTCCCCTAGTCACTAGTCACTAACAAAGCCAAAGAACTTTTGTTCGATCATGCACCTAATTAACCATTTAATACGCTGACTAACTGTAGACTGAGGAAGGTTTAGTATGTCGCAGTCTGCTCTAATGTCTACTGGACTAACATTTTCGGATGAAACAGTTTTATGGCAAAATAGCTTAGCCAAATCTTAGAAATGTTGTTAGAATAAGTATTTCATTCACTGTAAGACTTCATAACGGTTTAAAACTCTGAACGAGGACGTGTCTTCAGCGCGGTATCTCGCTTTGTGTTCACACATTTCAATTTCTCCGATAATCGAAAAAGAAATCGGCGATTCATCTGTTTCATGCTTTACTCATTCTTACGAAATACTGGTGATAAGAATCTATATGATCCCCTTTTCTGATGAATGCTGTTTGTCTTTTTAATGTTCCTGCCTCGGTGTCTTCTGGCGATGGAGATTGTTACCTTACGCTTAGAGTTTAACGACCACCGCAACGAACACAACGTTCAAACAGTGACACGTAGGAAACACATTAACATCTCGTAATACATCGAGGAATTAGGGACGAGATATTCATGTAATAAGGGAAGATAAGAGTGAGTAGGTGCCTTTTAAAATAAAACACCACTTGTAATTTAGTTAACGCACTAAAACCGTTTGAGGACAGTCGGTCGGAAATTTTATTACTTTCTTTTTGATTGTGAATATTTCCTGTAATTCTTGAGGGACATCTATAACGGCAGCCTTATCTACCAGCGTTATAAAAGTGTCCATTTGAGAAGATTCTTTGAAAACATAATCTTCAAAGGAACTCTGAATGAATTTCTCGGGCTACTAGCAACGTCTGCACCGATTGAATAGATTGAGTTTCTTTTCTGTAGTAGTTGCATTAGGTTCGGAGCCAACAGTTCCGTTAACTTGCACTGCCGTATAGATTTCTACGGTCTTTTACAAGTGAGAAATAAATACCGGCAGCGCAGTAAGATGAGGGAAAGTTTTTATTCGGAATCAATTTTTATGATACGCAGTTGTAATCACTGTAACGACATTACAGAAAATGCAGTCCTAAGCCGTCATCGTAAGAATGTATTTTCCAGAAACTTTGAGCATCACCATTAAAAAGTTAGTCCGTCCATTCTCGTTATCGTACACATCCTTAGACTAATTGCCAGGAAACTTAAACAATTGAAGAAGGTGTAATACATGCGATTGGTGGCGTTAGTGTGTCAGTAACATCCTTGGGTGAATGGACACTATGACGGAAGTCTCCATCACAGCTTCCAAAAGTTGCTCTTGAAGAATTCAGTCCTGTGGACACGCCTTAATTGTTTCTTTCCATTAAAAATCACAAATTTCCAAAGGGATTCTCAAGCGCAATGATTCCGTCTTTATTTTGTCCTTATTGGAAGATAGGCATTTAACGATGCTGAAGTGCTACCGTAATATTGCAGTTGAACATGAGTTCCATTCAAAAATTTTTTAATAAATATTTTTAGAAAACCTCCATTAATTACAGATTATTTTGCATTTTATATACCATCGGTAATAATTGTGCATCATAAATTTTTATTCAAGTTAAACTAAATTTTAAGATAGTTCCGTTCATGAAATATCATATCTTAACTTTTATGTTCCACATTGAAAACTGCAAAACAGTTCGAATAACCGCTCCATATTCTTGTCGTCTGACAAAAAGTAGTTTTCTGAACAGACGTTTAGATTGTATTGTGAAATCAATTCTTTAAAATAATTGTGTTATATGAGTGTATCACATGCTCTGCGTATACTTCAGACATACAACAGGAAAGTGAATTCACTAGTGTGTATTAATGAATTGGCAGACTTATTGCAAATGATTCAGTTATCTATTATTATATGAAAAATATCTGTACAGATATCCTGTCAGATCGGAATAATATGTCAAAGCATGCAGAGATCGTCGGCTTGATTGAAATCTTCAGACACGTAAAATGGCCTTTCAGCAAATCCAAAAAAGTAGTTTCCTATGACCACAAGATTACTGAGTCACAGATGTGTTTCTAATTATTAGAGGTAGCTGTTTATGGGGTATCGAGAGAAACGGCCACATAGGATATGTTAGTTGTCATTCTTCCGGAAAAAAGTAGTCAGACTACAAACAAATTGCTTAAAAAGAACACTTACATCCGCTCCTACTCTATTCTGAATTGTGTGGGACCCATTCCAGACAAGTTTTCCACAGGTATCGTAGACCCACAGGTGGCCGACATTGAATTTTTGAAAATTTTCTCTTAGCTTCTACACCGTTAAAATTAGTCTAACTACAGTGCACTCGGAAGCTTTACAACAGCTATTCTTCCCTCTCCTATAAGCGAATGCAATGGGAAGCAACTCTAATATGTAGCAGTATTTTAAGTACTCTCTCCTGTGCACTACACAGTGGTACATAGCGTCAATATATACACATAAAAAAGTTTTGCATCATCCCAGTCCTCAGAACACCTGAAGGTAGACGTTGACTGTGAACATTGTATCACGGACACAGTCCCTTTTACTGTTCAGAGATGTCACTAAAACCGCCCAAAGACGTAAAAAACCATGCATGAGCAGCGCCTATTAGACGGATGGGGTTCGACAGCCGCTCAGTTCCCGTCCTTCCACCAGGAAGAAGGTACACGACTCGTGTCGTCTGTAGTTCAACATGCCTAGCCGGTTAATACCGCAGTTCGATCGAATCCGCATATTTACTTTGTGACAGGGAGGGTTCTCGTCAATGGAAGTGTCCAGGCGTCTCGGAGTGAACCAAAGCGATGTTGTTAGGAATGGAGGAGATACAGAGGGACATGACCTGTCGATGACATGCTTCGCTCAGACCGCCCACGGGCTACTACTGCAGTGGATGACCGCTATCTACGGATAATGGCTCAGAGGAACCCTGACAGCCACGCCCTCATTTTAAATAATGCTTTTCGAGTAGCCGCAGGACGTCGTTTTACGATTCAATCCGTGCGCAACAGGCTGAATGATGCGCAACTTCACTCACGACGTCCACGGCGAGGTCGACCTTCGCCATCACGACAACATGCAGCGCGGTACAGATGGGCCCAACAACATGGACCGCTGAGGATGAGCATCACGTTCTCTTCATCGATAAGCGTCGCATATGCCTTCAACCAGACAATCGTCCGAGATGTATTTGGAGGCAACCCGGTCAGGCTGAACGCCTTAGATACACTGACTAACGAGTGCAGCAAGGTGGAGGTTCCCTGTTGTTTTGGGGTGGCATTATGTGGGACGACGTACGCCGCTGGTAGTCATGGAAGGCGCCGTATTGGCTTTACGATACGTGAATGCTATCCTCCCACCGATAGTGCAACCATATCGGCAGCATATTCGAGAGGCATTCGTCTTCACGGACGGCAATTCGCACCCCTATCGTGCACATCTTGTGAACGACTTCCTGCAGGATAACGACATCGCTCGACTAGAATGAACCCTATCGAACATGCCTGGGATAAGTTGAAAAGAGCTGTTTATGGACGACGTGGGGAGTGGGACAATGTGGATCTACAGTGCCTTCATGAACTTGTGGATAGTATGTCACGGCGAATAAAGGCATGTATCAATGTAAGAGGACGTGCTACTGGGTATTAGAGCTACCGATGTATACAGCAGTCTGGGCCACCACCTCTGAGGGTGGTACAACATGAAATGTGTTCTTTTCATGAGCAATAAAAAGGACGAAAATTATGTTTTTGTTTACCTATATTCCAGTTTTCAATACTGGTTCCGGAACTGTCGGAACCGAAGTGATGCCAAACTCTTTTTGATGTATGTAGATGTCGATGTACATTTTGAAGCCGCGCTATGTGGAATATTTTCACTGTTAATGTCTTATTCTTGGTTCTCTTTCACAGGAACCATAATGAAAGTAGTACTTGAGTTCAGCCTTTATACGGATACTGCAGTTGTAAGGTATGTCACACCTCTGCCCAAAAAAATTATCAGCTTATTGTTACGCTTCCTGTAGTAATATATGAGTCTCGATGTCTTAATGGATGTCAGACCATCAATCCGAAAGCTTGGGGATGAATCGTCAGCTCTTCGAACATTTTTCTCTGTCACCTGTGCTTCTGATTTCTGATAAAGATTTGTTTAAGCGAAAAATGGCAAGTTTCATCATGTTCGGAGTTTAAGCTACTCTAAGCTATCCTGTAACTGCATGGGTACTTTTCGTTGGTTCAATATACGTGCTTAGTGGAGGCACTAGGGCCAAGCGTGATAGAACAGTGCAGTAGGTAAACCGACCATCTATTTGAGTGCTGTTTTACCGTACTAGCTTAAAATACTTGCTCTACCTCTGTAACTCTTTTGGTACTTTAGTAAGCTAACCACATGAAATTTCTATTGGCTGCCTGGTGGATGGCGTTTAGTGGTCATAGAGAAGGTGTTCAAAAGAATGACGAGTTACACAGAAGTTCACAGAGAGCATACATGTCTGATAGTCTGCCTACTATCCCAAATATCACGCACCCTGCACGGAAGTTTTTGAAACAATGTCTCGTCATAATCGTGTTCACTTTGTGGGAAAACTACCGAACAAACTGCCGTCACTGTCAATGTAGATGCATCACATTTGAAGGATTAAGCTTAGCAATACACTCCCAAATTAGAAGATTTTCGTTTAAAACGAATGTCGTGGTATGGTCTTCCAAACTCCACAGTCAGAGTCCTGTCTTATAACTCTCCAAGGAAATTACTGTTCCTTACCTAACGATATAGAAGATAGGGCGTTATATGCTTACATTTCGTTGTTTCGTCATTGGATTTGTTCTCCAAACAATGCCCAAACTCTTCTGATTATTAAAAGTCATTCTGAACGTATATTTTCACAGATGATTCTTCCGAAAACATTACAAAGTAGAGAAATCGCCGGCCTTTCTAAATAACAGAAGATTAATCTTGCAATTGATTGGCAGGCTGAGATGTATGTAATAGTTGTACTGTAAGAGCAGCACACTAGATCATAACTCGGTGCAGAAAATGGTCCCCGTAAATGACGACGGTCAGTACTTGTTGAGACCTGCTTTTACATAACCAGATCTAAAGACAGCCTATGGTGGCTGAAGCCGGACATTAAAAACAAATAATATTTTGACGTGGGATGTGTTACTTAGTTTGAATGTACCGATCAGTCATGTCTCTGCGACAGTGCAGTGACGTCCTTTAGACCATCTCTCATTCGCAATAAGAGGAGTAATGCACGACGACTGGTGATCGATATATTATGCGCAACAGTTCGAAAAGTGGAGAGTGACACTCAACAAAAACGTACGTACTTAAACTTGGGACCACAACCATATATTTCACTTACCGAACAATGGGCTGGAGCATTGCTCTGAATTTTTAGTGAACGTACTCCTGTTTTACAATTACAAACGAACTGACCCTCTCCTAGTTCCACATTTCAGCGTCATTGTTGACTGACAGAGATCACATGTTTGGTCCTTTACGAATTGCTATATCCCTTGGAAAAGAAAGTGTCTCTTTGCTCACTACCATGAAGTCAAATTGTGACTACATGAATAAATATACGTCGAATCTAACAACAAACAAGTCGCAACTACGTCAGGTGGAAAGACAAGTTATTCTAAAAGTGCATTCTCTCCTCGTTGTAAATGTTCTCTGGGCTCCCGCCACGTCCAAAGATTTAAATGCCACAAGCTGCGCCACGCACGTAAATGCGAATTGAAGAGTAGTTGTGTGAATGTAAATGTGAATGTACCTTTCGACCAAGTACTCCGTGGCTGTTTCCAGGTTCAATGATTACTGATGGGCTTTTGGTAGACTTTATACACTGTATGTACCGGCTGTGATCTCATTGATGCTCAAGGTTTTGCCATATGCCGTCTCTTTTAAGGGCATTGTCAGTGACTTTTACTTCTGGGGCTTTCTTAATTACACATTCTTAGCAGTAGTTAGCACGAGCCGTGACAGATGTTTCTTCAGATTTAACCCCCAAGAGCGTATTGTAGAATATAGCTAAAGCAATATTTAGAGGGTGACATTGGTAATTACATCCCTCAATTATTTTGCATTCTTTGCAGTGCGCACTGTTTGTTCGACATAAGATTGGCTACACTTGGAAGGCATCTTGTAGAACACAGATAGCATGAGATCTGTCAAACGTTCCACATGTCTCAGTAACTGTCGTTTATGATGGAGGTCAGAATGTTGGTTTGATTTGTGTCTTTCAACGAGGTGGCTTAGCTTGCTTGACACAGTACCAATGACCATCAAGATAGAAACTTTATTATCCTCCACTTCGTGTTTGATCTTATTGCCAGTCTTGTTTTCATTGCTTCATTTATTTGGTGATCATTGTATTAGTCTCTCCTGAATACCTTCCGTTAATGTCTCAACTCATGGGGCAGGTTATCGTGTCCGATTTTGTACACTGCAGCGCCAAAGAAACTGGTAGACGCATGCGTAATCAAATACAGAGATATGTAAACAGGCAGAATACGGCACTGCGGCCGGCAACACCTGCCTAAGCCAACAGGTGTCTGGTGCAGTTGTTAGATTGGTTACTGCTGCTACAATGGCGGGTTATCAAGATTTAAGATAGCTCGAACGTAGTGTTATAGTCAGTGCACGGGCAATGGGACACAGCACATCCGAGGTAGCGATGAAGGGATTTTCCCGCACGACCATTTCACGAGTGTATCGTGACTATCAGGAATCCGGTAAAACATCAAATCTCAGATACCACTGTGGCAGGAGAAAGATCCTACGAAAACGGGACCAACGACGACTGAAACGAATCGTTCAGTGTGACAGAAGTGTAACGCTTCCGCAAATTCCTGCAGATTTCAATGCTGCGCCATCAACAAGTGTCAGCGTACGAACCATTCAAGGAAACATCATCGATATGGGTTCCGGAGCCAAAGGCCACCTCGTGTATCCTTGATGACTGCACAAGACAAAGCTTTCCTACTCATCTGGGTCCGTCAACTCCGACACTAGACTGTTGATGACTGGAAACATGTAGCCTGGTCGGACGAGTCTCGTTTTAAATTGTATCTAGCGGATGGACGTGAATGGGTATGAAGACAACGTTATGAATCCATGGACCCTGCAGGGGACTGACTGTTCAAGCTGGTGGAGACACTTAAATGGTGTGTGATGCGTGCAGTTGTAATTATATGGGACCCCTGATACGTACGTAAGCATCCTGTCTGATCACCTCCCTCCTTCCATGTTCATTGTGCATTCCGACGGGCTTGGGCAATTCCAACATGCGACACCCCACTATGGAGTGGCTCCAGGAGCACTCTTCTGAGTTTAAACACTTCCGCTGTGCTGTCCACGAAACACCCTGGGCACGAACGCTACTGAGCATGTCTGGGATGGCTTGCAACGTGCTGTTCGGAAGAGATCTCTACACCTTCGTACTCTGACAGATTTATGGACAGCCCTACAGGATTCACTGTCTCAATTTCCTCCAGCACTACTTCAGACATTAGACCAGTCCACGCCATTTCGTGTTGCGATTCTTCCGCGTGATCGCGGGGCCCTGCACGATAAAAGGCAAGTGTGTTTCTTTGGCTCTTAAGTGCATTTGCTTGTTGTTCCAATGCTTGTCACAATGTGATTTTGTGTGCAGGGTGATGATGGATGGTGGCGTGCAGCTACATATCGGAGTACGCTTGCTCTCTGTAGACGCTACGGCCAAGGCATCCATTTCGACTGAGTGGACGAGGACGTTAATGAAGGGCCATACATCTTCTTTTTAAAGTTACATATTAAATGAATTTGACTTCAACGTAGCTGTCTCATGGGAAATATGCTCGAAGTTTTCCATAAAGATTATACAAAAACTGAATCTAAAGGGCTTACCATCGCAGCTCCGTCCGTCTAATAATAATAATAATAATAATAATAATAACAATACTGCCTGTTGTTGTACATAATATCACATGACTGAAGACTCCGCTTACATTGCTCGATCACGTCGCTTTCAATATACAAGAATTTTAGGTCCAAATAGTCTTCAGTGAGCACATTTATAAACAGCGCCACATCAGAACTAGCCGTATTGCCACCTTCACTAAATCAACGATAGTTAACCGGTGGACAAAATTGTCTTAGTCGAATAAATGTGTGCAGAAGACAGCGAACAGCTAGAATACACAAGATATGGAGATATGTGTATCTGGCTCACGGTATTTCAGGATTCTATCTGTTTAATTCACGGCGTAGTGGTTGATAAACTAAAATACCTTTCAGCAGAAGAAGGGTTCAAATTGTTCCTCTTCTTTTCCTTCAGCCTTTGTCCCGCGTGCCTGTGGGTCCGCTACATGGCTCCGTTGTCTCCATTCCGCTCTATCACGGGCTTCATCTGGGTGGATGTTCACGCATTTAAGGTGTTTATGAATTGTATCAGCGCGACATTGCTTAGGTCGTCATTTGGGTCTACTGCCGATGACTTCAAGCGTGTAACCTGCCTTGGCAATAGTGTCGTCACCGGCCCGTAAAACACGCCCAAACCATCGAAGACGACTCTCATGCATCTTGTCTTGGATCGCTTCAACACCAAACTGTTTCCTAATGCTGTCATTAGAAACGTGATCTAACTTAGTGAGGCCCACTGTCCACCTTAGCATCTTCGTTTCCGTTACACTTAGGCGGCGTTCTGTCTCATCTGCAGTCGGCCGGCATTCACAAACAAACAAGGTGACTGGTCGGATGACAGTGCGACGGATTTTTGATTTTAAATTATCTTTCATCCTGCGGTCCCAAGTGACTCCGGTTGTTGTTCGCCACGTCATCCAGGCTGCCTGAGTTCTGGTGTTGACCTCTTCGGTGAGTCGACCGTCAACAGTGATCGTGGAACCAAGGTACTTAAACTTCCTCACCGAGTCAGATCTTCACCATTAATCATGATGGTTTCCATTTCATGTCTGTCTGATTTGATGTACTTGGTTTTCTTCAAATTAAGGCGCCAACCGTGTTGCTTCAACTGGTGACTCCATTCTTGAGTTAGCCTCTGAGATCGAGTTTGTTTTCTGCTGCTAGCATCACGTCGTCAACAAAAAGTAAAGTCATTGGTAATGGCCGGTTCAGATCAGCTGTCACGGTGTCCATTCTGAGAATTAACACCGACTGAGATGGGGAATTACTTGGATAGAACTGAGGTTGTACGGACATAACTTCTCAGCTGTGCATAAAGTAACGGTACCCAGTTAATAAGGTGCTCCGGCACATCATGCTGTCAAAGTGCTAGCCAGATGAGACTGTGTAACACCCGATCAAAGGCCTTTTCGAGATCTAGGAATGCTAGATGCAGCGGCTTGGCTTTCTTATGATGTCTCTCGACTACGAGTCTTGCTACATGAATCGCATCAGTTGTGCGGCAGTTCTTCACAAATCCAGCTTGGTTTCTGGAAATCTGTGTGATCCCACGGATCCTTTGATCCAGAACATGCTCAAAGATTTTCACTGCATGGCAGAGAAGTCGAATGGGATAGTAGTTGATCCACTCAGCGGGACTTCCCTGATTCTTGAAGATAGACACGGTGATGCTCTGCTGCCAGTCAGTTAGAGTTTGTCCCTCGTCAGTGATCTTGTTGAAGAGTACCGTTAACCATTCGGCTGCCTTCCAATGATGGAAACACCATAACTCTGCTGGAAGGTCATCTGGGCCGGTCTCTTTCCCAGGCTTCATATTCCTCAAAGAAGTCTTGACCTCTTCGACTGAAATTTCTCTTACGGCCCCTTCAACAGCATGGCCGGTGTGTGTATTGGAGGATGGGGGAACACGTCTGTTGAGATCTTCTTTCAGTCAACTAGCAAATTATACGTCTCATCATTAACTCCGTAGAACCGATGAACATCTTCTGAATGGCAATGTGTTGCCTTAGCGAGTCGATATAAGGCCCGCTCTCCTTCACGTGTGTCAAGGTGTAGATCAGCATAACGTGAGGATTAGGTTGCTGCAATAGCCTGGTTTGCATCTCTTCGGGCTGTTCTGCACGCATTCCATCGCTCCGGTCTTTTACCGGTAAGAATCTCATGACACAATTGCTTCTTTGTGCTTACCACGTCTTTGACGGTGTCATTCTAAAGCCACGCATCTCTATCGATCCTCCGTCGTCCTCGTTGTGTTGTCGAAAGAATTGCTTGTGCAGCCTCTTGAGAGGACTCTTTCACTTTCTCCCAGCTTTCATCAACTGTGCTAATTAGTGGTAATGTAATTCGGGCTATGACGAGGGCTACCTTATCCTTGAATTTCCACCATTTGATTCCTATGCGATCTACGTGCTTGTTTGTTGGCAACTTCAAATTCTTCCGCCTATGACCAACTGCGTATTGGCTTCTGTCTTGGGTTCTTCGGCCGACGTTCGTCTGGTGATTTTACTGATGTTTCGCCAGCATGAGTGACTCGCGCTGTCGAAGCTTCACCCTCCACTGCCGGTGGTGAACTGCAGCTGAGCTCGCGGCCGCAGACTATATGTACCTGGCGCGCCAACGTCGGAAGGCTTCCCCGCGGTCATTCCCGGTGCGGTTCTCCTCTTGCTACCTTCAGCGGCCGTTCTCTGTAGTACGGGAAGCCAGGATCCGTTTGCCTTAAGGCCTTCATCTTTCTTGTTGAAGCTATTCCCGTGTTTTTGTATTTCTACAGCTTGTCTGAACAAGCGAGTGGGATAGTGCTTCTCTACAGCAAAACTTCCGTCTCGGTGAATTTTATTACATGGCCGGTCTATTTCAGCATTGCTCGGCCACGACCGATTTCTCCTTCCGCCCCAACCAGCAATGTCGCTTAAGTTCTTTGATCCAGGTGTAGATTGATCGTCCAGTCATTCCGACAAACTTTTCCGCATGTGTTTGGTATGCGGTATATTCCTTACATTGCAAGTGGGTGCCTTTTCTTGTTTGGCGATCTAAGACACTCTTCGATCTTCATTGTCGTTCAGAAAATCGTCTTTACGCCGTGTTTGTGCAATATACGCCCGATTCTGTCCGTCACTTCAAATGGTTCAAATGGCTCTAAGCAGTATGGCACTTAATATCTGACGTCATCAGTCCCTTAGACTTAGAACTAATTAAAACCTAACTAACCTAACTCTGGGAATGTATAGCAGAAAGGCCGTACCCGACATTTAGTTTTCTGATTACTTACTTCGCCGAGTCTTTGGCTCTGTTACAATTCTAATATAATTTGTGGAGTAGCTATTTCTCCTCAGAACACTTTCTACGTGTTTCATTTCGTGTCTGAGGTGCTGCCGCTCACACATTTGCGAAATGCAACACTTGGAAAGTGTGCAGTTGGATTTTGGAACATGTACTCTGTAAAACATCTTACATTACCTCGAAAAAATCGAATTATTGACAAATAACGAACATGGATTAATAATCTGTGGTTCTCTTGAAACACTAATACCTCTTTATTCTCATGAAGTGATGAGTACAGGGGATGTCAAATTGATTCCATATTTAGATTTCCAGAAGACTTTTGATACCGCTTCTCATAAGCTGCTTCTAATCGAACTTTGTGCCCACAGAGTTGTGCGACTGGATTCGTGATTTCCTGTCAGAAAGATCCCAGTTCGTGGTAACTGATGAAAAGTCATCTAGTAAAACAGAAGTAAGATATGGCGTTGCCCAAGACGGTGTTATACGCTCACTGCTGGTTTTGATCTATATAAGCTACTTAGAGAACAATAGGATAAAACTTCTTAGATTGTTTGTACATGATGCTGTTGTTTAACGTCTTGTGAATTTGTGAAATGCTCAAATTCATTTGCAAAATGGTTTAAGGAATACATCTGTGTAGGCCGGCCGGACTGGCCGAGCTGTTCTAGGCACTACAGTCTTGAACCGCGCGACAGCTACGGTCGCAGGTTCGAATCCCGCCTCGGGCATGGATTTGTGTGATGTCCTTAGGTTAGTTACGTTTAAGTAGTTCTAGTTGACTGATGACCTCAGAAGTTAAGTCCTATAGTGCTCAAAGCCATTTGAACCATTTGAACATCTGTATAGCGTGAAATGCGATAATGGTCTGCTAAAGAAACTGTATACACTAGGCTTGTCTGTCCTCGTCTGGAGTGTTTCTGCGATGTGTGGTATCCGCGTGAGATTCCGTTAACAGAGTACAGTTCAAATAAGGGCAGCTCGTTTTGTATTATGGAGAAATATTGGAGAGAGTGCTATGGATGTGATACCTCAGCAGCTCGTTTTGTATTATGGAGAAATGTGGGAGAGAGTGCTATGGATGTGATACTTCAGTCTAGATAGTAATCATTAAGAGAACGACGTTTTCGTTTGGGGAGGATCTTATAATGAAACCTGTGTCAACAACTTTTTCCTCCGAATGCAGCAATATTGTTTGCCCTCGTCTGCACCGGATAGAATAACATCATAATAAGATAATAGAAACCTGAGATTGAGCAGTAAGATTTATGTGTTCCTGTTCTCCGCGTGCTGTTGGAGAACGGAACGGGGAAAGAATAGCCTGAAGGTGGTTGCAAGAATCTTCTGGCAGGCATTTGATTTGTGAATTGCAAAGTAATCATGAAGATCTAGACGTAGATGCAGATGCAGATATACAACAACAATACGTTGTTATTTGACACTGTCAAATAGGAACATACACGAGGTACTTTTATAAAATACATGGATCAGAAATCCTACGTTAAAATCGCTAAAACTCCTGTATTTGATAAGTATTTTCAGGTATTTGACGAGCCACCTTCGGACAAATATTAATTTCATTCGTTAATTTCGTGTATATCGAAATCATCGTTACGTTCTTACGTTTTCAGCTGAATCGCTCCTATTCTAATGTATAAACTAAAGCATATCATAATGGTTACGTCATTAGACATGTTTGTTAGTCGCAGCGCTACAGGAACAAAGATGTAGCTGCTTGTCTGCGGTCAGAGGACTAGCCACACATGTAGCGTTACTGTTACACAAAAGCGCTGTCAGTTGGGGCTGTTAGCCACTATTGGTTGATCTGATGATGGTTAGTGAATGAGCTGAAATGAAGGAGTTTTAGCGACATTGGCAGAGGATAATTTATGCACAAATTTTTACAATAATAGAAGAATTTAGGTTAGCGTGGTTCAGTTGTTGAACTATGCAGTGACGGGATTTATTCAGTTCTTGTCACGTGCGTAAAATACTGAACTGGAAACGCATCTCTACTGCCTGTAGGGTAAAATAAAAAGAGGATGAAGTGTCACCACGAAAACAACGCGAAGCGAATACAACGCTTGGCGCCGCTTAAAGCCTGCTGTTTGACAGATGACGCCCACGTGGCGCTGTATTGGCCCCCGCCCAGCGCAGCCGTTAAAGGGGAGCGATCGGCCAGGCAGTCGAGCTGCGTGGCGTAGCGGCTCGGCTCGTCACGGCCGGCGGCGCCGCCTTATCAAGTTAGGGCGCCGGGGCCTGCTGCTGGGTATTGGCTGCGCGGCGCATTTCCGGGGCGCGTGCCGCCTCCTTACGACGCCGCCCACGTCGGCCGCCGCCAGGAAATTAGGACCGCAGGAAGGCGCCGGTCCAGGCCCAGGCAGCTGCAGCGGGCGTCTGCGGCCGCTCTGGGCCGCGGAATGTGGGCGTCGGGCGTCGGCAGCATCGGAGGACCGTCAGGTTGGCGTGGTGCCCGGCTTTGCAGTATTCTAGTTCCTTGCTGCAACAAAGCGGGTCCTCAAGACTGTATACCGTCATTCACAAATATAATAGCTTCGTTTCAGGTTTCTGAAATAGAAACACACTGACGTAAATTGTAAGTGTAGCGTTGTAAAACTACCGTAGGCAACGGTAGTCTAACGTAAGAAAGACAAAACCATGGTAGTTTGCCTAGTAGCGTTGATCACTTAGGATCGAACCTCGTTACCAGTAAGGTAAGTGTGTTGCATATCTATTAGGAGTTACCCCTTTTCCATCGTTTTGTCTGTGTATTTGATCAGTGTCTCACGAGATTGCTCTAGGATTGTGTCAGGTTCTGAATAGCTTATGGCACATTTTGTTCTACATACTCGTAGTTATATTCCAGACCAGCGAAATTGAAATTCGCAATGTTCAATTAAGGTTTTATTCGAAAATTGTGGATTTTTATGTGAAACAGAGGGTTGTCATAATAAAAATTTAAAAACAATCCAGATTAATCACGTAGTGATAGAAAACGCAATTTTCTCAATAAAAAGGTACAGTTAAAAAAACGCCAAACCAAAACATATCAAACATAACTTCAATACTTCATCGTGCTTATATAAAATACGTTTCTGTTACTCATAAACAACTTTACCACTTATCAATAATAACAGGAAACACTTGATTTTGATCATGATGAAGAATGTAATATTGAGAACAAAATAATAGCTGGAGCTATACAGATTTTCTTACGTTAGTGTAAATAAAGCGTACTTCCATCAAAAATAATTTCTTTGGCTACATAAAAGCGCAGAAGCTACACAAGAAGCTAATTTTTATGACTTATAAAATGCAATTTATATTTCGTAGGGATATAAAGCATACAAGGGACTAACAATGAACACTGTACAGTTCCAATTCCTCTAATGGGGAAAACATACAAACAAACAATAGAAGTCGTTGGCTCCTAGTCTCTCTCACACACAATCATTCATGTTTCTTTCCCTGCCAATGCTACCACCACTACCTGGAATCCTACTATCTACTACGACAATCACGAATTGTGCCAATACTACCGAACTGTACTTTCTTCAGAGCGCAGCTCTAGGTAAGCGTTACACAGTGAGATTCCAGACTGATATTTATAAATGTCTGTAATGATACAGGTATTAAATTGTTATATTTTCAGTCCATTAGAAACTGACATCGATCTGCAACATCAGCATTGCATGAGATCACCACAGTCGCAAATACTCTCTTGTTTTTTATTTGTTGTAGAATGGGATCGACAGTCTGACAATATCTTGAGGACTCTCTTCACATGCCCTAAGCAACTGTTGTGTCAATTTAAGAAGAAAACAGACTGCTTTCCACAGTAGAAAAGAAACGCCCTCCTTGTAACCAATCGCAGGATGGGCGGGAATCAGAACATCTCGAGCTTCAGATACCCTCGTAAGCTTATCGCCGCAGTGTCGCATACTTGCAACCACTGCGTACAATATAGCCGGAGCAGGCGACTGATACGTGTTTTAACGAGCCAGTGGGTTCTCACTCTGCTAGAACTGCTCGTAAGGGAATCTTACACACACACACACACACACACACACACACACACACACACACACTCACACATACACACACACACACACACACACACACACACACACAGACACACACACACACCGATGGTAAGTTGCATTCGAGTAGATTTCGGTGCCACAGTCGAGCGGCTTACCAGGCGATTTCAGTTGGTATTACGAACGGCACTGTGTCAAGAACTCTTGATACGTAAAATTCTTTGCGTTTAGCAGCGGTGATAGATTTTCCTCCGTGTCTCTTGCAAAAAAATTAATTTCAGGAAGAATAAATGTGATTTAATACATTCGCTTTGTCGAGCTTTCCTCGGTAACTCTAGGGTACGTTGCAGAATAAATCACGTATTTCAGTTACACTAAGTTGGTTGCGTAGATTTTTCCAGTGTGTTAATACTGTTCATGTTTCGTTTATTTTATTCGGTTATTTTTCTGTCATTAGTTTTGTAGATACTTGCAAGACTTACCACAATTTATTTTGAAGTTTCGATATGTCTATAGAGTTATTGTCGGTGGCAGCACTACTGACTACCACAGAAAATCGTATGAGGAGGAGTTAGTTATATACAATGAATAGGAACTTGATGATAATGGTGATGAATGGTTTGTGAGGCGCTCAACTGCGCGGTCATCAGCGCCCGTACAAAGTCCGATATTTTTCACAACCCAATGAATCTACCGTCAGGAATGATGATGATGATGATGATGATGATGATGATGATGATGATGACAACACAAACACCCAGACCCCAGGCAGAGCAAACCCCCGATCCGGCCGGGAATCGAACCCGAGAACCCGTGATCAAGAGGTAGCAACACTAGCCACTAGGCGCCGAGCTGCGCACAATAGGAACATGAGTATCCGTATATAATTGATTTCTCTAGAGAAGTTCAGTTAAAATGTCCACTTAATTTCATGTAACGTGATTTTGTTCAACCGGTAAATATTTTTATTAAGTATGTAACAGTTTTATAAATCAATCAAAATCATCAGAAGGAGCTCAGTGTACCGTGAGTCTTACTATAAACATCCACTACTACTCTAATGCTAATCATTGCAAAATCGGAGGGTGTGTTTGGCATCATTTCTTTATATAAAAGGCAACTCCGGCCAAAGCTTAACTTGAAGGTGTGAACCACATCTGGACAGATGAGTTGCAGCTATATTGCGGACACTGTAGCTAACCAGCCAGGCGGCCATATTCCTTGCACGAATCGCATCAGCGATCCAACACGTTGCCTGGGATGTATCATGCTATCAGCGATCGGCGACTGTTCGCTGCGATTTGGTCACATACGTGCGGTCCACTAAGGGATCGATCGCCCACGCGGCGGGTCGTTTCCATCAGTCGGTAATGTGTGGGACGCCTTAGACTGGCTGAGAATCGAGTGTAACATATTGCTATGACAACGGCCGAGGACGTTCTACGAAAGTTCACAGACGTACATTGCACTGGTCGTACCCGAACTATAATAAGTTCAGTTTTCTGTCATTTTCCTAAGCATACTTGCGTATGTAGGATAAACGACATATTATATGAAAATTTTAACCCCGCCGACAAAAGAGCGCACCCGAGGCACACGGCGATAGCAGTGGTGACTGTTGTCAGTATATGTTTCATCTCCTCTTTCCAATAGATTGCACAATTTCACATGAATCCATAGAGATTTGTGTTATGAACGATGTGTCATGATTTTTGTGTTTGCGAACGTATACCTTGCCGGCAGAACGGTTCTAGGCGCTTCAGTCATGAAACGCGGTGCTGCCACGGTCGCAGGCTCGAATCCTGCCTTGGGCATGGCTGTGTGTGATGTCCTTAGGTTGGTTAGGTTTAAGTAATTCTAGGCCTAGATTTCAGAAGACGTCAAGAAGAATATAATAATTCTAATCCCCGATGTTATTCAATCTGTATATGGAGCAAGAAGTAAAGGAAACAAAAGAAATATTCGAGTAGGTATTAAAATCCATGGACAGAAATAAAAACTTTGAGGTTTGCCGGTGACACTGTAATTCTGTCAGAGACAATAAAGGATTTGGAAGAGCAGTTGAACGGAATGGACAGAGTCTTGAAACGAGGATATAAGATGAAAGTCAACAAAAGCGGGTGATGCTGAGGGAATTAGATTAGGAAATCAGACGCTTCAAGTAGTAGATGAGTTTTGCTTATGGTGAGCAAAATAACTGATGATGGTCGAAGTAGAGAGGATATAAAATGTATACTGGCAATGACAAGGAAAGCGTTTCTGAAGAAGAGAAATTTGTTAACATCGGGTATCGATTTAATTGTGAGGAAGTCGTTTCTGGAAGTATTTGTATGGAGTGTAGCCAAGTATGGAAGTGAAACATGGACGATAAGTACTATGGACAAGAAGAGAATAAAAGCTTTAGTAATGTGGTGCTACAGAAGAATGCTGAAGATTAGATGAATACATTACAAACTAATGAGGAGGTATTGAATAGAACTGGGGAGAAGATAAATTTGTGGCCAAACTTGACTAGAAGAAGGGATCAGTTGGTAGGACATGTTCCGAGGCATCAAGTGATCACCAATTTAGTAGTGGTGGGCAGCATGGAAGGTAAAAATCTTAGAGGGAGACCATGAGACGGATAAAGTAAGCATATTCAGAAGGACGTAGGTGGCAGTAGGTACCGCGAGATGAAGAACCTTGCACAGATGACCTCCGATGTTAAGTCCCATAGTGCTTAGAGCCATTTGAACCATTTTACCATATATGTTTACAGCAGGTGTGGAATTTAAATCGTTGACATGTAAGGGAAGTCAACGTCAGTCGAATCTGCTACAACATGAGTAAAGCATTTTGACGTGAAATAAATCCATCCACACGTGTAAAATTACTTTTATGAGTAAATATTTGAAAATGGCTTAACCTCCAAATCAGCAGTCCGTGTTCAATGAGAGTTAGTGATCGTAATAAACGCATGAAACTTGCCACAGTTAGAGTATAGTTTATGATCGAAACACGACAACCAAGAACTACAACACAATCAGCTTACCAGATCGTGCATCCAGTTATAAGTAGGACAATGTATACGAGAGAATGTATTAGAAGAAAGTGTAACGTTGATCTATGGAGCGTTATCCAAGGTTAGAGTGACCTACACAGCGCAACAGAATTACAGGATCAATTTCTGCAAACCACGTAATTCCCATCCATTACGAGGCTTAAATTTGAAATTGCTTACTAACGTCCTATGTTTCGAAAGCGGGTCCCCTTGCGACAAGACCTTCTTCTCAACGACGCCTCAGTCACAGGGCGTTGACACTTGTGAAGAAAAGGCCACAGGTTAGAGTGCATGTGACATCTCAGTCACAAGGTGTTGACATTTGTGAACAAGAGGACATAGGTTAGAGTGCATGTGACGGGAAAAGTGGGTTAATGACGCTACACTGGCATCAAATTTTCCCACAATTCGGCCAAATGCCACTGTGGTCGAATCACATGATAGGAAGGTCGTCGCTTCGCCCTTACCCAAAGTGCATCTCTTCTTTTGATTGTTCAAATTTCTCTGAGATGATTAGTCCCCTAGATCGTAGAACTACTTAAACCTAACTAACCTAAGGACATCACACACATCCCATGCCCGAGGCAGGATTCGAACCTGCGACCGTAGCGGTCGTGCGGTTCCAGACTGTAGCGCCTAGAACCACTCGGCCACACAGGCCGGCCCGCATTGACATCACGCGGCTTTCTTCATGAAGTTTATATTGTTTGTGAAATCTTATGGGACTTAGCTACTAAGGTCATCAGTCCCTAAGCTTACACACTCCTTAACCTAAATTATCCTAAGGACAAACACACAAACCCATGCCCGAGTTAGGACTCGAACCTCAACCGGGACCAGCACAACGGTCCATGACTGCAGCACCTGAGACCGCTCGGCTAATCCCGCACGGCCAAAATTTATATTCCCGACTCATCAGCGCTCATAATTGGCACAAAAAGGCAGCATGATGTGGCTTAAAGATAGTTAACTGACGGACGCCTTTCCCTGGAGCGTTGATCCCAACACACTATGTAGTCGCAATAGACAGTTCACAGTGCGATGAGCAGATGGAGGACGTTCCTCACAACCTTTGACACTGCCCTAAAAACACTGTGGAGCTGTATCCCCGTCGGACGTGATCGCACCCGTTTGGTGCTCAGAGCGACGACACTTTTTGCTCTTGGGTACACATTGGAACCACTAGGAACCGTTGCCGTGTCTGCCTACCGAACGATCTTCCCGAATCTTGTCACATAACCAGGGATGGGCAAATTTTAACAATATTTATGTACGTTGCTCCATATTAATAATAGATATCGATATCAGAGAGATAAAACTATGGATTTTTGGGTATGTCGATTGATATTTTCAAAATTTAAAGCACATTTAAAAGAAACTGATCGAAGTCACAGAAATGACTAAGAAATATTTGAGAATTAACAAAGACTTCATTACATCCAGAAACAACCAAAAGACACAGTGCTCTGCAAAATCAATCATTTGGAAAAAAACTAATTAATGAAAGCAATAATTATCATCGACAGACATTAACAGAAGTCTTTTTTTAATATGTTTCCCTGTCAGACTGCTTCTGTTACGTGGCCCAACAGTTTACTAAAGCGGCCACTATTTCGGACGACACAGAAGATGCTTGGCATCTGGAATATTTTTTTAGCTATTTCTGACAAAACGGACGTGAAATGACGACTATCACTCAGGAACTTCATACGATCATCCTTCCGTTCTAAATGTGATTGAACGAGGTACTGTTCTAGCACGTTCGGCGTGGAATCGGAAATTGAAATTTCATGTGTGACTGAGCTTTCGGACTACAGTAATTCATACTGCGACTAAACTGCAAAGTTGTAAGTTTTCTTGTGTTCCATATGAAGGTATTTGGTCAGGTGACAAGTGACGAATGGCTCATTTCCCTACGCTCTGAACGAATTTCCCTAGTTGTTTCCACTGTCTCAGCTGTCACTGAAATGGGAGAATCAAAGTGATTGAATATGCAGTGTAGATATTTCATGTTTAAATCTGGTGCTCATTTTACTGCTGAATATGATATTAAGTTAAGCCCATCGTAAGACATTTACTGTCATCTCGCGGTGGCTGGTAGTAATTCGAATGGGCAAGAAATCTGCTGATGAGATATATAGTGTCCTCTTTTTTCTTGAGTCATCAGTGCTATGATTGATTTCATGCAGCCTGCCACAAACTCCCTATTGTGTCTATGAATCAAGAAGATAAAAAAAATATTGCTTCCTATATGTAATTTTAAATATCGATTAACTGCAATACCAATAATTTAAAATTCGAAGAAATACAGCGATATTACTTTGAAGAAATATCGGTATTTTGAAATGTGTATACTACTTTCCCATTCCTACACGTAACTACCATCTTCCATACAGTATGATCTTCCGAAAAGACATGGGAGTATGGCTGACTAGCCCAGCGAGGATGATGGCAAAGGTCAGTGAAGCCAGCCATGGATTTTTCTATTCGAGTCAGAAGCGAAGTATCCAGACACAACATGTTCCAAAACAGTATTGCCTACACTATCTTTGTAGTCTCTATTCAGATTTCACACTACATTTCCCCATTGGCGACCCGTCGAGTCACTAGAACAATTACCCATTTGTCTCGGTGCCACATAGTTCACTTTACGCGCCACTTGTCCAGAACGCCATCAGGCGTTATTTAGTCTCGCGCCAGGCTTTGTACATTATTTTTTGGCACATCAGTGTATTTCCTTAGCAGAAGAATATCCGACACATCAATGAAATTTTACACTTGAGAGCAATTCAACAGAGAGTTTCTGTATAAGCTATTCAAGTATTTTTGTCAATGCGTGTACACAATTTTTTATGGTACGAATTCTATTAAGTACAACAAACTTTCTGTTTATAGATTTTATATACGTAACTCTACGCGTTTTATTATGTCACAGTGCTTCCAGATAACTCACATAGTTCATCTCCGAGATCGACTTGCCATTCATCGTAGGATATCTGAGCGTCTTATGTTGTCCTTTGTTTTTTCACCTTGCTGTTTATTAACTTTTTCATGCCATTTTGTTCTGCATTTAGTTTTACTCATCTTATTAACTTTTATCACATTGCTTGTCTCGGCATACTTACCTACCTACTCTCTGCAGACCCACTTATAAATTTTCTCTCCCCTGTTTGAGTTTCACTTCTTGCCACGTGTCAATACTTGTTTCTTGTTCTCTCAGGACACATCACATGTAAGTTCATGTGACATAAGTTGATTGACTACAATGTAAACGACTTCATACAATGTTTCTATCATTAGTTCACATAATGGTAGTTAGTTAGTTAGTTACTTTCATGTTTCATGGATCACTTTGTTCGATATATTGACGTGATGTGGAATGAGTCATTTTATATTCATGTTGCAAATTAATTTGTACATAAAATTGTACTCTAAACATCACCATATAATTATTATTATTATTTTCCTCAAAATGAAAACTTGATATGCAGATTGAGTTAGCAATTCCTACCCACTACATTTTACGCCTTACAAACATAGAGATTCTTCTACAGAATATGAGGAGTTTTCAAGGAGAAACTTTTTCAATTCAGTTTCAAATTTTACCTTGCTGTCAGTTAGACATTTTATGTCACTGGGTAAGTGGTCAATTAATTTTTTTGTGCAGCATTGTGCACCCCTTTCTGTGCTAAAGTCAACCTTAATGTTGAGTAATGAATGTCCTCTTTTCATCTAATATTGTAGTTATGTACCTCATTGTCCCTTTTGAACTCTAGTCAATTATTTACAACAAGCTACATGAGGGAATACATGTATCGTGAAGCAGTAGTCAGAGTGCCCAAATCCTTAAACAGATGTCTATAAGATGATCGCAGGTGAGCACCACATATTATTCTTATGACACGTTTGCGGATAATGAAGACCTCTTTTTTTAAAGATGAGTTATTACAGAATATTATTCCATATGACATTACTGATTGAAAGTAAGCAAAATAAGTCAACTTACTGATTTCTCTGTCTCCAAAATTTGCTATTATTGTAATTGCAAATGTGGCTGAAGTAATAAGTTTTAGGAGCTCCAAAATGTGTTTCTTGCAATTTAAATTCTCATCAATATGGACAACAAAGAATTTAGATGTTTCCACACCTTGTATTATTTCATCAGCATGTATCACACTTATCACTGTTGCAGTACCACTAGGGGTGCAGAACTGAATATGATGTGTCTTCGTGAAATACAGCTTGACACAATACGCAGAAAACTGGTCATGATACTTTTGAGAACTTTGTTCACCATTTCTTCCATTTCTGTAAGTATACTATGAGTGATTACAATACTGGTGTCATCTGCAAAATAACTAATTCTGTTTGTTGTACATTAGATAGTAGATCATTTACATATACGAGTAACAGTAGTGGACCTAAGATTGAGCCTTGGGGAACTCCATATGTGATTTCTCCCCAGTCAGAATTATGTCCCAGGATTCTGTTGATTAAAGTACTACTAAGTACAGCATTCTGCATTCTTTTTGTTAAATAAGATATGATACATTGGTAGGCTATACTATTAGTACAATAAAACTTCCATTTAACTAGGAGTATACTATGTTTGACACAATCAAATGTCTTAGGTAGCTCACAGAAAATACCTAAGGGTGCTATTTTCTAATTTAATGCTTGTAATATCTGGTGTGTGTACATGTAAATGGCATTCACAGTTGAGCAACCCTTCTGATACCCAGATTGTGATTTTCTGAGAATATAACTGTTGCCAAGATGAGATGGTATTCTAGGATACATCACCAGTTCAAAAATTTTGGAAGATGCTGTCAACAGTGAAATAGGTCGGTAGTTACTGACCTCTCTCTTATCACCTTTCTTAAAATGGGCTTTAACAATGGCTTTTAGTCTCTCTGGAAAAATGCCTTGAGTTAGTGAAGCAATACATATTTCAGACAATACCGGACTTATAATATGGGAACGAATTTTAGTACTCTATTGGAAACACTGTCAAAACCAGAAGAGCTTTTATTCTTGAGAAAATGTATGACCCTCGTAATTTCAGAAGCAGATGTTGGTGGTACATTGATATGATGTAATTTTATGAGAGTTACTTCTTCAATCTATTGCTCTGATCTTTCTTTTGAACTGCTGGTCCCATGCTTTCTACGGTGTTTAGGAAACGATTGTTAAAAATATTTGCTACATGTGACTTATCACTTATAACCCTTCCATTCCACTCAGTAGTAATATTACTATCTTCTATGGTTGGTTGAAATTTCACTTGCTTCACTATACTCCATATTGCCTTCATTCTGTTGTGAGACATACTGATTTCTGACATTTTGTGCACGTTTCTTCACTTTTTTATAAACTTTGTTAGTAATTTCGGCTAGTATTTGTAGTGTGCATGATCTGTATTTTAATACTAGACGATTTCACACAACTTTATTCTGTAATTTGCTGGTTTGTGATTTCACACTACTTTATTTTGTAGTTTTTCTGTTGTGTGACCGAGTTGTTTTGCATCATTCGTGTAATACATTTGTTGATGATGGTGCTACTGCTGCATTATTATATTCGACTATTTCTGTTGAATTCTGTTGTTCGATACCACATAGATACCACGAGATAATGGCCTTGCAGCCAAAACCGGTAGCGGTTTTTAAAATAAGTAGAAAAGTAGAACTGGCGAGAAAGTTTCATTCAAAAGTTGAGTATTTATTTTTGGTTCTTCACAATTATGTCTAACAGTCATGTTTCCTCTTCTGGTAAGCAATAATGTTCTTTCCTCACCTATTGTTTTTAGCAGCTACTAGTTTTGTCCTAATTTGTAGACTTTCTTTACAACCACATCTCATAGCATCACATTTCAAATGACGTACGAGTCTCCTGCTTTATCGAGAGTGAAGATGACTTCTGCCTCAGTTCCATATCAACATATTTCACACCAGTAGATATTTGGTTTACTTTATTCGCCTGCGTCAATCTTCTTCTGGCACCAGTGTTCTTCTATAGTCTTCTTTGTTACTAAAATTTATTTACTATTACCATTACATTTCAGGATTTCAAGTTTATGGTCATTCAACTCATGGGACAATAGCTGAGTTCAGCCACAGTGCTGTTTAACATGCCTGTTTGGATGTACATGAATTTCTTAACAATCAATTTCCATTTTCCTTTTTTTTTGTTGTAAATGTGTGAGTGGATTGAGAAACTACACTTCCCAGCGATATGTCCCAAGGAGATGAAAATATTAAAATGTATAATATTGTGACAGGTTTTTGATAGCTCTAGCTGAGAAGGTAAGTTTTCGATATTTCCCATCACTCATGGCAATGTTTCAGAGATTATTCTGATGAGAGAGATACAGTTCAGTGTAACATGATGTGAGATATTCATGTACAGATAATATTCTGAGTGTGATAGCTTCTGGAGAAATACAGTCACCAATATTTTTCAGTGAAGTCAAATTACGTAGCCATCGAATTCAGTACAAAGGCACAGAATAGCACTGATGGTGTTACATAATTAGTTTCAAAACTGTTTCCTTCAGGGAAACCAAGTATCGGACTGAGTCTCAGCTTACTGTATCTCATTTCTTGAAACAACATTTCGGCAGACACGCCGAAGCTCTTGCGACGTCATTCCATATTGGCACTTGTCATTCAATTGTTATCTCGCACAGAGCTATGGACGTCATGCTCATCAGGCAGTACAATGGGATTACTGGCCGGAATACTGTTCCGCATCATACGTCTATTGTGACGGTCCGAATCATGAGTGATTCCGTGTATAATGTTGTGTGGCTATCAACAGGGTATTATACGGGCTGCTGGTTTGCATTTATTGGGGCGGTGAGTAGACAGAGGGCGTCGAGGATGGCTTACAGGGGTAGGTGCACTAGCGTAGCCACAATCTCAAAAACAAGCTTCACATTACGGATGTAATCACGGACACAAAAATGTAAGAACTGAATCGTTATTCACGTTATGTGTTTTTTGGATCTTCTATCAATAGGGAAACTCTCTTTATTCTTTTTCATCTCCTCACATGTGAAAGTAAGAACATTTAGTTGAATCAGATTACTCTCTCATCAAAAATGAGTCAATATTAACATAAAATCATAAAACAATAAAGAAACGAAATAAAACACTGTCTACAGTGGTTAGCATGGTTAGCACAATCAAGCAATCGGTAGGAGCACAGTTCAAAATCGTGTCGAGGAATACGGATTTAGACATTTCGTAAGTTTCCTTAGCCGTTCCAGGTAAATGTTGAGGTGCTTCTTTCGGAAATGGTGTGAGTAATTTTCATTTCACTCGAGATTGTGGACCGTTTAGAATGACCTCTCTGTCGACGAGACACTAAACTAGATCTTCCTTCGTTTCTGAACATTATCTGTTCGTGATAGATCGGTCCCAGCAGTTAAGATAATCATGTAGAATTGCAGCACTTACTGAATAGCTGTTATGGATATAGAACAATGGAAACACGTAGGAATATCAACAATGAAGGGAAATATAGATTTCTATTTACCGTAAAGTTAACACCCTAAGTAGCAGACAGACACAATTAAAAGACAGTTAAATATGAGATTTCGGCCACAACTTTCATCAGAAAAAGAGATACTCGTATCACTCATACACACACACACACACACACACACACACACACACACACACACACACACACACAAGAGCCCGCCGCGTGTTATCTTTACGGTAAGTACTCGTAACAATCTGTCTTTTCCTACATTGTGACGGAATTCAGGTACGACAACCTTCACTTGGAATGCTAAGTAGTGAAGTGTAACATGAGTTATTGGATGGATATCTTCGGTGTGCCTAGTGTTCGTCTTGTTACATTTATCGATAAAAACCAGCGAATTCTTTAGAAACACCATAGTAGTGCCACCCAGGAGGACAGATCACAAAATGTAGAGCGAACACGTACTTGATATTGAAATGACAAATGATATTAACTAGAAGGTGGTAGAAATTCGTACGCAATTTTATTTCCACCACGGAACACGATTACTTTATCTTCAAATATCCTACTTACTGCGGACATCTGTGCTTTGAAAATATTTCCTTCAGAAAACTGTATTAAACTGAATTAGGGTGGGTGCTTGTCGGTGAGTCAGGGTAAAGTATCCGTTAACTATTTAATTATTCTGGTGGCCAGTAAGAAATTTGAACATGATACTGAGTTTAAAAAAAGCAGGCACAAGTTACATACAGAGATTTTCCTAAAATTGCTAGAGACGATGGCGAAACATATCACCAGTACTTCACCAGCATGGCAGATTGCAGATAGGTTTTTATTCTTAAAGACTTTTTCATCATTTATGGAAAGTAATAGGCCGTCTCAAGTGCATGTTTCGTCACGAGCAAATTTCAAAATTTTTGATAGAGGGCCAGTTTAGTGAGTGGTGCACCCTACATTTAGACGAGCATCCGACGAAATTTTTAATCTTTTGATGTCCCACTGTGGTGACATTAACGTAGAAGAAGTGTTTATCGAAGTGAGGTACATAGTTCACAACATCTCAACATTGGAGACGGTTGTGAGAGAAATAAAATTAACTACCTTCAGAATACCAGTCATGTTGTACCTTCGCAAGTACAGCTTACAGAATAAAAACTGCCCATAAGTAGATACATTTTGAACCAGAAAAATGAGTTACTGCTAATAGTGGTGTAGGTAGAGAGTTTTAAGTAAATGAACGTATTTCTGAGGCCGCCGGAAATACAATTCTTCGTATCAAATTAAGCGCCAGGCTTGCTACACAGTGCTGTTGTAGATTAACTCTATTCCACTTCTGTTTTAAATTTGGGGAGCTACAGCTAACTGAATGTAATTATGATGTGTTTGTGTAATTACGCTAATTATACTGTGTCTGTTCCTTGAACCATAAGTTAACGCTTCTCCCCTTACGTTAATTTAATAGCGCATTTACTTGTAACATGTCAGTCTGAACATGATGTTGACAGATCTTGATTTGCTTCTGTAACCTACGAAATACAGCAATGTGGATGGCAACGATGAATGTAACGCTGTAGGCGATTAATGTATCAGAGAATTTTGTAACTAACGTCAGTGTCCTGGAACGTGTTTTACTGTATGTAATTCTTTATTTGTATTCCTAGCAAGTTGCATCTAAACTGATGATGGTAAGCAATGACAGTGGCTACGTTTCCGTCAGATATTACGGTGCTAAAGTTGGAACAACATTCAGGATGCCCTCCAAAGATGAGTAGTGGCACCCCTGGTCACAGATTGTGATGTCTATACAGAAGGTGTTGGTGGAACAAAGTGATACGGACCAAGCTGTGCTACGAAGAACAGAATATATTACAAATCAGTGAAAACATAATTTTAATGGGCATTCATAAAATTTTTGTTTCAGGGCGTACATGCAGCATAATGCAACTCTCACGGGGAATATAAACACCGACATGTAAGAAATGAATGGCATTTGCCGATGTGTATGCGGTAAGCGCGGAAACGAGAACTAAGGCGAAGCTATATCCAAATTTGATCAAATGGGACGAATGTGCTGTTATTCTTTTCATGGCTGCTGAAGGACTAACACTAGTAGACATCCGCCGGAAAGAAAAGAATGTCAGTACGTCTGTCGAAAATCACCATTTCTGAATGGTGCTCCAAGTTCCAAGCTGGCCACAATTGCACACAAGATGACGGTGGATCAGAAAGACCAGCCTCATCACCGAGTGACGTGGTGCAGTTGTTAGCACACTGGACTCACATTCGGGAGGACGACGGTTCAATCCCGCGTCTGGCCTTCCCAATTTAGGTTTTCTGCGATTTTCCTAAATCGCTCTAGGCAAATGCCTGTATGGTTCCTTCGAAAGGGCACAGCCGACTTCCTTCCCCGTCCCTCCCTAATTCGATGAGGCCGATGACCTCGCTCTTCGGTCTCTTCCGCCAAACAACCCAACCACAACCCAACCAGCCTCATCCGTTACAGATAAAAACAAGCGTGCAGTTGATCAAGCGATTAGGGCGGACTGGCTCATAACCAATCGTGCACTAACAAAGAATCTGAAGATCAGCTTCGGGAGCGTGTAACACGTTATCCGGCCGGAGTAAGACTATCATCAACTCAGCAGCCAGTGGATACCCCGGGCTCTGACTGCATAGCAAGCTGTCGTGTGGAAAATTTCGTGCTTCATGTTGACACCACGCCGCTGATGCTTCTAAGGAGAAATATGCAACAGTTGATGAACGACATTCGCCAAATTGAGAGTAAGGGCACACTGTAAAAGATGTACATTCTTTCCATAGTGGTGACACCCTTTTACTTGATTCCCTATGGATGTCTTTATACGCTTGACAAATGGGCTTCGTTCAGACAGAGCACCTCCATTAAAGTTTATCATTTTAGTTATGGTTAAGTTAGTTTAATGTACATGCAAATGGAGACCTGTGTAAAACGGGTTAATATCATTATCCCTGTGAGTAATTGTTTGCGGGTCAAAATCTTATATAATTTATGTATCCTCAGCACATTAGATTCTGCATAGTAAAAATTCGTCGTGTATAATAATGTTTTCATATTCAGGGGGTGGATAAAAGTATAAAAACGTCAAAAAACTCAACACATTACCATGCGTAATACAGTGAACAAATAACCATCGCATTCAAAATAGATTCATGTCGTCTGAGAATGCATAATTACAGGTCCCGTATTGTTATGAAGGGAATATTGTACAATCCTTTCTGTTAAATATCGTCAATTTCAGATAAGGATAATGGAGGTGGACAGCGCTCACGCACACTTCTCTCCAAAGCAGAACATAAATGCCCAATAATTCTAAGATTTGGTAACTGTGTTAACAGGGCAGGTGCGACAAGTCAACTTCATGCCCACAAAACTAGGTCTGGTCAACGCGAGCTGTTTGAACACCTGCCAGATCATCTTGGAATATAGCACCACCACTGGGGAACGAACATTGATTCATGGGGTCGATCTATCAGCCAAAATGGCCACCAAGTTCTTGAAAGTAATTCGACCATGTCGAATGACCATTGGATACCACTATGTGGCTCCCCAGATCACCAGCTCACCCACACCACGTTTCACTCTTAGGACATAAATTGGGCGAAGTTAAGAACGGTGTGTAATAAGCACTATAAGACCATGTAACTTTCTTCCTTTGTTCCATAGTCCAGGTTTTTGGCCTCGATACCATCTTTTCCTGTCGAGCATTTGCATCACTGATGTGTGCTATCGAAATTCCAGCTCGCCGTGCAATTTACTGCTTACAAAGCACCCCTCGTTTTGATCTAATACTGGCACTAAGCTCTGCAGTGATTTCTGCAGCTGTCGTCGTCCTGCTTTCCTCACAGCCCTCTACAATGACCATCTGTCTAGGTCACTCAACACACTAAATCGACCGTATTGCGACTTAGTGGATGACGTTTTTCGATGTCCCTGTATGCGATGTAGACTTTCGATATATGGCCGCTTGTAACACTGAATACTTTAACAGGCCCTTGCAAGCACAAACAATTTACCCGCCTTCTAAGTCAACTCCGACCTAATGCAACCACAATTACACACAAAAATTTTCTGATCGTGACCGACACTAACAACGTATTGAAGGAATTGCAGAACTGCCATTCGTCGTCAAACACAACACCACAACTTGTAGATGTGGTTCACATCTGCATTTATGTTTCAGCGGGGATTTCTCGCGGTGTTTCCTTATATTTGTAATCTGTGTTACTTATCACACATATTCCCACATATTCCTGTATATCAGGAAAGATTAAGCAACGGTTTTTTCCATTCTGATCTCCCATTTCATTGATTGTTGTTTGTGAGAACATCGTAGTGTGTCTCACGTAGGAAGGAGTAATATCTAAACCAGGTATCGTAATTCGCCAATGAGAAAGATGCAAAAGTGTAGTCAAACGTGTCCAGGAGGGTCAAGTTCAATGCCATGACACGCCATCAGAATTATAAATACCGACAGTTTTGGGCCCAAAAACCGCACTGAATGCAGGAGACTTCTGAAGAGTCTCGCTCAAGAGGGACATATTCGTGTTCGAGGCTATGAGGAGAGCCGGCCGCTGTGGCTGAGCGGTTATAGGCGTTTCAGTCAGGAGCCGCGCTGCTGCTACAGTCGCAGGTCCGAATCCTGCCTCGGGCATGGATGTGTGTGATGTCTTTAGGTTATATGGGTTTAAGTAGTTCTATGTCTATGGGACTGATGACCTCAGATGTTAAGTCCCGTAGTGCTTCGAGCCATTTGAACCATTTAAGCTGTGAGGAGAACGAGTGTTGACCAATTCCATTCGCCATCTTCATAAAGGTGCAACAAACAACGTAATGGTACGGTTGGTCGTCAGATACAGAACGTGATCATCTCTCACATACAGTGGCGGCAATTATGGTGGCAGCTGTAACTTTTATATTGTATTCTGGCCGTTGGTTGTGCCCTAAATTCAAGTTATCCGTGATGTCACCTTTCAGTAAGATATTGCCAATCTGCAGGCTTTGCATGTGATCGTGACCAGCACGTTCCCCAGATCTCTTCCGCATAGAAGAAATCTAGTCATACCGAGCGAGATTGCGGAGTGGATAGTACACTAGACTCACATTCGGTTTCAAACCCACACTTTCCCGCTGGAGGTTAGAGTCCTCCCTCAGGCATGGGTGTGTGTGTTGTTCTTAGCATATGCAAGCTTAAGTGGTGTGTAGGTCTAGGAGTCGATGACCTCAGCAGTTTGGTCCCATAGTAATTCACACACATTTGAACATTTTTTCAAACCCGCGTCATGTCATTCCAATTTAGGTGTCACATAAATCGCTGAAGGCAAATGCCGGTATGGCACCTTTGAAACGGCACTGCCGATTTCCCTCAGAATCCTTCCGTAATCTGGGCTTGTGCTCCGTGGCTAATGACCTGATTTTGTCGACGAGACGCTTAACTCTAATCTCTTCCACCTCTTCCTCCTCCTCCTCCTCCTCCTCCTCCTGCTTAGGGTCATGCGTTGCTGACATATTGGTACAGCAATTGCTTAATTGTGCGGAGTTGAAGAGGCACGGATCGGGGCAACCATCCCGTCTCCGGCCATCCCGATTTAGGTTTTCCGTGATTTCCCTGAATCAATTCAGGTAATGCCGGGATGGTTCCTTTCAAACGGCACGGCCGATTTCCTTCCTCAACCTTAACTCACCCGAGCTTGCGCTCCGTCTCTAATGACCTCGTTGCCGACGGGACGTTAAACACTAATCTCCTCCTCCTCGGTGCAACCTCATCCGTTATACAAGCCGAGCGGTCTAAGGCGCTGCAGTCCTGGACTGTGCGACTGGTCCCGGCAGAGGTTCGAGTCCTCCTTCGGGCCTGGGTGTGTGTTTGTCCTTAGGATAATTTAGGTTAAGTAGTATGTAAGCTTAGCAACTGATGACCTTAGCAGTTAAGTCCCATAAGATTTCACACACACATTATACAAGTTCAGTTTTACCGGATAACCAGCTGGATTATATCCTTGTGTAATCCCATACCACCTACTAATTAAATTATACTCTTTATGTAATGCCATAGTCTCATAATTATATAAATTTATTAATTTGCTATAATTCTTGGTGTTGCTGTTTTAATGACCAGAAGTGTCTATGACAGAACGTGCCGGATAAGTTGTGACACCAGTACACCATTAGAACTTAGCCTTTAGATGATATTTCGCTTCCACTGTTCTGGCTTACGTATTGGGAATTATTAAACTAATTAATAGTTTATGTGTCGTGGCTGAATGAGTCACATCAAAGTTTCTTGCAAGGAACACAATACAGTCAATCGGATTTGAGTAAATAGTACTTGGTACTAATGCACCAACAATCATTGCTGTAGCACTCTGAAACATCTTGCACGGACGACGCTATTGCGGCCATATCACTGAAGAATTTTATGACACGAGGACAGCCTAGGTGAGAGGTCCTAGCGAGGCTGGTCGCCGTCGGAGGTATACGTGTCTGTTGCTGACGAATGCCTGCCTTAGTCGGACCGAAGAAGCGCCCGGTGGTGGAAGCAGCAATGGCTGACTACGCTCAGGCAGATCCAGCGTGAAGAACTCTTGAAGAGACGTGGAGCGCTGAACGGCGGTAGCTCACGTTATGGGAATTCTTGTACTTGACTGAGATTCGAATCCGGAATCTCCTGCTTACTAGGCAGGGGCGTCAATCACAGCGCCACCCGGGACACAGTATTATCAAAACTACGCTGTAAATCTTGGCACGCCCTTCGGCCTACCCACGTTCACACTGAGCTCAGCCTACTCGCAGTCCTCCTCCATTTCCTCCATGCTCACAAGTGCGTCCCCCACGAGATCGGACGTACTTGTACATCTGCAGTGAAGAAGGTGGATCCACTGCTCAATATTTTTTAATTTGTCATCAGTCTACTGACTGGTTTGATGCGGCCCGCCACGAATTCCTTTCCTGTGCTAACCTCTTCATCTCAGAGTAGCATTTGCAACCTACGTCCTCAATTATTTGCTTGACGTATTCCAATCTCTGTCTTCCTCTACAGTTTTTTCCCTCTACAGCTCCATCTAGTACCATGGAAGTCATTCCCTCATGTCTTAGCAGATGTCCTACCATCCTGTCCCTTCTCCTTATCAGTGTTTTCCACATATTCCTTTCCTCTCCGATTCTGCATAGAACCTCCTCATTCCTTACCTTATCAGTCCACCAAATTTTCAACATTCGCCTATAGCACCACATCTCAAATGCTTCGATTCTCTTCTGTTCCGGTTTTCCCACAGTCCATCTTCCACTACCATACAATACTGTACTCCAGACGTACATCCTCAGAAATTTCTTCCTCAAATTAAGGCCGGTATTTGATATTAGTAGACTTCTCTTGGCCAGAAAAGCCTTTTTTGCCATAGCGAGTCTGCTTTTGATGTCCCCCTTGCTCCGTCCGTCATTGGTTATTTTACTGCCTAGGTAGCAGAATTCCTTAACTTCATTGACTTCGTGACCATCAATCCTGATGTTAAGTTTCTCGCTGTTCTCATTTCTACTACTTCTCATTACCTTCGTCTTTCTCCGATTTACTCTCAAACCATATTGTGTACTCATTAGACTGTTCATTCCGTTCAGCAGATCATTTAATTCATCTTCACTTTCACTCAGGATAGCAATGTCATCAGCGAATGGAATCATTGATATCCTTTCACCTTGTATTTTAATTCCACTCCTGAACCTTTCTTTTATTTCCATCATTGCTTCCTCGATGTACAGATTGAAGAGTAGGGGCGAAAGGCTACAGCCTTGTCTTACACCCTTCTTAATACGAGCACTTCGTTCTTGATCGTCCACTCTTATTATTCCCTCTTGGTTGTTGTACATATTGTATGTCACCCGTCTCTCCCTATAGCTTACCCCTACCTTTTTCAGAATCTCGAACAGCTTGCACCATTTTATATTGTCGAACGCTTTTTCCAGGTCGACAAATCCTATGAAAGTGCCTTGATTTTTCTTTAACCTTGCTTCCATTATTAGCCGTAACGCCAGAATTGCCTCTCTCGTCCCTATACTTTTCCTAAAGCCAAACTGATCGTCACCTAGCGCATTCTCAATTTTCTTTTCCGTTCTTCTGTATATTATTCTTGTAAGCAGGTTCGATGCATCAGCTGTTAAGCTCCCTTATGGCCCAGGGCGACACCCGGTGAGAAATGGCTCCCGTCTCCCACGCGACGGCTTTTATAGCCGCCCGGCGGAAGTATACATTAGCCAGGTTGGCGTGCACATGACAAGCGGAAGGATAATCGGTCCCCGAACTGGCAGCGCTAATTGCGGAGCCTCCCGAGCCTCTAGCGGCGAAACTGGCGCCACGTATTACCGTGGCGGCTGCGGGAGATGCAGTCGACAATAAGCACGGCGTGCTCATGTTTGCGGTCGTAGCTCAGCCTGCATCTCTGCAGCAGTATCGCCTGTGTCCCGGAGAACGGCCGGCCCACAGTATATGTCTTTGTTGATAAAGGTGGATCACGGGGTGGCACTAACGTAAGAGTGATAATGGTAATATTACATGGAAGGGTGAAGTCGGTTCTTTCGGTCATTTTCGGAAGAACAGACACCACGTATTCATTATAATTATTATTATATTATAATTAATTTGCGTAGTTGAGCAGTGGATCAACCTTCTACACTGCAGATGCACAAGTACGTCCGATCTCCTGCGGGACACACTTGTGAGCATGGAGGAAATGGAGAAGGACTGCGAGTAGGTGGAGCTCAGTATGAGCGTTGGTCGGCTCTGAGGCGTGCTGAGATATATAGCGTAGGTGGGATAATACTGCGTCCCGGGTTGCGCTAGGGTTGACACCGCTGCCTAGTAAGCAGGAGATCCCGGGTTCGAATCTCAGTACCGTACAAGAATTCTTCCTCCTTCCCCCTCCTTCAATTTACATACAATGATGATAATTATAATAATAGTTATCACCCGGGTTATCACAAAGAATGATTTTTTCCCGATCATTAGCGTGAATGTTTAGTTGAATTTGTACACAAATCCAGGTACTGTGATGAAGAAGAATCATTTTTATTGTGCGTAGAATGTCGTATTGACATCTTCCTAACAGGCCATATTCCGGCCAACGTTTGCCATGACAGGTGACTTTTTTTTTGGGCAGTATTTGCAAAAATGCATATGGTCATGGTATCCTTAAAGACGCAAGAATAAAAAAGTGAGGTTGTTCATATGACAATGTCTCAGTAAACAACAATTACTGCAAAGATATATTTTTCGAGATTACAGTAACAAGAAGCTCACCAGTCTGTTCGCTGTCGAAAGACGATGTTGTGCGGGATCGACAAAGCGCTCTAGAAGCAAAAAATGGCGTCTCCCGACATGGTAATCAACGTGCATCCGTTCACATTAACCACTTTAACTACAAAATCAATGATGTGCAACACTCTGAAAATAAAATGTTCAGACAGAATGAAGTCGCGATGTAGTGTTCTTGATTTTCAGAGACGTTCTTCAGCACTGGCGGGGATATATTATTTTGAAACGTAAGTGAAGGGATGTGATTTTATGTGCAAGAGCACTGTAATACCACCAAACACAACAGCTGTGCGAAAAGAAGAGCTGAAAATACTGACAGCAAAGCGCCATTATTTTAGCAGACAAGATTATTTTCACTAGTGGGATTATTCTTCAGGGGCTTGGATGAGATGGTGCTGTCTTGCAACATCCTATAGGAGAAGCTCAAGAATCCACTCTTCAGCGAGCGCACACTACATCCGATGCCAGACGAATCTACATTTAGAAAGAACTATTTATCTGTGTTATGTGAGAAGGTACGGAACAAAATATGAGTAAGTGTTACTGACTAACGCCTAGGTGTCCATAGATAAAATCACCGACGAGGATGGGCCTTATGGTCCAAAAGATGTTGTTGGCCTTCTAAAAGTGACGGGTCTGAGAAATGCTCCTCCTATCACGTGAATTTTTCGAGAGAGTAATCAACTCGAGAACAGTTATTTCGTTTGACAACTCTATGAAGCTACTGCCGACAGATGGTGTGAACAGAGACAATGTTTCGCTGTTAGTAACAGATGGTCTTTCATACACGTTTATCGCAATCAAAGGCTTTCAGAATCTCTGCTGCCAGTCACTTGCCTAGCACTTGCATTTAACAGACTTGCAGGTGATATGCGACAATATTATCACGATGTGAACAAATTCATTTCCTGTGCCAATAAAATCTATATGAAAGCTTATCTACGGATGTGTAAGCTCAAGAATAAAGTACCTTTACTGACCACCACCTCTCCCCCACTACCGACACACACACACACACACACACACACACACACTCACTCACTCTCTCTTCCCTTCAGCCTGTTGTTACAATATTATTACATCAATTACACCAAAATAAAAAGTCTTTCGGGAGCTTGATATGCGGCGAATCAGGTGTTATGAAGATTATGAAACACATCGTTACAGATAGCTTGTCTAAAAACTTGCAATGCTACGTCAACTATGAGGTGGAGGCAAAACCCTTCAGGCGACTGGAAGCTACTGGTACTCAACTGTGTGACGCCCTGGATACTACGTAACGTGTGCAGAAGGAGCTTGTGCTCATATAGAGTGAACAACAAATTTCAATGTGTACGCAGCGGAATCCTGGATATTCCACAATTTGGAAAATTAGTGACAGTCTTTATGGGAAAGCCACAACTTTTAAGGACAATGAACCAAAGCTGGCCTTTAGTGACCTCACCGCCTTAAAATACACTCCAGTGACGTCATCTGATGTGGAGAGCAGCTGTTCCAGTTACACAACTACCTTCAGCAACAGTAATACGTCTTTTAAAATTGAAAACCTGATAATGCACCGGTGGATCCAGTGCAGCTCTATTGAAAAACCTGAAATACTTTAAACAAATTGTGTATAGTAGTAAAAACCTCTTTATATGTGTTAATATTTTCTTCCTACTTTATTTTTTCTTTATTTCAGACTGATGCTAACATTTCAAAATAAATGCTAGTTAGTTTACTGCAAAAAATAAGTATCTACTCACAATTAGTTCAGAAGCGAATTATGTAGCACGTGGTCTATAAAAATTCATGAAGAATATTTTTGAATTAGCTTATGTAGAGACATATTTTAAGGTCATATTTATACACTGATAGAAAAATCGCAACACCAAAATAGAATTAATTTAGAGTAGTTAAATTTGGGGAACATATTTGTGCTTACCTATGCAAGGTCACATAACGTAGGTGATCAACATTGCAAGATGACAAGTTAATGTAAGCTCGAGATAATCCATTGCTAATGTGGAGTCACGTACATTTATAACCGGTGCAACCACCAGAATACTGAATGCAAGCATCCGAATGTGAGCCCATTGCGTTGTATTGATGCTGAATGCTAGTTTATGTGATGAAAGTTCCATTCCTGTTGAACTTTGTCAGTCAGTACCGGGACGATTAGTGTTGCTTGTGAATGGCGCTGGAGTTGTTCGACCGATGATGTCCTATTTGTGCTTGCTTGGAGACAAATCTGGTTACCGAGCAGGTCAAGGCTTCATGTAGATATTCTTTCTACAACAGCGATATGTGGTTCAGCGGATTAATGTTATCAAACAACTAACCAACACACAGCCATCACTGATAACGAGAAAGAACCAGTTTTAATTTTTAATCAGAAAACACAACAGATCACCACACCGCCGTTCAAAGAGCTCTCGTTGACTCCAGTGAAGTCGCAGATGGTTAGGGGTCAGTGGAATGCACGCTGAAGGTCGTTTGACTGTGAGCTGTCCTTGAAGTAATCGATTAGAAATACGTTGTGTCACTGTGGTTTTGATTTGTTTTTCTTTAGAGTGGAAAAACGACTAGGGTCATACGCGTCGATGTCAGAACCGCAGAACACGAAGATCAAAAAGGAGATAAAGCGACTACACGTTAAGCTCAATCAACGGAAATAAAGAAAGCTAGAAACAGCGACTTGGAGAAAGATCACCAAAATATGTCATACAAACAATAGAGGTTCTGAACTAAAGATTAAATGTTCTTCGCCGTATTGGTACGACAGATAAAAAGTAAAAAGTGGTCGACAGTCCGAGCGTCGTTCGCCAAAACGGCCGATACCTCAGACGGTAAGCATAAATGAGGACTTAAGTGGTCAGAAAATAGGGCATTCCGTAAGGGAAAAACTAACCGTCAAACGTCGAGGGCAATGAGCACAAAGTGTAGGGGGATCACCACTTAACAAATGGCGATGGGTAATAAAACAGTGCCTAATACGCAAGCTAGCTAAGATGATCCCACCACGGTGACAGGGACTAGAGGTGGTCGTCCAAGCCTCTGAGAGAGGTTTAATTCCACGGAGGTTGTTCTCATGAAAGGAATACCAGTGGTGATACCAAGTGACACCACCTGCTAACAGACGGCAACAGTGAGGTAATTGGAGGGAAGGAAGAACTAGCTGGCGGAGGTATGAGGACTGCCGGACTCGCATTCAGAAGGACGACGGTTCAAACCCGCGTCGGATCACCGTGATTTAGATTTTCCGTGAATTTCGTGAATCGCTTCAGGCAAATTCCAGGATGGTTGGTTTGAGATGGCACGACCGACTTCATTCGACATCCTTGCCTAATCCGATGCGATCAGCCACCCCACTGTTTGGTGTCCTCCCCCAAATTAACCAACCAACCAATAAGAAGGATGCAAGTGAGAGAGTCGGAGCAGATGACACAACAGGAAAGCTTGTGTCGCTGGATGTACTACATGGACAGATACAGGGAGAAGAGGGCCTTTCTGTCTTGCGTTTATAATCCTACTCGCGGGTTCTATCTCTTGCCCTGATTCTATGCCTTTGCCTCAGTAAGCGCGGGCTGGCCGACGTGAGCGGGGCCCTGACTTACTATTTTCCCTAACTATCAGTCCGTATTCCGGCTGTCCGGAAGACTCGCCCAGCGCTACTCAGAAAATAACATCCACAATTTGCTTAGCGAAAATCGTCGGTGTCAATGACGATCTCTCAAGGGAGCAAGATCGGCACAGGCTGTCTCTCAACGAGCCTATTTAACATCTATATGGAGGAAGTACTGGAAAGCTTTTTGGATGGGACAAGAGGCCTCAGGATATGTGGGCGGAAAATTGAAAGTATAAGATTTGCAGATGACATGGCGAACCTCGCAAAAAATCAAGAGACGCTGACTCAAATGCTAAATGACCTGAATGAAACCTATGCCGCATATGGTATGAAAATGAACAAAAAGAAAACCAGAGGCATGGTCATCAGCCTAAAGTAAAGAAATGTGAAAATAAAGTTGGGGTTAGAAATCATAGAACAGGTAAGAGTATTCAAGTATTTGGGAAGTTGGATTAAAGAAGACATGGATTGCCAACAAGATATCACAGTGATAATGGCTCTGGCGAAAGACGCAATTCAAAAGCAGAGAAGACTCCTAACCAGTTGTTTAAACAAGGAATTATGGAAACTACTGGTTAATTGCTTAATATGTAGCGTGGCCTTGTTTGGGGCAGAAACGTGGACTTTGAGAAAGCAGGACGAGAAGAGAATAGAAGTTTATGAAATATGGACATTGCGTAGAATGGAGAATATCAGCTGGACTGATAAAGTCAGGAGTGGAGAAGTACTGTGGAGAATTGGAAATAAACGGAGGGTGCTGCTGACGGTGAAGAACAGGAAACTAAACTGGATGGGCCACAATCTAAGAAGAGGTTGCCTTCTAATAGAGGCAGTTGAAGGTTTCGTTCTATCATTGTATGCTTAGGTACTATCGTCAATTTACATGCGAAGGTCGAGAAACGTATGTTGATAGAGAGAGTGTGAAATAGTGTTCTTATGAAGTGAATGAAGTCCATAGAGAACACGGGCTGCCGCATGAAGCTAAATGGTGAAGGGTTCACATGCATTGGGAAAGTGGCAGGTAGCGTGAAGTAAACCTTCCAGAGCAAGAGCCGAAAACAAACTCCAGGATGTAACAGGAAAGAGGGACGCGCCACATACTGGTACTGAAGAAGGAGGTATAAATGGTCGCAAGGCATGGCAGACAAACGGCATGCGTATCTACTGAGGAGAAAATCACAGCCGTATAAGAGCGGCATTTCGGCAGTTTCGGCATACAGACCGGGCAAATGTAAAAGGTGCCAGTGGCCAAACGGATCCCAACGACGGTGGACTGTATTGTGACAGTGTGAGATGGGCGGACCTGCAGATGCGTCTATAGTTTAGCTTCGAATGGACAATGAGCGGGTACAAACAGAGGCGGGTGGTCCGATCCACTCCCCACGAAACACTGCTATGGACATGTGGGACCGTGCACAGGGACGGCCAGGTATGACACGTGAGAAGTCCAAGTATCTTTCCTATCGAGCATGAGCCCTAGGGTCTTCGTTGTTTTAACGAGCGGAAGAGCGACAGGCCCAAGATTTAAATATGGTGGAATAAACCAATTGCGCCGCCAGAAATTCCCACAAACGGTTTGCCAGTGGAAATGCGAAAGCCATTGTCGATGCTCTACGAGTAAAGACGATCAAGACAACGCTCATGAAGCCGCTCAAGGAGACAGGTCCATGGAGAAGTGTAATATATGGAAATAACGTCAACCAAAAGGCAGCCGGAGATGCCTGGTGTGATACAGGCAATAATAGGAAGTCCTAGTTGTAGAGAGTACAGAGGATATCTGTCCACCAGAAGGTGTCGTAAGCTTTCTTCATATAGAAGAACAAAGCCACAGTCAGGCATTTCCGCAGAAAACCATTCATGACGTGGGTTGACCAAATAGCGCGATGGTCAACTGCAGAACAGTCCGCTCGAAATCCATATTGTACAGTGATTAGTAAATTGCGGGACTCGAGACACCATACCAGCCAGGCATGAATCATACGTTCACCATGTTTCACACACAGCTGATGAGAGGAATGGGGCGGTAAGTAGAAGGAAAATGTTGGTCCTTACCAGGCTTAGGTTTGGGTATGACACTTGCTTCACGCCAATGTCTCGAAAACCTGCCCTCTGCCCAAATGCGATTATGTTTTTACATATGAAGAGAATAGTTCTCCAACATCTGGAAGTGAACATCGTTCGACCCTGGGGCAGAGGATCGGGATGTAGTGAGAGCATGTTGTAGCTCCTGCTTAGTAAAGGCGACATTGTAGCACTAGTGATTTTGAGAAGGGAAGGGTATCGCCTGAGCCTCCTCCACCCGTTCCCCATAGAGGAAGGTGGGTGATAGAGCGTGCAGCTCGAAATCTCCCCAAAATAGCGGCCCAATGTGTTCGATATACGAACAGGGTCATAGACGATATCATCTGCTACGGTCAGGCAGGCTGCGTTAAGGATAACTATTGTAAGATATCCTATCTGGTATCACATCTGGGGTAATACTGTTTGAGGAATGTCGCCAGGGAGCCTACAGTTGGTCTTAGAAAGCTGTCATTTTAATGTGTATGTAGGTGTGGTCAGCGAACTGATAGCACACGGGAATTTGTCGCTCGAGTATGTTCAGAGAGAACGGGCCACTCCAGACGACAGGCAAACTGAGCAGTGAAGAAGGAAAGGTCCGAATGGGAATAGGTGTCCGTGGAGTCGGAAAAGAACGTACGTCCTCCCTTGTTAAGACAAATGAGGTTAAGTCCACTCAGGAAGTCAGCCAAGAGGGCACTTCTCGTACGGTTCTGGGACAGCCCCAAAGGGTATGGTGTGTATTAAAGTCACCATGCTGCACAAAGAGTTAGGGAAGTTTCCCAATAAGCTGGAGAAAGTCTGCCCAGGTGACACCGAATGTCGGAGGGCTGTAAATGGTACAAAGGGAAAGGTCAATTGAGGAAGAAAAATGGTGACTGCAACAGCCTGAAGCCAGTAAGGGAAACTGAAGTCATCCCAGATGAGCAGGCTGACTCCCCTGTGAGTTGGCTTACCGTCCTCGAGGGGAAGGTCAGAGTTGACTGGGGGAAGTGTGAGACGTCAAAGCGGTCGTGAGTACGCAGTTTTTTTCCCTGGAAGCTGAGAATAAGTGGACGCTGCGATTCCGATAGCAGTCGTCATTCCTTTTTGTAGGACCTAAAGCGACAAAGGTTCCATTGGAGGAGAGCCATCACTAGGAAAGGTGGGGAGGGATGAAATAAAGGGGTGTCACTTCAGCGGCTGCCGAGTGCCACACTTTGAAGACTCACTGCAACATGCCGCAGAGGCAGGGTGATCCTGCTCCATGAGATCTACAGAATCGTCAGCATTCTCCCTCTGCTGGTCTGCGGAGTCCAGGGCACAAAAACGGTTGACTGCGACCACCAGGTCGGCTCGATGAGGGTATCACATAGCGACACCGTTGATGAGAATCTCCGAGTCAGCGAAGGAGAAGACCGTTTGCCACTGTTTGATTTCTGTGAGATTTCCCGGTTGGCAGAGGAAGTCTCAGATATTTGTTGGCTTGAACGACATAAAATGTCTACATGGGAGTATTCCTACTGTCCTTTCCGGCCTGCTGGCCGTGTAGCAGGTGACTTCACTCCATGAGGCGAAAGTCTGGTGGCTTATTGTACAGCTGGAGAAGGAGACGGAATGCTACAATGACACTGGGCGATTTTACAACCGCTATGCTGAATTTGAGGTCGCACGTCTCCGTTGCCATGTCATTCGTGGAGCGGGATGTAGCAAGAACAGTACTGTAGGTGCCAGACAGTAGAATGCATAGTTTCCGAGTAGCCAACGACGTGCGAGCGACACGGTTAGGTACAGTTTCCTTTATCCGCTCATCGAGATACACAGGACAAACTCGGGATGAAGCTGCATGGTCGCCATTGCAGTTGATACAGAGGGGAGGTTCAAATGGCTCTAAACACAGTCGGACATAACATCTGAAATCATCAGTCCCCTAGACTTAGAACTACGTAAACCTAACTAACCTAAGGACGTAACACACATCCATCCCCGAGGCAGGATTCGAACCTGTTACCATAGCTGGAGTGAAGTACCTAGCACCGCTCGGCCATAGCGGCCGGCACAGCGGGGAGGAGGAGGAGGAGGCAGACAATCAGCCTCTTACCACGGGTTACACATTCGGAGGGGTGTCGACAGGACATTCGAACAATGGTTGTAACGGTGACACCAGTAGAAGTGCATCGGGTTCGGAATGTACAGTCGGACTGTGATAACTACGTAGCCTGCTTTGACCTTTGATGAAAGCACCACCCCTTCAAAGTGAGAATAAGACTGCTGTAGGCACTAAGGATTCATCTATCTTTTTCATCACCAGATTGACAGCAACGACGACCTGATCAGTAGGGTGCGCCGGATTTCTGCCTCAGTCAGACCATCCAGCAGCCGAATTTAAAAAACACCACGGGCAGTATTTAGAGCTCTATGGGCCTCGATACGAACAGGATAGACGTGGAGGAGCGAAGCTGTAAGCAGTTAATTCCAAATGCAAAATGCCTTGCCGTAAACGAGAGCAGGATTTCAAAGGGCCCGCAATTGCATCAATCCTTTCTGAATATTAAACGGATTTACCGTAGCAAAGGACTGCCTGCCTGCAGTATGTCAAACCACGAGGAAATGGGATGCAGCTTGGAGGGTTTTGAATCGTGAGCCTCATTCCGTTTATTTTAGTGGATGTTGGCTGTGAATAAGATGACTGGCTCATTGCGAGAAGGTCCCATTGATTGCCATTATGTCCGATGGCGCGCTCCTTCAACTGCCCCCCCCCCCCCCCCCCCCCTCAGAAAGGGGTGCACCCGTGTTAGATGATTGTTCATACCTCAGGTACTACTGCCCGAACACCTGACAGAATGATGAATCGACAATTGGGGAAGGTAGCAGCTCCAGCAATCACCCCTCCTTTGGCCTGGCCTGTACCAGGGGTACGTAAGAATCCCATATGTTGGCATGGGGCTGGGATTACGTGTTACCCCGTCACCTGTTACTCGACAAATGCATGGTCTGGTCTTCAGGAACGGACAGAGATGAAGAGATAAATGAGGAACCTCAAGCACCGAAACAGAGCAAGGATAGGAGAAGGGGAACTAAGAAAGAAAAAAGGAACGAATAACAATGAAGAGAGACCGAGAGAGGTGGCGCAGTGGTTAGACACTGGACTCGCATTCGGGAGGACGACGGTTCAACCCCGCGTCCGGCCATCCTGATTTAGGTTTTCAGTGATTTCCCTAAATCGCTCCAGGCAAATGCCGGGATAGTTCCCCTGAAAGGGCACGGCCGACTTCCTTCCCTGTCCGTCCCTAATCCAATGAGACCGATGACCTCTCTGTTTGGTCTCTTCCCCCAAAAAACCAACCAACCAATAATGAAGAGACTATTCTGATATCGGCTACCGAAAATGTGGAACACACTCCTGGAAACATCCCAGGGATCGATGGAGAAAAGAATATCAATAGGATAGACATGCAGCATGGAAAGGAAATGATGCTGCAAAGGCTGGGGCCCCGCGATAGCCAAGCATGAACCCACCAAATAGCGCCGAGCCCCCGGCGGTGGTGGAGGAGACACTAGGGCGCCAACTCCAGCTCAAATTGCTGCTGCAGATGCAGTACGATGCGCCAGAGCTCGACGTCGGATACGATGATTTTCCCTCTCAGTAGTGCCGCATGACTGTCCGGAGCCCTGTCTTCTTGTGACAGTACTTTCTCATGACCACCGCTGACAGCAAAGATATACGGTGGGTACATTGTTACCAACTGTTACTGTAATTCCGCAAAAGGAACACCCATCTTCTCATAGCCCTACTACATGACCTCATCAAACTCAGCTGTTGATAATGGCGTCTTTGTCGCCTTAAAGGCATTCTTGACTGACGTCAATTCACATCGTCTCTAAGGTAACTAATGCTCACGACCATTACAGCGTGTTTTTAAAGCAAAACTGATTGGCATCCTCATCATGACGCTACTACCGCCACTCTTATTAGACTGGCGCGAGATTTAATTAGACACCCTCTTTCAGATGTGGTACCACGCCTGCCAACATTCGTTTACGTCGCAATAATAATAATAGTAAACCCCGTGAAGGCCCGGGAAAAGAGTAGGCCTTCGGTATGTTCTGCTTGTCGTAAAAGGCGACGAAAAGAACAAACCACTAATAGGGATAACACCCTTCTTAGTGTGATTAGTTGGTTCAGGACAGAGCTAATGAAGCCTCGGAAAAGCGCTGTCACGGTCGGGGACGACGCTTCAACCCTATGCCCATCCACAATGGTAAAGTCACTACGAGCCACACGGAATATGATTTAAATCCAAATAGAGGCGTTTTGCTGGACATGCTTCCTTCAACCACTCTAGAAGGAAAACAAATACAGAGGATGAGATCGTCAGATGAAGTTACCGACACGTCATGTTCTGTTATTACCAAGCAACAAACTTAGGAACCAACACAACTGGATACAGATCACAAGTATACACAAAATTTATTACCAGATACCCAGAATTAAAGATTTTAACAGAACAACGAATAGCTAATCAGATCCGTGTAAGAAAAAAAAATAACAGGATACCCAGTCAGATTTAGAAAACATCAAACAACAAGTACAACAAATACTGGAACAAAATAATGTGCAGTCAGAAGAAGAAAATACAGTAATGGGCGCAAACATCCCAGAGCGCCCGCATCTCGTGGTCGTGCGGTAGCGTTCTCGCTTCCCACGCCCGGGTTCCCGGGTTCGATTCCCGGCGGGGTCAGGGATTTTCTCTGCCTCGTGATGGCTGGGTGTTGTGTGATGTCCTTAGGTTAGTTAGGTTTAAGTAGTTCTAAGTTCTAGGGGACTGATGACCATTGATGTTAAGTCCCATAGTGCTCAGAGCCATTTGAACCATTTTGAACCATCCCAGAGCAAGCAAACAAAGAACAACACACATCAGTTAAACAATCACAGGAAAACGAAATCTTAAGACAGCCACCAGAACAAGCACAAATAGAACACATGTTAGATATAGAAGAAAAATTTCAGCTGACATATATAGAATACAAAGACACAAATACAGACATTAGATCATTCTTGCATAGACCACCAAATAACCCACAAGTCGAAACAACAACTACTATCAACTCAATCATACGCAACAAAATAAATGAAAACACAACTATGGAAGAGTTACAACTACTGGTTTATATAGGATCACTCACTACACTAAATATACACACTAGGCAGAGATCAGAACCAACCAATACACAGAAGAAACCCACAAAACCAGCATGGCAACACAGGCTACAGATCAGAATAGAAAAACTGAGAAAAGACATCGGACAGCTAACACAATTTATAAGAAATGAAATATCAGACAAAAAAAGAAAAAGTTTAGGTAAAATCTCACAACAAGAAGCGATAGAGCAATTGGATGAAAAGAAGCAGATATTACAAGCATTAGCCAAACGACTTAGAAGATACAAAAAAAGTGAAAATAGAAGGAAACAAAACGAAACATTCAACACAGACCGAAAGACAATATATAACACACACATTAAAATAGACAATCCACCAAACATAACAGACATGGAACACTTCTGGAGCAACATAAGGTCAAACCCGGTGCAACATAACAGGCATGCACGGTGGATACAAGCCGAAACAGACACATACAAGATGATACCACAAATGCCTGAAGTGATAATTTTGCAACATGAAGTAACCCAAGCAATTAATTCTGCACACAATTGGAAAGCCCCTGGAAAAGATAAAATAGCAAATTTCTGGCTAAAGAAGTTCACCTCAATACATTCAAATCTCACTAAATTATTTAACAGTTGCATTGCAGACCCATACACATTCCCTGATACACTTACACATGGAATAACTTATCTGAAACCTGAAGATCAAGTAGACACAGCAAACCCAGCTAAATATCGCCCCATAACATGCCTACCAACAATATACAAAATATTAACTCCAGTCATTACACAGAAATTAATGACACATACAACACAGAACAAAATTGTAAATGAAGAACAAAATGGCTGTTGCAAAGGAGCACGAGCATGTAAAGAACAACTGATAATAGATGCAGAGGTGACATATCAAGCTTAAACTAAACAAAGGTCGCTACACTACGCATACATTGATTACCAAAAAGCTTTTGATAGTGTACCCCACTCAAGGTTACTACAGATATTGGAAATATACAAAGTAGATCCTAAATTGATGCAGTTCCTAAACATAGTAATGAAACATTGGAAAACCACACTTAATATCCAAACAACTTCAAATAATATCACATCACAGCCAATACAGATTAAGTTGGAATATACCAAGGAGACTCATTAAGTCCTTTCTGGTTCTGTCTTGCGCTTAACCCACTATCCTACATGCTAAATAATACAAATTATGGATACAATATTACTGGAACCTACCAACACAAAATCACACATTAGCGATACATGGATGATCTAAAACTACCGGCAGCAACAAATCAACAACCCAACCAATTTCTAGAGATAACAGAAATAATCAGCAATGATATAAATATGTCTTTTGGAACAGACAAAAGTAAGAAAAATAGCATAGTCAAGGGAAAACACACTAAACAAGAAGATTACATATTGGGTAACCACAGCGACTGCATAGAAGCGATGGAAAAAACAGATGCCTATAAATATCTAAGATACAGACAAAAAATAGGAATAGATAATACAAATATTAAAGAAGAACTAAAAGTAAAATATAGACAAAGACTAACAAAAATACCGAAAACAGAATTGACAGCAAGAAACAAGACAAAAGCTATAAATACTTATGCTATACCAGCATTGACCTACTCATTTGGAGTAATGAAATGGAGTATCACAGACCTAGAAGCACTCAATACACTTACACGATCACAGTGCCACAAATATAGAATACATCACATACATTCAGCAACTGAAAGGTTCACATTAAGCAGAAAGGAAGGAGGAAGGGGATTTATCGACATAAAAAACCTACATTATGGGCAGGTAGACAATTTAAGAAAATTCTTTATGGAACGAGCAGAAACTAGCACGATACACAAAGCAATCACCCATATAAATAAATCGGCTACACCAATGCAATTTCATAACCACTTCTACAACCCTTTAGATCACATAACGTCAACAGATACGAAGAAAGTAAATTGGAAAAAGAAACCACTACATGGCAAGTACACGTATCATCTGACACAGCCACACATCGATCAAGACGCATCCAACACATGGCTAAGAAAAGCAATATATACAGTGAGACGGAAGGATTCATGATTGCAATACAGGATCAAACAATAAACACCAGATATTACAGCAAGCATATTATTAAAGATCCCAACACCACAACAGATAAATGCAGACTTTGTAAACAACAAATATAAACAGTAGATCGCATCACAAGCGGATGTACAATACTAGCAAATACAGAATACCCCAGAAGACATGACAATGTAGCAAAAATAATAGATCAACAACTTGCCATACAACATAAACTAATAAAACAACACGTTCCCACATACAAGTATGCACCACAAAATGTACTGGAGAACGATGAATATAAATTATACTGGAACAGAACCATTATAACAGATAAAACAACACCACATAACAAACCTAACATCATACTCACCAATAAAAAGAAGAAATTAACACAACTAATCGAAATATCCATACCCAATACAACAAATATACAGAAGAAAGCAGGAGAAAAAATTGAAAAATACATCCAACTGTCTGAAGAAGTCAAGGACTTGTGGCATCAGGATAAAGTTGACATTACACCAATTATACTATCAACTACAGGAGTCATACCACACAATATCCACCAGTACCACCAGTACATCAACGCAATACAGCTACATCCAAACGTATATATATAACTGCAGAAATCTGTAATTATTGATACATGTTCAACTACCCGTAAGTTCCTATATGCAATGTAACATATACCGTACAGTTAATAGGTAGTCACGCTTGATCAAGGTCCGCGTCACTTTCCATTTTTAACCAGACATAACGTCTGAGAAAGGAAAGAAATAATAACAACACTGGAAAGGCCGGGAGCGTATTCGGTGAGTTTAGGCTACTGTGTTAGAAAAATATTAAAAAAACTTAAATCAACAAACTTTATTACTTGGCCATGCGACAGTCATAGAAGAACCATGCGAGCAAATTGTGTAATCGCAACAGGACAGCACACATGCTGAAAAGATCATTTAATAAATTGTCATCAGATGGTGAATGAATGACTTTAATAGTACGAGTTTCCGCATAATCATTTAACAGATACCTGTGAAATAGAGGAATCATAGTCATAAGTAAACGCAACAGCGCTGCCACGGCTCATCGCAAAAATATTGACAGGATGCCAGTGACATACGCGTAGTGCTTATATCGAGTTCTACTTATAGGCTAAAGGTATGTAGCACGAAAGTCAGAGGATGACTGACGGTTACACAGTGATGACAGCACCATGAAAGGAAAAGAGTTCTACCGGTGATAGGCGCTACACACGGTGAGGTGCCTAATAATTATTGATACCACACAATATTTGGAAGAATTACATACGGCCATACAGACAGAAAGATGCCGTTGGCAATATAAAATACGCACTGGTAGCGCAAACGTGATGGGAAAAATTTGTGAAATAATTTAACGAAGGGAAATTAAGAAAACTTTTTTGAAAGACTAAAAGCGCCAGCGCAAATTACGTACAAAGTAGAAAAATTTTACTGTACATTAGAAAATACACTCAACAAAAAGAATTTTGCATCCAGACACAGTCCCTTGGACTGTTCAGAGATGTCACTAAACCCGCCCAAAGATGTAAATAATCATGCATGAGCAGCGCCTATTAGACGGAGGGGGTCCGACAGACGATAAGTTCCAGTCATTACACCAGGAAGGAGGTACACGGCTCATATTGTCTAATGATCAACCAATGCCTAGATGGTCAATACAGCGTTTCTATCTCGTCGGCATTGTTACATTGTGCCAGGAATGGCTCTCAACAAGGGAAGTGTCCAGGCGCGTCGAAGTGAATGAAAACGATGTTGTTCGGACATGGAGGAAATACAGAGAGACAGGAACTGTCGATGACATGCCTCGCTCCGGCCGCCCAAGGGCTACTACCGCAGTGGATTAAAGCTACCTACGGATTATGGCTCGGATGGACCCTGACATCAACGCCACCATGTTGAATAATACTTTTCGAGCAGCCACATGCCGTCGTGTTACGACACAAACTGTGCGCAATAGGCTGCATGATGAGCAACTTCACTTTTGACGTGCAAGGCGAGGTCCATCTTTGCAACCACGACACCATGCAGTGCTGTACAGATGGGCCCAACAACATGCTAAATGGACCGCTCGGGATCGGCATCACGTTCTCTTCAACGATGAGAGTCTCCACCGTCGGTAGCTTAGTAATCAGCGTGACAATATGTCAAACCTTAGGGCCTGGGTTCGATTCCCGGCTGGTTCAGAGATTTTCTCTGGGACTGGGTTTGGTGTTGTTCTAATCATCATCATTTCATCCCCATTGACGCGAAAGTCGTCGAAATGGCGTCAAATCGAAATATTTGCACGCGGCGAATGGTCTACCCGACGGGAGGCAATAGTCACACAGCACTTATTACCGGTGAGAGTCGCATATGCCTTCAACCAGACAATCGTCGGAGACGTGTTTGGAGCAAACCAGTCAGGCTGAACACCTTAGACACACTGCCCAAACAGTGCAACTGAACACCTTAGACACACTGCTCAACGAGCGCAACTGAACACCTTAGTCACACTGCCCAACGAGCGCGTCTAGGTGGAGGTTCCCTGCTGTTTCGGGGTAGCATTATGTGGGGCCGACGTACGCTGCTGAAAGTAATGAAGGCGCCGTAACAGCTGTACGATACGTGAATGCCATCCTCCGACCGATAGTGCAACCATATCGGCAGCATAATTGCGAGGCATTCGTCTTCATGGACGACAATTCGCACCCCCATCGTGCACTTCTTGAAAATGACTTACTTCAGGCTAACGACATCGCTCGATTAGAGTAGCCAGCATTTTCACTATATATGAAACCTGCTTGCAATAGATGAAAAAGGGCTGTTCATGGACGACTTGACCAACCAACCATTCTGAGGGATCTGCACCGAACCGCCGTTAAGGAGTGGAACAATGTACACCAACAGTGCCTGGATGAAGTAGTGGACAGTATGCCACGACGATTATAGGCAAGCATCAATGCAAAAGGACGTGCTACTGGGTGTTAGAGGACCGACGATCTGGACCATCACCTCTGAAGGTCTCGCTGTTTGGTGGTACGACATGCAATGCGTGGTTTTCGTGATTAATAAGAAGGGCGGAAATAATGTTTATGGTAATGTGTATTCCAATTTTCTATACACGTTGCGGATCTCTCTAAATCGAGGTGATGCGAAACTTTTTTGGTGTGTGTATAAACAAGAATTTACGTAGGTCACTGTCCAGAACTGCAAGAGATTTATACACTACTGGCCATTAAAATTGCTACACCAAGAAGAGATACATACGACTAACAGATATTCATTGGACAAATATATTATACTAGAACTGACGTGTGATTACATTTTCACGCAGTTTGAATGCATAGATCCTGAGAAATCAGTACCGAGTACAGCCACCTCTGGCCGTAATAACGACATTGATACGCCTGGGCATTGAGTCAAACAGAGCTTGGATGGCGTGTACAGGTACAGCTGCCCATGCTGCTTCAAAACGATACAACAGTTCCTCAAGAGTAGTGACTGGCGTATTGTGACGAGACAGTTGCTCGGCTACCATTGATCAGACGTTTTCAATTGGTGTGAGATCTGGAGAATGTGCTGGCCAGGGCAGCTTTTCTGTATCGAGAAAGGCCCGTACAGGATCTGCAACATGCGATCGTGCATTATCCTGCTGAAAAGAAGGGTTTCGCTGGGATCGAATAAAAGGTAGAGCCAGGGGTCGCAACACATCTGAAATGCAACGTCCACCGTTCAAACTGCCGTCAATGCGAACATGAGGTGACCGAGACGTGTAACCAATAGCACCCCATACCATCACTCTGGGTGATACGCCAGTATGGCGATGACGAATAAACACTTCCAATGTGCGTTCACCGCGATGTTGCCAAACACGGATGCGACCGTCATGATGCTGTAAACGGAACCTGGATTCATCAAAAAGAAAAATGACGTTTAGCCATTCCTGCACCCAGGTTCGTCGTTGAGTACATCATCGCAGGGGCTCCTGTCTGTGATGCTGCATCAAAAGTAACCACAGCAATGGTCTCCACGCTGATAGTCCATGGTGCTGCAAACGTCGTCGAACTGTTCGTACAGATGGTTGTTGTCTTGCCAACGTCCCCATCTATTGACTCAGGGATCGAGAAGCGTCTGCACGATCCGTTACAGCCATGCGGATAAGATGCCTGTCATCTCGACTGCTAGTGATACGAGGCCGTTGGGACCCAGCACGGCCTTCCGTTATTACCCTCCTGTACCGACCGATTCCATATTCTGCTAACAGTCAACTGCTGTTTGGGTATGAGAAATCGGTTGGAAACTTTCCTCATGTCAGTACGTTGTAGGTGTCGCCACCGGCGCCAAGTTTTTGTGAACGCTCTGAAAAGCTAATCATTTGCATATCACAGCACCTTCTTCCTGTCGGTTAAATTTCGCGTCTGTCGGACGTCATCTTCGTGGTGTAGCAATTTTAATGGCCAGTAGTGTAGGAAAGGAACTTATTTGCCAACCAGTTGTATAAATTATATCTACTCGACCGGTTCTCGTTGTTTCATCAGCTGGAGGAAAAATTCTTACACCTTTGACATTTTTAAACCAACAGATTTTATATTTTCTCCCATTTGACGACTGTTGAAACAACGGTAACTATTCGAAGAAATGTAATTCATACAGTTGAGTGGCAAATAAGAGTGCTTTCCTAGAATCAGATTTTCCTTTTTTAAAAAGATAAAATGCAGGTACATACAAGATGACAACATAAATAGATGGAGCATTGGAGCATGAGGGAATAAAAGCATAGTTTAATATTAGCACCTCTTAGTTATGTTCCTTTGTGTATACGCACTGCTAAAATATTGATAGACATTGTGCATTATAACCGGTAAAATAAAGTTGTACATCAGACAACCTGGTGATCGTTACATCTTGACATGTGGTAAATAAATTTTAAAATACGCAAAATAAGAAGGAAGCAAGCTGCATAGATAGGGGTTGTGGTATTTCAAATATTACATAGCCGTTATGTCGTTAAATTGTCAAAAAGCTGTTGGCGAACAAGGTGCAACTGTTCATTCAGTATTGTAATGGATCATGGTGTTTGATGCATTTATACCGCTACCTCTTCCCCATTCCACAGTTCACATTCTTTTGGTTCACCACTCAGTGTTCTCTCAGTCGGACGCATGGAATACCATCTTGTAACAGACAGTAGCAAATTCCGTAACGGTCTGTTCCACATAAATACGGTCGCAAGATCCACATCTAATCCAGTACATGCCGGACCTTTGGTACTTGCGTATCTCCCGAACCCACGGAATAATGCAAAAGCAACGCGACTTTTTTTGGGGTATGAAGAAAATGTGCATTTGCAATGCTTTGGCAATGTGGGCACGAAAAGGAAATGGATGCATATTTAACCTTTTCGTCTGCTCATACAGGCCGACAATTTGGCTTGCTAAAATCTTTCTGCACTATACCACTTATAAATTTAGCTAATGCAACTTGCACGACTGTTTCTCACAACTTAGTTCCAACTTAGATAATCTGTTAAACATTGACAGGAACCTCGCACCTTTATGTGCATGCGAGTGAAATTAATCATCGTTAATTATAATACACAGATGAATTACGGATGGCTGCGAGTGAGCACTTATTTAAATTAGTGGGGAAGCTGATAATTTGTGCCGGATTCGAACCCAGGTCCTCTGCTCACTAGAGAGATGCTCTGACCGCTAAGCCATCTGGACACCGTGGTCATTGCAACTGCAGGGACTACCGTTGCACATCTCCCGTCAGGCGAAAAATCTGAATTTTTCCACACACTACTAACGTCGTCTCTCCATTACTAACGGCATTTCGCCGATCCCCTGATGTGCATCTGCACTGAAGACTTCGTTGGACGGGATATTTTGTTTATCCTCAACACTTCCACGACATGAAACGAAAACGTCAGCTATGGTAGATCACAATGTAATCATTATTTGATTCATCATTTGCGAAAAACCAATTCCCTAGGTATTTAACGAATATGTCGACGAAGATACCCGAAAGGCTAAATACAACTAAATCTTTGGTGCCAAATCATAGTACTAAACGTGGAAAAGTCAGAGAAGGAATAAGACTTATGAGCGGTATTTTCACCAATATTCAGTTCTCTGTGTCGCAAATGGATTTTTCATATAATTTTCAAAAATTCGTCTATAGAGACAAATGTGCAAATGTTAGTAATACCATAAGAGGCAAGCATTGTGTCCTCTGAGACAAAAGACGCTCCAAGAAGCATACCCATCGCGTAACTATTTTTGTTTTACTCCCCAAGATTGACTAAATGTGAAGGTCTCTTTAAAAGATGGTTAGGGCCTTGGTAACCACTCACTACTGGCCAAAGTGGGAAATTAGTTTTACGGCTCTTTGAGACGCAAGTCTAGGTATTTTAGGATTCATCATGAACTGTTTTTTCTTCGTATAGTCAGATGTAAACAGAAAGAATTTTAATAAATCTTTTCAAGTCGTTAATAAAACGTTGCATTGGATTTTTCTTGACTTCAGCGTTGTCATTGGATTCAAAGAAGTATAGAGTTTGGAAATACAATCAAAATCATAAATAAGCATTACTTCCTCACAACATAGCGTTAAGACTGTTAATAGTTTTCGAGAGAACCTAGGGAATATGTGTTACGTTGAAGGACTTTTGAAGAGCTTCTCGTGTTTTAACAGCTATATTTACCTGAAGAAACTATGAATACTTGCTGTGTTCTAAAGGGCATTTTAACTCAGCTACAGTGCTTTTAACAATTTGACCGTTGACTTTTTAAGAGACATTAAAACTTAAGCCTATTCCGAATAAGTTTTGATCATCAGGTGATAACGTAAAGTTTGTTAATAACTGTCGCAAAATCGGTGTTTACTTCTACCACTTGCCAACTTGAGCATTCTACACAACTACTGCATGTTGCCTACACATGTGCCTGCCTCTCCCAATGCAATAAATCGCTAACAAAACCACATAAATGAAAGAACTTCAGCAAAGAAATAATATGAAACAAATGATTACAGAGATCAGTACCTGTGATATTTGCGAGACTGTTGGGTCTGCATGTGGTTCTTATTTCACTACTGATCCATGTATGTTAATATTTATTTTTAATTCATCATGAAGTATTTGACACAATATTCAACTCAAGCGTGGCATACTTGGGAATTATTTCACTATTATGACTTTTGATGAAAAGGGATCTTGAGCTGGTTAATCATGATCTTTTCGGCAAGGGAGAAATGCGTATATATCCCAGTATGGCAGAATTAATTGTAGATGCCAGAAAAAAATCGTACAAGAAGGAAGCGACCAAATTGTGTAGGTGGCACAGAAATGCATAAATGCTGAATAGGTCAGTATTGGCGCCTACCAGTAGAATTCCGTTTCATTATGTTATTGCAGTGCAACCATCTGCTTGTCTCTGACTGTTGTGTATGTATCACATTTCATGTGTGCATGTTGATGTATCTGGCATATGTATTTTACTTTTAACATGTGGATATGTTCATGATGAGCCGTTGTAGCGTTGTTGAGTTTCCATATGACTATGTCTCCTATTTCACAAATACCTGATGATGGATTATGCACAAATGTGTAATATTGAAGTCCCTCGTTCATCAACTAATAAGTGACCTGTTCAGAAGTTGTGCAATTGTGTTCCAGTTAAACTTTATTAGAACTTGAGTCAGGAAGTGGTAAGAAATGCAAATGCAATACACATGACGAGTAAGATATTTAAGTATAGGTTGGCAGCGCTAGTAATAATTATTTACAGTCAGAAACTGAGAAGATGACATATTATCATATTCCTATCCATTGAATAGCCACTTAAATGGCCATCCAGGAAACGACAGCACGCTTCTCCAGTGCTGAAGTCACCACAGACGCCTGCTGCGGCAGCAACACTGCAGACAGCCCAGCGATGCGGGTTGCCGACACCGCTGCAAAGTCTGGCCGCCCCAAGAGTGTTTACAAGCAAGTACCACAGTTGATAACAAACACGTAGGTGCCGCCAACGTCCATCAGAGGGCATCAACCAGCAGCAGAGAGAGGAACTATTTCCTGGTGATCGCGTGTGTGCAAATAGTCTTGGAAATATCCTTCTGTCTGGGGCTAGATAATCCAGCTTCAGGACATTCAGGAGGCACTTCTCGACTCGTCGAGTGTGGAGAACATAGGCCGGCCTAGTGGTGTGCCACCTCGACCATCATTTCTTTCGCATTGATTGTGATACTTCGCTTCTGTCTGATTATAGTAATTAATTGTCATTTGCTTGATCCACAGAAGGGATCCTTATTGGTTTTTGTTTCTGAGGAGTGTGTTACTGTTGGTGGTTTACTGTAGTTTCTATAACAAAAACAAAGCTGGCAAAATGAGGTGGTTACATCTCTGTAGATTTAGCATCCAGACTTATTATCCTTCATATGCGTAACTTAAACGAGTAAGGTGAATCACCTACCATTTAAGAACTCCGTGCAAATCAACAAAAATGATTACAATTCTTTTTATTTTCAGTTTCGACTTTAACTGTGAAGTACACGTCATCAGGAGGAACGTGCAATACGAGATTATAATGAAAAGAATCCATCACAGATTAATTGGACTTATATGTTACCCACATTTCTTCGCATTCGAATTTCAACACCATCAGAAAATTCAGTTAAGGTTACGACAATTACTATGAAGAAATACAAATAAAAGCTCTTTACAACAAAAGGCGCCCATTCGAATAAAAATGTTAGCGGAAAATACAATGCTGAAAAATTTAAAATATAAAAAGCGAGAATAATGAAATTCATGAAACACTGAAAACACAGAATCAGACATGCCACAGTTAGCAAGGCAAGCTAGTGTGGTCGAATATGGATCACTGACTGACAGCGACGAGCACGCAACCGGGGAAAAGATTTCGCGGCCAACGAGGCTCATCAACAGCAACGAGCACCTCCAGTTTGGCTGCTGACCACAAACCAGAAATCACACAGCCTCAAATCAGAGCGAGAATTTCCGCTGGAATCCCGCTTCACTGGATGCCATGGTCTCGTTCCGAGGTTACGACCGAAGAAATACAAAGCAGGGTCGCGGCTATCGATATTCTCTGTGCGTAACAGAAAACAAGGGGATTGGAGAGGGGAAGGGGGGAGGGGGGGGAGGTGAGGGGGCGGCGCTTGTACCCAAATACGAGTAATAGAAGCAGTAACGCTAGTAAGAATCTTGCTAAATGAAGTAATGATAGCAGAAGCAGTGTTGGAGACCACGTCAGACTTACGTGGTCATAGTGTATTCCTATAAAGACTCTGGCCACGGTTTGCGCTGCTCCCCCCGTCGGACGTTCGAGCCCTCCCTCGGGCATGGGTGTGTGTGTGTATTATCCTTAGCGTAAGTTAATTTAAGTTAGATTAAGTAATGTGTAAGCCTAGGGACCGATGACCTCAGCAGCTTGGTCCCATAGGAACTTACCACCACCACCACCACATTATGAAGCACAAAATTCCTCATCATTGTCTCTTGCGGGTGGCGTATATGACCGAGTTATCGTAATCGATTAATAATTCCTTTCTGATACAGATAGAAAAGTAAGTAGGAGGCATGATCCCGACTAGAAAACCCAGTACTTCGTAAAATGTGTTAAATACATGTTCAAAAGTAAGGAAGATTTCAGCTGCCTTACAGAAACCAAATACAGAACTTTCTTGTGCATTTTTGTGGCGTAAACAGCGATTGGTGGATAAGAAACACCCTGATGGCTTTTATTCAAAACAAAGTACAAACATGTCGCTAACCATAAGTGGAGGTAAGACTATGAAGTACTTAAAACTGTAATACAAATAGTAATAGGAAAGATGATTAACATTACTAGTTGGCGAGTCATAGTAGTGGTAGATGCATGATGCATAAGCTGCCTAGTCACGTTCAGTACATTATGTTGTTTGAAAAATTTAATAACATTAAGTTTTGGAAGCGAATACAGATTAAATTTTATCGCATTATAGTGCAATGCACAGTGTACTGAAACGTGACTGTTTGCGGCGTTCATACGCTACGCTCGTCATCGTCTGCATCAAGCTCGCTTGCAACGGTAACAAGAGCTTAAACCTCTTTTCAGCGACCGCTACCAGTAATGATTTTATACAGTGCAACACACATCCGAAACTACTCCCTATTATCGCAGGATGACTAATACCGCAGTATGACTAATACCGCACCAGAACAATTACCCAGCCATGAGAGTGTAATGTGGCGTGAATAATTGTTCACATGGTCAAAGGAAATTTCTTTGCTGTCAGTAAAATCAGTAATCAGTGCTAGAGATTTGTGACTGATATTTCCAATACAGATGTTGTTGTGTAATTAAATTTTACTTACTGCTCGTAGCGTAGCAATCGAAGTTTTTCATCGTTTCTAACAATAATAGGGACGTAATTACAAGAAAATGTAATTCAAAGAGACTTTCTCAGATAACATTGATTATTACCTTTCATTCACATTAAGTATCATTCATAACAATTTGATACTCTAAAAATAAAAGAAAAATAAACACATTGATGGAAGGCAATCCACCACCCCTTCCAGCCCACCCCCCTCCCCAAACTCACATTGAAACCATGAATGTATAACAGGAATTAAAAAAAAATGGTAACAAGAACTAGTTTTATGAAACCACAGCAAATCGCTAAATCTATGATAGATCGTTGTAACACTGCTAACGAAACTTATTTAATACTTACATAGAAGAAATACTTTATTAATTAGCGTTGTGGCGACGAGTGGCACGTCTGCGAATTAAAGCCTCCTTGAACCGTGCTGTGGCGCATCCAAAGTCGTATAGCAGAGGAGCCCAGATGCAGGGCGCAGTCGGGTAGTGGAGGCCGGTGCGGCCAGACAGTGATGTCTGCAGTATACGAGCACTGCTGACGCTTTAATAGTTGGTGTCTGCTCAATTTCACTTGTGGGTTTTGGTAATTTGCCAGTGGCTAGACAGATTGAATTCTTAGTTTGCAAGAAGAGATGTCTTACAATTGTGGATTGCGGCACAGATTATTGAAGATTATTAGTTCACCTTCTGCAAAGGAATAATTTGGTGCGTTAACTTCTCCATTCCCATCACCATTATCAGCCCTGTGTTTAAAGACTTCATCCAGTTCTGTGGCTTACGTTACTGGTGCACTAGAAGGGGACAAATTATTCCCTCTATGAAACTCACCTCCGATGGTCGTGAGGGTATTAAGGAATTGACACTATAAGTCTGTGATGTTATACTGTGATACCTAATATTGTTCTCATCTCGCCGTAGTCGTTCTGAGTTATGCATCAAAGACCACTACTTGCCAGTCGGATATGGCCCATTTTCTTGTGTGTGGAAAAAGTGTTGTGATTGTGAAACATTATATTACGTTGTGGACATACAAAGAAAATTATTAAGCATATTTAAAGTGTTTTATCACTAATTAAATTTATCGGCAGATTACTGAAGGATTGCACCTGATTGGTTTGTTTTAAGGCTGTTCACTTTTGGGGTGAGAGTTATTGAACTATATGAATTCAAATAGTCATAACTTCCGAACGGTTTGCGTCAGGACGTACAAATTGCACGGTTGGCCGCAGGTGTGATGGGAATTAGTATGCTCCCACTTTCACTAGGACAGGTTCGTCAATAAACAAAATTGGCGCTTTTGGGGGACTGAGAATCATCATTTCGCGATCGAGGAGTCTCTTCACCCTGTACAGGTGACTGTGGTGTATAATGCACAGTTACGGAGTAGTCGGTGCGATATTCCTTGATCGCACGGTGACAACCGAACGGTAGGTGAAGATTTTGTAAGATGATTTCACCATCATTATTCAAAGCGATCCTGATTTCGACAAGATGTGGTTCATGCAAGACAGAGCTCGATCCCATCGAAGCAGGAGGGTGATGTCCTCGAGGGGCACTTTGGCGACCGCAGTTTGGCTCTAGGATACCGAGAGGCCACTGCTATGGGTCTCGATTGGCCGCCATATTCGCCGAATATGACCACATGCGACTCCTTTTTGTGGGGTTATATTAAAGACAAGGTGTACAACAATTACACCAAAACAATAGATGAGCTGAGGACAGCCATTCAGGACGTCATCCACAGCATACAGAACTTCGCTATTCGCCTACGCCACCTCATCGCCTAAATGAACGTGTCATAACCTAAATCCGAATATCTGTAGTGATGTTTACATGCTGAATAAAGTGAGTGGACGCTGCAGTTTGCAAGTAATTTACGTTTTTTTTTAAATTGTTCAATTTTTGCCACCCAATATTTATGTATGGGCTTATCCAAAGGTCTGAACATTCTGTGTTTAACTGATGATGCAGGCAGACATGTGACTATTGTGACGATGAAATTGAGAACTATAGAATCCTCGTTAATGCTGCCACTGTAGGTACTTCGTGACTTCGTACTTGGCGGTGACTCTCAGTTGTAAGAATCTTGCTTTCCGAGTACTAAATAAGATTTGTACATGCAAAATGAAGCGACGAATGAAGTATTTACCAAGGTCGAGATTTGAACCCGGGCTTTGTCACAAAGTTTCATTTGTTGATTCGATCTGGATATAGATGCCTGAGACTTGAAAAGGGCCCTAGATTTATATAGATTCGCTTAATTAAGGTTATTTGTAGATTATGTAAAGAAATGTGTGACTTATGAGGTGTCTGGCAGGGTACTGGAGGTCCAGTGAATACTGGCGTTTGAAATGATCTATTGTTAGTTACCTCTGACTGCGGATTGAGGGCTGTTAGCGATACGGGCTCGCTGCGGACTGGGGTAGCTTAATTGTCTTGATTGAGGTTCGGTAATAGGAAATCATCTTGTTAAGCTTTGTGTTTTTGTATTTGTTTAAAACACTGCCCCACATAATCGAAAAAGCCAGGCACAGGAAATGAAAGAAAATGAAAAACGAAGTAAGGTAATGAAACGTCCTGTTTTTTGCTTCTAAAAATGGCAGACAACATTATTAAGATATACCTCTAATAAGGAATACCGTGATCTTATTTGATGATCAAACAAAAGCTCAAGTGTGGATTCCTGTGTGGATTTCCCTGTATATGAAGTGCGCCAAGTTACCTATTTTCTAATGAACGTAAAAATGATAATACGTATCACAAAATAGTCATATCAAAAACCCATGGAAAGGCAACTAACATACTACGACTGGAGAAGAGGCGGGGATTTGTTAATGGGAGAGCTTGCATTTATCGGCATTATCTTGCCCAGCGAAAAGTCCAAGCGCGTAGAAAAAGTACAGTTTTGACTTCTGTATATAAGAATGGAACAAGAAAGAACTCACTAAATCACATGCCAATAACCTTAACATCGCTTTCCTACATATTTCTTGAACATATTCCACTTAGGGTATAAAAAGTTCCCTAGAAATGAAAAAGCTTCTGTCAACAAAAACAAAGATTTAAGAAGTATTGTTTGTGTGAAAGTCAGCTTACCTTTCTGTGAAATATTATCCAACGACCTGTGGATGAAGAGCAGCAGGTGGATATCATATTCCTGGATTGATATGGTGCAACACTGCAGAGTGTTAACGAAGGTTCGACCATACCGATTATGTTCCCAGATACGTCAGTAGCTCGAAGACTTCTTATGTAATAGGAATCAGTATGCTGTCCCTGTCGGTGAGTGTTCACCAGAGACAGGGGTGTTGTAATTGTAGCTGTTACTGCCATATGTAGAAGTTGGCGTATGGTGAAGCAATGTAGGACATGCCTGGAAACTGTCAGGATGCGCCACATTAAGTCTCGGCCGTGAAGTGTTTTACTATTCTCAGCTACAGTGATACGTTCCTCTCCGTCTACGTCACAGGGTCCCGCAATGTCGAGGACGCCACTTCGATGTCTGCAACCAACTTGGTACGGAATAGCTAACTCAGCAACCCGTGCAACGTATTGCGGCGTGCCGGCTGCGGAATTTTGACGACGTCAGAATGCGCCGGCAGCCGACTCAGCGGTCATCGTCCCTGTTGCCTGAGCACCGCCTGCTGGGAACTGCAGGTGAGCCCGCTACGTACTTCTTCGCCATCATGGTTAAGACCGTGGGCGCCACAAGCGCCTGCGATCCGACAGCCAAATCTGAGGCCCCTGCCTCAGGATGCCTCTGGCATGTGTTGCGAGCCAACAAGGCTGCTTGCGTAGTGAGCCGTCGAGTGGCCCGCCGCTGGCTGACCATAGACCCCGCGTTGGTCTCAGAGGGTCGAAGCAGCGATCTGCCATGGACTGGAACGCACGCGCCAAACTGCTGTTGAGTGTAGCCGGTGGTGTGACACGCACTGCCATCTAGGAGAGCTGCCACACTTGAATCCCCCTCGTTAGAAAACCGGCACCTATTTATAAACGGCTGTCTGCCTCTGTTTCGCTAACGCGGCACTCTTGAGTCACTCAATCATAACAGCTAGGTTGCGCCAGTGGGTCCCTTCTGTCTGTACTAAGGAACCCACTGCCCTAACTTCGTTGTTGCGCTCATATCTTTAGTGATTCATTATATTTTAAGTAGGTATTTAGTGCCATTTCCTCATGCGTTGCTTTGATGTATGTACTAGGTTCATGGGGGCTCTCTGCGTCACTAGCATCGGAATGTCGGAACAGAACGAACATTGCTGCGTAAATCCAGGGGAGAATTCACTGTGTTATTATAAAGTTATCTTGCGCTCAAGTATAATGTCTTGACACAGAGTATAATGAAATAGAACCGGGCATTCCGCTGGCAAAAGCATTGATTAATATCAAAAAAATCTGAAGAATCCAGATTACAATCTTCACAACTTACATGTTTGAATGTAACCATTCGACTACGTTTGCATTGCAACTAAAAGCGAGGAACCCACCGAGCTTTGAGAATGACTTATACTGGCCTAACAACAAACTAAGTATAAGAAAGTGTAACCGGTGAATGAGACAGCCAATCAGTTGCAATAAATCGAAATATTTAATTAACCTTAACCAATGTTTCGTAAGATTTAGGTCCTCTTCTTCAGAAAGACAATGATTACATTCACACGTAGACAGTAAGTTAGCAAAGCGATCTAACATCTCCTCATGGAATGATTCGGTAACGATATGTATGTCCAATTGTAATGAGGCCCTTGTAATCAAGGGTTGTCACATAAGTAAAATCAATCACATTAAATGCCAGATCCTGTTAAGAGCTACATCCAGACTTAGTCACCGAGCGAGGTGGCGCAGTGGTTAGACACTGGACTCGCATTCGGGAGGACGACGGTTCAATCCCGCGTCCGGCCATCCTGATTTAGGTTTTCTGTGATTTCCCTAAATCACTCCAGGCAAATGCCGGGATGGTTCCTCTGAAAGGGCACGGCCGACTTCCTTCCCCATCCTCCCTTAATCCGATGAGACCGATGACCACGCTGTCTGGTCTCCTTCCCCAAAAACCAACCAACAACCAGACTTAGTCCGCACGTAGCTCTTAACATTGTCTGGCATTTTATGTGACTGACATGAAAATACAGGTTCTCAGTCTTTCTGGTCGTCTGTCATTTAATTGTCGCACACACGTTACCAGGACTTGTTAATTTTGACAGAATTCCAGTCCCTGTCGCTACGTGACTGTTTTAGTGCATTTTGTGATTACTGGATTGCAAGAATCAAATATTCTGTCAAAATTAAGTTTTACGCATCAGTTCTCGCTTCTCGCTAAACGCGAAGTAAAGCAGAGCTCTTTCAATGCCAGTGAAGGCTTCCTAAACTCGATGTCGAACTGAAACTGTTAGACCTTGATGGCTACAAATTCTGGTACTTTGTTTCTTGCATAGCTACAACATATGAAACAAAAGGAAATTAATTTCTGTTTCGCTCTCAATTAAATCGGATATTCCAGATTTTTGGAGAAAGCAGTTTATTTATTTCTTTAAATTTTTTTTTAATGCTAGACTTGCATATTGTAGCATAGCACAAACCGTATACGTATAATGATTACGTAAATTGAAGCGTCTGAAACAACGCATAACCCGCTTGAAATGATGTTGACATCGTTTACTTACACACCTTACTGTTCTATGTCTACATGTATATCTGTACTCTGTAAGCCACTGTGCATGGCAGAGGGTGCATCCCATTGTACCATTTAATTGGATATCCGCCTGTTCCATTCACGTATGTTGGGCGGGTAGCATGATTGTTTCTGTGCTTCCGCGGCTGTTATTATTGATCTAATGCTGGAAAAAATTGTGGCGAGGTCTTATGGGACCAAACTGCTGAGGTCACCGCTCCCTAAACTTACGCACTACTTAATCTAGCTTTAAATTACGGTAAGGACAAAACACACACATACACACACACACACACACACACACACACACACACACACACACACACACACACACACCGATGTCCGAGGGATGACCCGAACCTCCGACGAGGGGAGCTGCGCGGACCGTGACAAGGCGATCTAATTCGGTCCTCACGATCCCTATGAGAGTGAAGTGTAGGCCATTGTAGTATATTCCTAGAGACATCATTTAAATCCGGTTTTTAAAACCTTATTACTAGGTTTTCTCGGGATAGTTTACATCTATCTTGAAATGTGTGGCAGGACAGTTCCTTCATCTCTGTGCACCTTCCCACAGGGTAAAACAAACCATTGACCATCAGTACTGCCTTCACGCCATACATGTTCAGTATCCCCTGTTAGTCCTATTTGGTACAGGTCCTACGCAATTTTTCGTCCTGTCTGTCTGATGTTGAACACTTTACAATGTCTGCATGTTTTTCCTTCCTGTTTGTTTAAAATGTTGTTTCGATTCTTTGCCAAATATGTCTAGACTTACATTTCATCGACGTTACTAAAGTACCTTCCTTCTAAGAAGAACGAAAAGGTTAGGGTTCAGGTTTAGAGTGACCATTTTATTGGAGATGCTCACTACACATGGAAAGGTTGTTTTCGTCCTGTTGTCCTATGTAGAACATGTTCTTGCATTTAATTCTACATATTCCTGCTTTCTCTTATGTGGTAGGTTCGAGATTTTTCAAAGTGAGTAAGTAAGGTATTAATTACAACTTAACTGTCAATTACATATATACAGGGCGTTACAAAAAGGTACGGCCAAACATTCAGGAAACATTCCTCACACACAAATAAAGGAAAGATGTTATGTGGACATGTGTCCGGAAACGCTTAATTTCCATGTTAGAGCTCATTTTAGTTTCGTCAGTATGTACTGTACTTCCTCGATTCACCGCCATGATTTCATACGGGATACTCTACCTGTGCTGCTAGAACATGTACCTTTAGAAGTACGACACAATATGTGGTTCATGCACGATAGAGCTCCTGCACATTTCAGTCGAAGTGTTCGTACACTTCTCAACAACAGATTCGGTGACCGAAGGATTGGTAGAGGCGGACCAATTCCATGGCCTCCACGCTCTCCTGACCTCAACCCTCTTGACTTTCGTTTATGGGGGCATTTGAAAGCTCTTGTCTACGCAACCCCGGTACCAAATGTAGAGACTCTTCGTGCTCGCATTGTGGACGGCTGTGATACAATACGCCATTCTCCAGGGCTGCATCAGCGCATCAGGGATTCCATGCGACGGAGGGTGGATGCATGTATCCTCGCTAACGGAGGAGATTTTGAACATTTATTGTAACAAAGTGTTTGAAGTCACGCTGGTACGTTCTGTTGCTGTGTGTTTCCATCCCATGTTTAATGTGATGTGAAGAGAAGTAATAAAATGAACTTTAACATGTAAAGTAAGCGTTTCCGGACACATGTCCACATAAAATATTTTCTTTCTTTGTGTGTGAGGAATGTTTCCTGAAAGTTTGGCCGTACCTGTTTGTAACACCCTATATAGTCATTATATATATTTGCTAGAAAAACTAATTAAAACTCTTAAGGTGCGGGATTTGAGAAATTGTTTAAAATACAGTGTGGTCAGGAGGTTGTAAACCTTCACTTAACGAATTTTGTCTATCAATTTTACGGCTGTCAGATTCGAATATGGGTATATTGCAAAGAGAAAGCTCTTCGTTACTAAATAAACCTGACCATGTGGCCTATACGAGCAGTTATCTGTTATACTTTTAAAATACACACCTGGAAATTGAAATAAGAACACCGTGAATTCATTGTCCCAGGAAGGGTAAACTTTATTGACACATTCCTGGGGTCAGATACATCACATGATCACACTGACAGATCCACGGGCACATAGACACAGGCAACAGAGCATGCACAATGTCGGAACTAGTACAGTGTATATCCACCTTTCGCAGCAATGCAGGCAGCTATTCTCCCATGGAGACGATCGTAATGCTGGATGTAGTCCTGTGGAACGGCTTGCCATGCCATTTCCACCTGGCGCCTCAGTTAGACCAGCGTTCGTGCTGGACGTGCAGACCGCGTGAGACGACGCTTCGTCCAGTCGCAAACATGCTCAATGGGGGACAGATTCGGAGATCTTGCTGGCCAGGGTAGTTGACTTACACCTTCTAGAGCACGTTGGGTGGCACGGGATACTTGCGGACGTGCATTGTCCTGTTGGAACAGCAAGTTCCCTTACTGGTCTAGGAATGGTAGAACGATGGGTTCGATGACGGTTTGGATGTACCGTGCACTATTCAGTGTCCCCTCGACGATCACCAGTGGTGTACGGCCAGTGTAGGAGATCGCTCCCCACACCATGATGCCGGGTGTTGGCCCTGTGTGCCTCGGTCGTATGCAGTCCTGATTGTGGCGCTCACCTGCACGGCGCCAAACACGCATACGACTATCATTGGCACCAAGGCAGAAGCGACTCTCATCGCTGAAGACGACACGTCTCCATTCGTCCCTCCATTCACGCCTGTCGCGACACGACTGGAGGCGAGCTGCACGATGTTGGGGCGTGAGCGGAACACGGCCTAACGGTGTGCGGGACCGTAGCCCAGCTTCATGGAGTCGGTTGCGAATGGTCCTCGCCGATACCCCAGGAGCAACAATGTCCCTAATTTGCTGGGAAGTGGCGGTGCGGTCCCCTACGGCACTGCTTAGGATCCTACGGTCTTGGCGTGCATCCGTGCGTCGCTGCGGTCCGGTCCCAGGTCGACGGGCACGTGCACCTTCCGCCGACCACTGGCGACAACATCGATGTACTGTGGAGACCTCACGCCCCACGTGTTGAGCAATTCGGCGGTACGTCCACCCGGCCTCCCGCATGCCCACTATACGCCCTCGCTCAAAGTCCGTCAACTGCACATACGGTTCACGTGCACGCTGTCGCGGCATGCTACCAGTGTTAAAGACTGCGATGGAGCTCCGTATGCCACGGCAAACTGGCTGACACTGACGGCGGCGGTGCACAAATGCTGCGCAGCTAGCGCCATTCGACGGCCAACACCGCGGTTCCTGGTGTGTCCACTGTGCCATGCGTGTGATCATTGCTTGTACAGCCCTCTCGCAGTGTCCGGAGCAAGTATGGTGGGTCTGACACACCGGTGTGAATGTGTTATTTTTACCATTTCCAGGAGTGTATTAAAATTACTCAGTTATCTATAGGAAACTGTTACTTCGAAATAATAGTGTTATTGATTGTAATATTTCGTTTTGTAGTTCTTCAGGTACATAACACATTCCATAATAAGGCCTAGGTTCATACAGTTTTATATTAACAGTTAATCTCATGTCACATTCATACTGAATTAACTATTGTTGCAGTGCATTTCCACAGGAATTTAACACGGCATCATTGTACGTGGAAGCCGTTTCGTATCTGTACACGCAGCAATTTGTTTAATTGACTAAGTTGCATCTTCATCTACATGAACATCTACATCGATACTCTACAAATCATATTTAAGTGACTGGCAGAGAGTTCATCGAACTACCTTCACAACAATTCTCTAATATTCCAATCTCGTACAGTGCGCCGAAGTAACGAACATCTATATCTCTCGGTGTCAGCTGTGATTCCCTTTATTTTATTATGGTGATCGTTTATCTCTATTTAGGTCAGCGTCAACAAAAAATTTTTGCATTTGGAGGAGAAAATTCGTGATTGAAATTTCGTGAAAAGATTCCGCCACAACGAGAAACACCTTTGATTTAATGATGTCCACCCCAAATCCTGTATCATTTCAGTGACACTCTATCCGCTGTTCCGCGATAATACAGAACGTGCTTCCCTTCTTTGAACTTTCTCGATGTAATCCGTCTATCCTGTTTGGGAAAGATCCTACATCGAGGAGCATTATTCTAAAAGAAGACGGACAAGAGCAGTGTAGGAAATCTCTTTAGTAGATCTGTTATATTTTCTAAGTATCCTGCCAATAAAACGCAGTCTTTGGTTACTCTTCCCCACAAAATTTTCTGTGTGTTCCTTCCAATTTAAGTTGTTCGTAATTGTAATTCCTAGGTGTTCCGTTAAATCTACTGCCTTTAGAGTAGACTGATTTATCGTGTAACCGAAGTTAAATGGATTCCTTTCAGTACTCAAGTGGATAACCTCACACTTTTCGTTAATTAGGGCCAATTGCCTTTTTTTCCCACTGTAAAGATATCTTTTGTAATTCGTTTTGCAATTTGGTTTCATTTTCTGCTGACTTTACTAGTTAAAAAACGACAGAGTCATATGCAAATAACCTAAGATAGCTGCTCAGATTCTCTCCTAAATCGTTTATGTAGATAAGGAACAACAAAGGGCCTAAAGCACTACCTTGGGGAACGCCAGAAATCGCTTCTGTTTTATTCGATGACTTTACGTCAGTTACTACGAACTGTGATCTCTGTGACAGGAAATCATAGATCCAGTCACGTAACTGAGACGACATTCATAAGCACGCAATATCTCTACAAGCCGCTTGTGTGGTACAAGGTGAAAAGCTTTTTGGAAATCTATAAATGCGGAATCAATTTGAAAGTCCTTGCCAATAGCAATCAACACTTCGTGTGAGCAAAGAGCAATTGGTGTTTCACAAGAACGATGTTTTCTAAATCCACGTTGACCTTGTGTCAACAGTCCGTTTGCTTCGAGATAATTCATAATGTTCGAACACAATATTTGTTCAAAAATCCTACTGAAAATCGATGTTGATGATACTTCGTCTTCCTTGGTGAAGGATTTCCTGAAATATGTGGTTAGTGATTCTGCTTTGGCAGCACTGTCATCGATAGTATTTTCATTGCTATCGCGTAGAGAGGGGGGGGGGGGAGATTCTGTCTTTCCGCTAGCATACTTCACGTAAGACCGAAATCTCTTTGGATTTTCTGCCAGGTTTCGAGAGAAAGTTACGTTTTGGCGACTATTATCCGCATCTCTCTCTGAAGTCCGCTTCTGTAAAAGATTTCCAATCTAAGAGATTTTGCGACAGTTTAAATTTGGTATGTTGCTTCGTTGTTTCTGTCACTTTGCTCCGACACGGTTTTTATACAGAGGATCATCATCTCCGTCGTTTGTTAATTTATTTGCTATAAATGTTTCCATTGCTGTCGATAATGTTTCTTTGAATTCAAGCCACATCTATGTAATCAAAAGTACCCAGATACCCCAAAAACATACTGTTTTCATATTAGGTGCATTGTACTGCCACCTACTGCCAGGTACTCCATACCAGACACCTCAGCAGTCATTAGACGTCGTGTGAGAGCTGAATGGGAAGCTCCGAGGAACTCACGGACTTAGAACGTGGTCAGATGATCGGCTGCCACTTGTTTCATACGTCTTTAAACGAGATTTGCACACTCCTAAACATCCCTAGGTCCATTGTTTCTGATGTGATGGTGAAGTGGAAACGTGAAGGGACACGTACAGGACAAAAGCGTACAAGTCGACCTCGTCTGTTGACCGACAGAGACCGCCGCCAGTTGAAGAGGTCCGTGATATGTAATACGCAGACATCTATCCAGAGCATCTCAAACGAATTCCAAAAAGCATCAGGATCCACTGCAAGTACTGTGACAGTTAGGTGGGAGGTGAGATAACTTGGAGTTCCTGGTCGAGCGGCTGCTCAAAAGCCACATACCACGCCGGTAAATGCCAAACGACGCCTCACTTTGTGTAAGGAGCGTAAACATTGGACGATTTAACAGTGTGAAAACAATGAGTGGAGTGACGAATCATGGTACACAATGTGGCGATCCGATGGTAGTGTATGAGTATAGTGTATGCCCGATGAACATCATCTGCCATCGTGTGTGGTGATTATAGAAAAATTCCTGTTTTCCCCGGAGGGGGCTTGCACCTCATTTTGTTTAGCGTGGCACTATCACAGCACAGGCCTACATTGATGTTTCAAGCACCTTATTGCTTCCCATTGTTGAACAGCAATTCGGGGATGGCGATTGCATCTTTCAGCAAGGTCGAGCACCTATTCATAATGCACGGCCTGTCGCGGAGTGGCTACACGACTGTAATATCACTATAAAGGGCTGTCCTGCGCAGAGTCGTGACCTGAATCCTAAAGAACACCTTTTTGATGTTTTGGAACTCCGACTTCGTGCCAGACCTCACCGACTGACATCGATACCACTCCTCAGTGCAGCACTCCGTGAAGAATGGGCTGCCATACCCCAAGAAACCTTCCAGCACCTGATTGAACGTATGCCTGCGAGAGTGGAAGCTGTCATCAAGGCTACGGATGGGCCAGCCCCATACTGAGTTCTGCATTACCGATGGAGGGCACCACGAACTCGTAAGTCATTTTCAGCCAGGTGTCCGATACTTCTGATCATATAGAGTGTATTGTCAATTTGGTAGGTGTGGAGACAGTCTCTCAGGAAGGCATCAAGTCAATTTGTGTCAGCTCTTTCGAAAATGTACGTTTTTTGTTCACTTATGGAGCATTTAGGAGCTAAATATTCAATTTCGCTACCACATCTCTTTGTTTTCAAATCTCGGTCTCCGTTATGATGCTCTTCATGAGCTCGCTTTTGTTTGTTGCTAAGAGGTCAAGTGTGTTTTCACAACCGTTTAATACTCGCGTGGGCTCATTTTAAGAGGATGCGTTTAGTACAATTTCCGATGAAATTTTATGCGTACCTCCGAAATTAAACATGTGTTTGCCCTGACATATCGTTGGTAAATTTAAGTCACCACTAACTAGAAATGTATAAGTCGGGTAGGTGTTTGAAATCATACTCAAGTTTTCTTTGAATCTTCCTGAAACTTTATCGTTTGAATTGTGATGTCGGGAAAAGGCTCCAGTTATTACTTTATTCCGGTTGTCAAGAATCACTCTGCCCAGACGAAATCACACGAACTATCTACTTCAATTTCGTGACAACCTAAAATACTTCTAACAGCAACATACACGGAACGCAGTTAGGTTCTTCTCAAAAATTTCGGCTCAACTTATATCCAGCTTTAGTCAGCTTTCAGTGCCTACAAAGATTTGAGTATCAGTGCTTTGTATTAGCTTTTGGAGCTCTGGCGCTTTCCCAACACAGCTAAGACAATTTACAACTGTTATACCTATGGTTTCTGTATCTACGTTCATCCTGTGTTCGGCATGCACCCTTTGAGACTGAAACACTTCTTGTGTTTTCCTGATACACCCTAACCTAAAAAACCGCCGTGTCCACGCCACACAGCCCATGCTGTCCGTGTAGCCGCCTCCTACGTGAGGTGGACTCATGACCTATTATGCGGAACCCGAAACCCAGCCTCCCTATGGCGCAAGTCGAGAAATTTGAAGCCTCTGATTCAGACCCTCGACTCGGTTCTGTACCAGAGTTCCACTAGCGATCCTGTCGACTATGCTGTGAATAATCCCTGCTTTCATCTCTCAAGCAAGACTGGCAGCCTTTATCACTTCTGTTAGCGGCTCAAAACCAGAGAGGATCTCTTCCACCCCAAAGCGACATATCATTGGTACGGACGCGAGACACCGCCAGCCGTTGGCTGCACGCTGTGCTCTTCATGCCATCCGGAGCCCCCATCTATAAATAGTCCCACCCTCTGTGGTGGCCCAGATTTAGCCGGCTGAGAGGTTTCCTCTGAAACAGGACAGGCGACTGCATCTGGATGAGCAACAGTATCAGCCACAGACCTTTCGCCACCTGCCACGCACTGAGGTGAGATGTCAACCTCAGTGCGAGCAGTAAGTGGGCTGGCCACCATTGGGGACCACTCGCAGGACTCTGACGTGCTGGACGTCCGTTGGATAACTATGTCCAGCTTACAACCCCGGTGCCTATCCACTGCAGCCTCAAACTGTGTAACTGAAGCCATCACAGCAAGGATCTGAAAGCAATGTGTCACCATCTCGGCTTGCATACGCACGCAACTATCACAGTCCCTGTTATGCTACATACGTGGAAAACTACACTACCGAAACAAATGGACTATCGGCACGTCCAGCTGAACTCTACTGTAGACCCTGATGTAAACGCTAGAACTGTGTCTAATAAATTAGTTTAATAGACACAGATTCAAAAACCTAACTAGGTGAGTTGTAAGGTATAGGATTGCTAAGAAGGGCACATCAGCTGTTGGAGTGGAATGCTGAGCACATTTGAGGATACAAAATTTTATTTTCACCACGTTGTTTCAAACAGAGCACTGGTAACAACACAATGATTAATCAGGACTTACAAATTGCGGCTATCTACACCGATTATTCAGTTGTATAAAATCAATGATAATAACTCAAAAAAATTTAAAAGGAAAACAGCCTTATGGTCCCAATTTTAAATTAATAAAAAAGACTGCTTTACACCAATGTAAGTATCACAAAACTGCAGATCTGAGCTCACTAGTAGTGAGATTAAGTCAGTTATCAGGCCTTATGAATATTAAAAATAACAATTTGTAAAAGCTATTAGGTTTCAGAAGTTCTCAAATAGCAGTGTCTCACATATACGTGAATTAGTTCTTATGGAAAACATTCGGCAATGTGATCTTATGATGGCCTGAAAGATCTACACAGCTATCATCACATTCTCAACGTTTGGTGTTCACATCGGCCGTGCGTCTGAATTCCCTGTTCAATAGCTCAAGTGACAACAACAGGCAGGAGGGCCTGCGCACGCCAGTAACAACTTCTAGGGCAAATCCAGTATTAATACACAGTCCACTAAAATACTAAATCCAACAGCGAAGCAGTGGGTAGCACCAAATGCAGGAACAGATGTTCAACATTACAGTGTGACAACCGCAGTTACTATTCAAGCAATAGTTCATTCATTTATAAACCTCAACCGGCTCCAGGTGATAGTGACTAGACAATCGGCACACAGCCTTAAACACCAAAGCACCGTTTGACGGCGCTACAATGTTACTATTATAGTTGCCAACAAGGAAGATGTTTGCAATTCCAATCTAAATTAGCGACTGAAGTTTTATACAGAGAATAAACTTAGATTCATAGAATTAATCACTCAACATAATAACCATAATAATAAACATGGAATCGCCGAGTATATATAGCCCCACTTGTAATTCGAGATGAATGCAAAGGAACCAGAGCACAGCGCAGTTACAAGAACTTGCAATACCAAGCATCCCGGAACCACGAATGCCTAGCGAAAATCATAGTGGCTACACTGAGCAGTCAAATCCAAAATTTCCACTAGAAAATGGCTGACAAGTTAAAGTCAGTCCAGGAGCTCGCTCTTAACCTGCACGCCAGGGTAAACTCCCGCGCTCTCCTCAGGATTCGAGACAGACACGACTCTTAAACAGAGCCTATGTTGACCGGTGACTGCTTCCGCAATCCAGGTCCACTAGCCGCGACACCCGGCGCCGGAATGTCAACAACGCGCGTCCTCGCAGTACTCAGAAAAATGGTTCAAATGGCTCTGAACACAATGGGACTTGACATCTGTGGTCATCAGCCACCTAGAACTAAGAACTACTTAAGACTAACTAACCTAAGGACATCACACAGGTCCACGCCCGAGGCAGGATCCGAACCTGCGACTGTAGGTGTCACGCGGTTCCAGACTCAAGCGCCTAGAACCGCACGGCCACTCCGGCAGGCAATGACCTCAGAAGTTAGGTCCCATAGTGCTGAGAGACATTTGAACCATTTTAGAAGTCACGGCTCAGGGACGCTAGGTGAGACCGAACTCAGGTGAGACTAAATAATTCTTCCCTGGTATGTCACATAATCCGTTTACTTACTGACGCAAACAGAAACGCGAGAACTGTGTCCATTATATATTAAAATAACACACAGAAACTCAAAAAACTGAACTATAAAATCATCCAGATGAAATTATACAATTCTCCCTTGGTTATGAACTCGTGAAAGTAACAAAATCCGTTACTTCCCCGTGGCTGCTTCTGTCTCGGCCGGTTGGTGAAGTCTGACTGGTTTACTAACGCCAATTAGCGGTCACTAGCTTTGAAACAAACGAACAAATTTGTTCCCTGTATCTCATGAACGATTCGCTGTATCTTCCCTCGAATAAACCGAATCATAAATTACCTTTACCCCACAATCCCACATAATTCTGTCAGACTGTTAAACAACTCCTTAGCAAAATCAATTGAGAGTGTACGCAACGTGGCATCACGCAACCGCATCCTGAAGCAATCAAATAACTTGTTGTGTTCATGTATGCACCTGACCCGTAAGACTGGGGCATTGTTAACGTAACGTAGCAAGACAACGCCCACAACCAGAGAGGAAGCAGCACCGCTTTGAAAATTCCAGAAATCATCGGTGAGTAACGGGTACGATTTACTGGGTCAAAATACCAAAATAGGTGTACTCCCTCAAGTTACACCACAACACCACATAAAGAATCCGATACTCATTTGACTAAGGAATCTCTCTGTACAGCTATCGGGGTAATTGTGATGGCACATACAAAGGAATTCAGATTCAGAGATATGCGTTGAAACTTAACACTTACCATTACATAGCCAGCAAGAAAAGAACATTAATCCAGTGGTAGGACGCAAGAATGTCTTTAGCACTATAAAAAACCTTTCTTCGTCGAAACGTGGGGTTTTTATAGGGCGAGGATAATGATAATAAGCTTGGTGACGCCTGACCGTGTAATTGTTAGTGTTAATGCAAAAAGTGAGCTTCTGCTACACCAAACCCATCACTTTCATTCGATTTAACAGGCTGAAAAAGCATAAAAGCGTTTGTATGACTAGAGTAGCATTTTACGCATACACTACTAATTCAAACATATTTTATTTTCAGCAACTCGTTACTATAATTATCACAAAATTGTACTTACAAAATATGCAGGACCTCCTCCACTAGAAGGTCGAAGAAAAAGAGAGAAAGACATGCGTGAGTTATATATCGTCTTTACATCTAATGCAATACATAAACGAAATTCCTATCGACTGTAGAATATGCATCAGAGGTATACTTTCGACACTTCTGGAAGTCTTGCGATAGCAAATAACACCTTCTACAAACAAACTAAGCCCAAACGATGAATCAGGGGTTCTAAAAATACAGTAATAAAACAAATATGCCACTCAATCTTAAACAAGATGATAAGAATGGAAAATGAAATTATACCACATCGTAGTCGGTTTAGAATCTACGGAGTCCGGTCCGTTAAAAACGTGCTACACCTTAGCACATTAGACATTTTTCCCTTGTAATAGTCATACAGAAATATCACAATATATTTCATTCATTATAGTTCTCAAACAACCATTTTTTCTGGTTTTATGTGGCTTGCTTTGAGAATGTGGTAAGCTAATCATAAACGCTGGTACACAAGAAGTGTAAATTTAGCATAAGTTACGTTGTCAGGTATGCTCGCTATTTTTCATTGATATTTATTTACGTTGTGAATAACGTTTCTTTGAGCATTCAAAATAAATTTTCTATGAGATTAAATACCAACACGCGCGCACGCATACACACACACACACACACACACACACACACACAAACCGCAAAATAAAAGCGCTGAGCCATCACGTTAAGTGCGGCGCAAATGATTTTTTTTTTTCACTGCTGTTTATTGCACTGATGTAAATATTTCGATAGGGGAAGTGTAGCGCGCGCCCGCTTTACAGGCTACCCCTGTGAGGCATGCTTTCCGGCGCGCACGGCGTTTACGGTGGGGACCTGCCGCAGCCGTGCCACCGCGTGGTTGCGCATTTTCCGACCGATATGGAAGCGGTGGCGGAAGCGGAGTCCCGCGCAGCGGTGTGATACGTGGCCTCTGCCGACCATACGCGCTTCCGGTCTCCCGTACTTCCACCCACCCCCCGGCCTGTCGTCATCTAGCGCTGCGATTACGGTTGCTGTGCCGAGTACACATTAGCAGTACGCGGTGCCCGGTGCGCCTCCATCGTTTCCTCTGGCGTTACTCGTAACTGTCCCAGCTGCAAAACAGGGGCCAGTTTCCCTTAACCATTCACCACCGTGAACATGTTGCTGACACGGTGTCTGTGTCACTCAGTGACTGAGATAATATTCAGTGCAGTAGTAGAAGTGACGCTCTGTAGTCGCAAACGTCATTAACTTTCGGGCTAAATGTCACTGACTGTGTCGTGACATTATTACGTAAATAAGAACTCAATATTTCGGAGACCCTGGTAAACATTCCTCAACCGTATAGGTGGCACAAAAGAACGCCCTTTCTCGCGTTTTTCTTACGTACTAGCCACCTGGCAACACGTGACAATAATGCTCTTTCATCATTCCTCCATGACTCTTTGTTCAGACCGCTTCACACATGATTCCTTGCTGGTTCCGCTTTGGAATTGCACAAATTTAACACTTACCTTCAGCAAATACTTCTTTCTGATTTTATTTTTGTTTGTTACCAATTGGCTTGCTGCCCTAATTGATACCTTTTTTCAGTAAATTTAGCAAACACAGCTGGTAGACGTAACAGAAGACTTAAGTCATCAATTCTCCTTTATTATTCACGACAGTATGCCTATACTGGGCTAAGTTTTCGATTCCGCGACTGTAGGAACCCGTCGAGCTGTGTTCGGAGTGCATTTTCATCCAGTTGAAGTTTGTTAAATAGATAGCGAAAGATGTGAAAAAATAAGTTCGCAACATCGGCTGAATAAGGCTACTGCAGAATGATTTCATTATCCAAATTTTTATAGTGTTTTTTGTTAGACCAGCATAATGCTGGCGGGCGTTATCGTGGAGTAGCAGCACTTCGCGCCATCTTTCTCGTCGTTATGGGATTGCGTGTGCAAAACGTCTCACCTGTTGACAATATCAGCGGTAATGTTTACATATCGGGGAATCAATTAATAGTTTTCCACTATATACATAAAATTATCTTTTTTAGATGCACAAAAGTCTTTGTACAGTTGCTATTTTGTTTATGCTCAACCATTCGTTTCTTTTCCTATGTTAGTTTAAAGACATCATTTATCGTCACCAGAAACGATACAGAATAGGAATGGTTCCTGTTGTTCACGAGCCAATTCATGACGAGCAAGCAGAGATGCACAAATCACCACCAACCGCCGATTTTTGTGATTTTGGCTTAGAGAAATGCGATACTCCTACATCCGATTTCTGAGCCTTCCTCGTTGCATGCAAATGTCACACAATGATGGAATGATCACAATTCATCACATCTGCCAGTACTCGAGTAGAGTGATATGGATATTTGTGGATTAATGTGTTTAAACGATTTTCATCAAACCCCGAAAGTCTTCCTGAATGTGGAGAGTGAACAATATCACAACTGTCCTCCTCAAAACGAGGAAACTTTTTTCGGGTCGTGTTCCGTCTAGTGTGGTGCCTCCACTGATATAATCCCTGTACTGAACTCAGACGGTAGAATATGTAGAAAATATTCAGATATCTCCACTTGGCACTCCATCTTCTAGCGTCCACAACCTCAAAAAAATGGTTCAAATGGCTCTGAGCACCATGCTGAGGTCATCAGTCCCCTAGAACTTAGAACAACTTAAACCTAAATAACCTAAGCACAACACACACATCCATGCCCGAGGCATGATTGGAACCTGCGACCGTTGCGGTCACGCGGCTCTAGAGTGCATCGCCTAGAACCGCTCGGCCACTCCGGCTGGCTCCACAACCTCACTCACTATCTCAAAATTACAATATTTAAGCTCAAATAGCAACAGTGAACTACACAGTCGATAAGTAGCCCATAGGAACCAAATACGAACATGCAAAACCAAAACGCTACATACTTACGACCCACCTTTTCGTCAAACACAGTGCCTCGGTCATACACCAGGGCCTGTTAGATCCCCGAAGTTTAGCGCTATTGGACTTACTGGACACTTGGACGCAAGATCATCCGGGCCAATGTCACTGTTGAACTACTGGGGTACACTCAGCCACGTGATGCCAATGGAGCACCTACCTGACCTAGTAACAGCACCTACAAGCAAGAGAAGTGGCAGTGTCAGGAAGAGCGGTGTGCACAACCCACGCCCCTCTATATCCGCACCCGATCACGCCAGCAGGTCGAGAATGGCACGGCAGTCGGTCGGTGAAGATGGGCTTTCCAAGAGCTGATGGTATGAACAGAGAGAGAGAGACACACACACACACAGAGAGAGAGAGAGAGAGAGAGAGAGAGAGAAAATTATTTTCAATTCTCGGAACCAGCTTGCTCTTGATTCTTCTTCTTGTTATTAGCCCTATCAAACTGTTCAGTAAATGGTTTGACTTATTTTTCTTATAATTTGAAACACCAATGGTTCTTAATGTTTAGGTTTCTGCACTCCTTATTGTTCTTCAAAAATCCTCTTCGTGATTCTTCTTTCTAACATTAACGTAAATTACGATTCAGTGCTAGACATGACACTACGGTTTCCCACTGCATATTTGGTATTCCTTGATAAACATTTTTGTTATACGCCCTGTTACAAATGACGTGTCCATTTTGCGAGTCCTCCCAGTTATGGCAAGCAGCGAGGAGAGCTCCGCCTACCATCCTAAGGGAGCCATGGGTCTGATGATTGTTTTGTAGAAAGAACCGAAACCGGTTACCTGTATCATTAAAACATACATGACGTGATCAAGACTGAACTTTAGTCAAAATATAACTTCTAACCCACCTTTTCCAACCATTTCCATTAGATACTTCAAAATCTGTACCTGTTCCATTCCACGAATGTCTGCCTATCTCCGCATATTGGTAGCAGTTCTGTGGATAGGAGCAAGTGAGTGCCAGTTCATCTAGAATGCAGAAAAGCAGTCATATGACCGATTTCCGCAGATGAAATCAACATTTAGAACTGATGACAATGTGGCATTGATAGCACATCGCTGCCTACACGTTATTATATTTTGTTTTTGCGCTTTAACGTACAGTATAGCGTGATTCACGTCGCTGTGGGGTAGTACCATTTGAACCGTCACAAGATGCGACACGTGGTCTCAGAACGTGAGAACGGTGGGGTGAGTGGGAACCGTATAGTGCTGGCGCCTGTAGAGACAGCGCGGATTCACCTACCAGGCTTGACGACGAGAAGCGTGTCTGTCTTTATTTAGATTTACTATTCACTGTTAATATACATCTTCCAGTATGTAGCTCACTTTACTTCCAGTAAGAACCTGGTGACAATAATTTCTATAACATTCTATTTGCATTCAATGACTAAACACAAATTTTAGTCACAATATATACTCATTGTTAGACACAAAGGACAAGTCGCAAGTGAGACCAAACACGGCATGCGCCAAACCTTTTGATAGCCTACTACTAGTCAGCCATTGGTTTCTTTGGAGGAAACAAGTGATTTCATGTATAAAATGCAGATTCGCGCAGTGACGGAACACATTTATTAAAGTTGCCTCGGTAAACGTGTATGTGAGATGCCGTGTAAATTATCACGTCGTATGAGGCATTTTGTTGCTAATTTTTTTAGTGAACTATAAATAAGTACTCTCTGGGAACTTTGCTGTGAGTATTAAAAGTTGATGGCTCTAGGAACCGTTTTCTAGATTTTATCATACTGTGAATAAAAGGAAATCAAGTGACATTCCAATATTTCAAAATTTCATTACCTATTAGCACTGAGATAGTTGCCGTTTGCCACTTCGTTTTGCAGTGTTTTTTGCTGTTCTGCAATTGGCGGAAAAGAAACCAATACGGGTGACGGCTACAGCTCATCTTTAGAAGATGCAAGTTGCCCCAGTTGTCTTAGAAAATGGGGACGCGGATGTTACATTTAGATATCCATCGTGTTTGTTACACCTGACATATTCTTTTGGTGGAAAGTGGTGCTTCCACGAAAACACCGTGTAGTAAGGTACGTAAGGGGGTTGTGGCCCATTTTGTGTTTGGCTTATTTTTCATTGAGAGCTTAGCAAGCATGGCTCCCGGTATATGGTAGTAAGATACACAACAGAAACTTCGCAAAAGTCGATTAGGTCTGTTGGTTAAGGGAGGGACATGGTATCCGTGACTGGATGTCGCCATTTGCTAAAGGAAAACGAAGCCGGACTCTCCGTTGTTATTTTTTTCCCAGATCCGTGGTATCTATTTTATTACCTAATAAACGTAGTAACATGTTTTGATTGTTGATATTTCATCATTCAGCTACGTAGAGCCTATTGATGAATTCATTTTTGCTTAAATTAAATAATATCGTGGTTATGAGCCATTCTTTATAAAATAAATAACCTTTGTAATGATACGGTCCATGCCTTGCCGGGAAGTGTATAACTAACACAGTTATAGCCAGGAGGGTCATATCACAAACACGATAGTATAAGAAAATGAAAGCAGTAATAATACTTCTTCCTTGCAGATATTCAGTAGTAGTGGCAAAACAAGATAATCCTGTTGGCAACCAACTGAAGAAGTGGAATAAATGGACAACTGAATCCTTCGAGGCTTTCAAGAGGTGAAAGAAAACAGGATTTCCGGTACCGAGGCGCAATCTTCGCCGATACCTCTCCTAGGATTGTAGATTGATACGAACAATGTGTGAAATGTAACCTCCCTGTTTAACAGGAGAAAGACTCATGCACTCGCTTTTTCGAAATGAATAATGTTTGTTATCTAATACATCAAAAGTTTAATATTTACGGATACTCTTCTTAAAACAAAATCAGCAACAAGTTTTTGCGAGACGGGGTTGATAGGTGGTTGAAAAATTTTTAAAGAGAAGCCCTGAAGAAGCAAAAGAAAAATCACTGACGCAGAACCCTGCTTGGGCACAACTGTTAACGATAATTTCCTAAAAATAAAAGCAATTTTTGATTAGCACAATTTCTTTAATTGTCCTGAAGGAATATTAATATCGATGAAAAAGATAGCACTTTTCACTTCCAAAACGATCCGTCAGTTTCGGCACAAAAATGGGCTAAATGAGTTCAAATAATCGCCAAAGAGCAGGGCGAAAGTACCACTATCGTGGCTTCTTCTAGGGCTGTTGCTATAATCATTCCTTCATTGATTTCATTGAAAGGTCAAAGAAGAAACCCTGTTGTGGAAAAAAATTATACGCGCTTTGACACCTCTGTAAACTTTATACATCACCTTGCCAGGTTGAAGCCACAAGCAAAATTATTGTTGATGATTTAGCCAGATGTCACTTAGACTCCAAAATCTGTGATGCTGCTGATTAAAAAATACCATTTACAATTATTTGCCCTCAACTACCACACATTAGTTACAGCCTTTTGATAAGAGTGTTTTCGGTGATTTCGCAGTTTTTGGCATCAAGAGGCAATACTGTATTATGACGTCAACAAAGAGGTAACCGAAGTTTCAGAGGAGTTTCAGAGACATGCCCACTTACTACAGGGGACAAAGTTCATTCATGCGTGCCAATACAAAGACACACGGGTACACACCTCTTCGAGCATTCGACCACCCGAAAAGGTTATGAGCGCTTAGTGCCACAGCGGATAAACCTTATCACCACGAAACTCCTCAACTTAATCAACATTTGGATAACCCACAGTCAGGGCTTTCAGTTCTTTCATCTCTTCTCACAAAGATATTTGCAACCAAGAAGCCTTCCAAATGTCGTCTGCGAGTTTCAGCATCTTCAGCAGGTTCCGGAAGCATCTACTACAATTTATGTGAGACTTGAGCACTCAAGAAGAGCCCAAAACACCTTTCCAATCGAAGCATAATTTGGCGGAAAAGTCGTCAGGTCAAATCTCGTTTGTTGAGTATTTCCCCACACACAAGGGGGTGGAAATTAAAAAAGCCAGTAATAGAAAACTGGCTATCAGTTCATGCGGAGCGCACTTCAAGAAACAATCGTCTCCTCAGGTCAACGCCAGAAAAACTGTAACTGATTCTACCAGTAGGAGGAAAGAAATAAAATCCTCATATTAAAGAGGCTAAGAGCAAGAGGATAAAATACCATCCCAAACTGGCTGGTGCTGCTCAGTTTGTTAGAAATATCTTCTTTCAGGGACATGAGACAGTGCATAATGTGTGGTAATTAATGTTCACGGTGAATGTACGGTTTGTCGAAAGAAGATCACGAACATTTTATTTGCCGCACCTGTGAAAATTATAATTTAATTCGTGTAACCCTATTTACAAGTAATAATAATATGAATCGTACTGCGAAAATTAAAATTTGGGTTTTCAGCAACTGTTTGGAATTAATATATTTTTTAAAAAAATTTGACGTCATTACACTTGTTCACACATTTCTTCAATGCATTTTCAGTTCCTGAGTAAACATGTTCAGTGCTTGAAATACAAAATCAGTGGGCAACTCGTATACACATGTTGTTCAGACCCAAATGTAGACTTTCGGAAAACAGCAATTTTATCCAATTTAAATTTCAGACTTAAAATTACGATTCCTGTTTTTTTACACATAAAGAACGCTCCAGCTAACAAATGAGCACAGATTTCTAGAGAAATCTACCTGAAATGGCCTTAAAATTTCTCAGATGTTATGTGGGCCATAACGCCCTCTGGTACCTAAGATGAGGGCTATAATCTGCGTCGTTTCGAAATAATGTAAATATTGTACTTGGCATAAAGGGAATAAACAGAAGAGTGAAAATGGTCTGGTAGGCACATGGTAAAACATTAAAATGTAGTAACCCATCTTGTAGAATATGGGGTACATGTGCATCCACATCTATATTGGGGAAAGCACTTTGTAGGGTACTCTCCATTGTGCCAGTTAGTATTTCAGTTTCCCGCTGCATTCACGCATGGAGCGCAGGAGAAAGATGGCTTAGAAGACTGTCTAGTTCAAAACTCATACCCACGCCCTCTACAGGAACAATATTTAGCGGTTGTGGTGCATTTCTAGAATGCCAATTGGAGCTGCTTCATTAAGGTTAGTATTCCATCCCATGACTGTGGGTACCTGTTGTGAATATTTTGCAGTTTACGTTCATCAGTATCTCCGGAAACTATATAAGGTTTTGTGCTGCCTTTCTTTCTGTACTTATATTATCTGTTTTAGGTCCTATTTGATATGGATCCCCAACACTTCAGCAACATTCTAGGCTGAATTGCAGAGACACTCTCAAAGCGATCATGTTTGTAAACTAGCTGTATTTTCCTTGTAATCTCCCACTGAACACATGTCTGCCACCTTTGTTACCTGGGACTGCCGCTATATGGTCTTTCCGCGTCATACAAAAAAAAATTACGACTAGATATTTGTATCAGTTGGCAGATCATAGTTGTGACAGATTCAGATTGCAGTCATTTTCGATTTGGGGAAAGCGCAACTCTGAACTTTTAAAGCAAACTGATAATCTCTGTAACATTTTGAAATTTAATATATATTAAACAGTATATGTGTGCAGCTTTTATCATACAGTTCTTCATTATACGTAGTTGCAGCATCTGCGAAATTTCTCAGGATACATTGTCTCCCGAATACTACACATCGTGAACAACAAGCCTTCGATTATAATTCCTTGGGGTAAGCATAAAATCATTTCTATGTCTTTCGATGACTCTCCTACAACGATTCCATGCTGTGAACTCTGTATCAAGAAATCTTCAGTTCAGTAACTAAATTCGATTCATAGCAATATGATCCTTTATTCGCTAATAAACCCTCGTGCACTGATTTCCAATATTAATGTACTACTGCATCCACCTGATCGAGGAATATCTACTTCAGAATGAGATTTTCACTCTGCAGCGGAGTGTGCGCTGATGTGAAACTTCCTGGCAGATTAAAACTGTGTGCCGCACCGAGACTCGAACTCGGGACCTTTGCCTTTCGTGGGCAAGTGCTCTACCAACTTTTTTTTTAATCTCATTTTGTTCGTTTTCGTTCGTTGCATCTGCTCTGGGCGGACGTCGAAAGATACCCGTTACAGTTCGGTGTCGATCCATTAACTCAGTTTTTTTACTACTGAGGGCAGCTAGCCCTCTGACCGAACATGATGAGCTACCGTGCCGGCACCAACTGAGCTACCCAAGCACGACTCACGGCCCGTCCTCACAGCTGTACTTCCGCCAGTACCTCGTCTCCTACCTTCCAAACTTAACAGAAGCTCTCCTGAGAACCTTGCAGAACTAGCAGTCCTGGAAGAAAGGATATTGCGGAGACATGGCTTAGCCACAGCCTGGGGGCTTCGACAGTTACTCAAAACCTGGGTCCCGGGTTCAAACCCAGCCACTGCTTGAATTCTGAGTAAAAATCAGTCATAAACCAAAGCCTAGCACACCCGACATAAGAAGGTACCCTAGTTTTTTCCGACGGCCATGTGAAAAAGCCGCCCTTGGGATGGAAGAGTGCCCTTAAAGGCGAAAGAAACTGCAATGATCAGAGGCACGAAGATGAAGAAGGCGGTGGAAACCACAACATTAATGAAACGTAATTTGAATTTACAAAACATAAGGCACGTAATTGGAAAAAAAGTCATGATGATCTCTCCACTGTCAAAAGATTTCGGGCTAGTCCCCTATTTGGATCAGCGCGAGGGGACTGCCAAAGAGGAGCTGACCATGAGAAAAGTTGGAATAACCAATAACGGGATAACATTATATGATCTTAGAATGTCAGAAGTTTGAACGTATAAAGAAAGCTAGAACATTTGAAAAGAGAAATGCAGAGGCATGCACTGGATACAGTAGGGGTCAGTGATGTAAAATGAAGAGAAGATAGGGATTTCCTGTTAAATGAATATAGGGTAACATCATCTGAAGCAGGAAATGGTATGAGAGGAATGAGAATCGTTTTGCATAAGAAAGTAGGGCAAAGAGTGAGCCACTATGAAGAGTTCAGTGATGGGATTGATGTCATCAGTGTAGACAGCAAGCCAACACCGCCAACAATAGTTCAGGTATACATGTCGACGTCACAAGAAAAACAAATAAAGAGAGAATATGAGTATAGTGAACAAGCAATTCAGTATGTAAAGGGAAATGAAAATCCAATAATCATGAGGGATTATATAGTGGTTGTGGAGGAAGGAGTAAGCTATAGGGAAAGACGTTTAATATAGAGTATGTACAAGAATGAAGAGGGAACGATAAGACTACAAGACCGAGGACTAAGTGCTAGGATTAGAAAGGGTACATGACGAGAATACAGTCTTTCACCACGACTGTTCAATATACACACCGAATATAATAGGAAGGTTCAAGTGAGGATGAAAGGATACCAATGATGATATTCACTGATGAACTTGCAATCCTTTGTGAAAGTGAAAAAGAATTAATAGACCTGTTCTGGGGAATGAACAGGCGTTAGTATAGATTATGGACTGAGAGCAAACCAGAAAGAGACGAAATAAATAAGAAATAGCAGCAGCGAGAAACTTAACACTAACATAGGTGAACACGAAGTAGACAAAGACAAGGAATTCTACAACCTTGGAAGAAAAATGACCCATGATGCACGAACAGGGAAGACATCAAAAGGGCCAGGTGGGCATTCCTGGCTGGGAGAATTCTACTGATATCTAATACAGCCCTTAATTGGAGGGAACAATTTCTCAACACAGCACTGTGTGACAGTGAACCATGGACACTGAAGCGACTGGAACAGGAGAGACTCGAGGCGTTTGGATATGGTGCTACAGGAGAACGTTGAAAATCAGGTGGACTAGTAAGATAAAGAATAGGAAATTTCTCCACAAAATCTCAGAAGGAAATCGGTAAACATTGAAAAAACAAAAGAAGATGCTACACGACAGGACGTATGTTAAGACATCAGGGAATAGGGAATAACCTCCATTATAGTAGCGGCAGCTGTAGAGGTAAAAGCTACAGGGGAAGACAGAGATTGGAATACATCCAGAAAATTTTTGAGCATGCAGGGTAGAAGTGCTACTCTGAAATGAAGAGGTTAACCCAGGAGAAGAATTCGTTGGGGGTGACATCAAACTACACTCGTGGAAATGGAAAAAAGAACACGTTGACACCGGTGTGTCAGACCCACCATTCTTGCTCCGGACACTGCGAGAGGGCTGTACAAGCGATGATCACACGCACGGCACAGCGGACACACCAGGAACCGCGGTGTTGGCCGTCGAATGGCGCTAGCTGCGCAGCATTTGTGCACCGCCGCCGTCAGTGTCAGCCAGTTTGCCGTGGCATACGGAGCTCCATCGCAGTCTTTAACACTGGTAGCATGCCGCGACAGCGTGGACGTGAACCGTATGTGCAGTTGACGGACTTTGAGCGAGGGCGTATAGTGGGCATGCGGGAGGCCGGGTGGACGTACCGCTGAATTGCTCAACATGTGGGGCGTGAGGTCTCCACAGTACATCGATGTTGTCGCCAGTGGTCGGCGGAAGGTGCACGTGCCCGTCGACCTGGGACCGGACCGCAGCGACGCACGGATGCACGCCAAGACTGTAGGATCCTACGCAGTGCCGTAGGGGACCGCACCGCCACTTCCCAGCAAATTAGGGACACTGTTGCTCCTGGGGTATCGGCGAGGACCATTCGCAACCGTCTCCATGAAGCTGGGATACGGTCCCGCACACCGTTAGGCCGTCTTCCGCTTACGCCCCAACATCGTGCAGCCCGCCTCCAGTGGTGTCGCGACAGGCGTGAATGGAGGGACGAATGGAGACGTGTCGTCTTCAGCGATGAGAGTCGCTTCTGCCTTGGTGCCAATGATAGTCGTATGCGTATTTGGCGCCGTGCAGGTGAGCGCCACAATCAGGACTGCATACGACCGAGGCACACAGGGCCAACACCCGGCATCATGGTGTGGGGAGCGATCTCCTACACTGGCCGTACACCACTGGTGATCGTCGAGGGGACACTGAATAGTGCACGGTACATCCAAACCGTCATCGAACCCATCATTCTACCATTCCTAGACCGGCAAGGGAACTTGCTGTTCCAACAGGACAATGCACGTCCGCATGTATCCCGTGCCACCCAACGTGCTCTAGAAGGTGTAAGTCAACTACCCTGGCCAGCAAGATCTCCAGATCTGTCCCCCATTGAGCATGTTTGGGACTGGATGAAGCGTCGTCTCACGCGGTCTGCACGTCCAGCACGAACGCTGGTCCAACTGAGGCGCCAGGTGGAAATGGCATAGCAAGCCGTTCCACAGGACTACATCCAGCATCTCTACGATCGTTTCCATGGGAGAATAGCAGCCCGCATTGCTGCGAAAGGTGGATATACACTGTACTAGTTCCGACATTGTGCATGCTCTGTTGCCTGTGTCTACTTGCCTGTGGTTCTGTCAGTGTGATCATGTGATGTATCTGACCCCAGGAATGTGTCAATAAAGTTTTCCCTTCCTGGGACAATGAATTCACGGTGTTCTTATTTCAATTTCCAGGAGTGTATTTAGTAGAATCAGGATCCAAAGATGAGGAAAAAAACAAAAAAGATTGTTTGTCAGATGGGAAGAGAGTGATATTTGGGAATCCATGCTGGTTGACATGGAAAAATTGTTTTAAGTACATTGCATTATAACTCAGATTATCTCCTAAGATTCCACAACGGATGAGGCTCACTTCCTGCGCCCTTCTTGTAAATTGGTGTGACCTGTCACCTTCCATCTTCTGATCACATTTTTTATGTTTATAATGTGATAGTGCTTTCAGAAAGGCCCTGTATCTCTGCTAACATTTTGCGACTTCCGTTGGTTCTCGAGGCAAATTGCACCGATATCTGCACCATATTTTCTAACATTGGTGAAAGTTTTTCCATTGTTCGGTGTGCTATCAGGATGATGCCAGTGAAAGTTTACACGTTCAAGAGAAAAGTCTGTTGGTTTTATGGGGTTTTGTGAGAGTTCTTTATAAAAGATTAAAGCATGGCAGTAAATGGAGGCTTCACCTTTGTCCTTCTGTCGTACCACTCCTTACTTTTTTGAGAGAGAAGAAAAAGTATTCAAAAGTCTGTATCTCCCTAGTAAGAAGGCAGAACAACGGGCAAAATAATCCACTTGTTAAAGCATAGAGCTGATACAGAGATTCATAGACAAATGGATGCTTGTCGCTTAAGACCACAGTGCCTGAAAAACATTATAGCGGGTCCTTGTTGAAAGGATGATTACGATGATAGTTACGATGTGCTTAACGGCAGTCGGCCAAAATAGAAAGTGGAGTTACCAAATCATTACGGAATTATTTTTGTTTTTACGCCTCAGAGGAGGTTACCCACAGATAGGAAATATAGCCCTAATTCCCTCACTATTTTGGTTATGTCCGCTGTATGAGACAAAGTGACAGTGACAGATACTTAAACGCCCGCTAAACCCGCTGGGCAGAACAAGTGATCAGGAATGTGAGAGGGCCAAACAAGGTTGGCGTCAGTTCCACCTTATAATTGTAATGTATAGTAATTTAATAACACATTTACAACCAAAGCGCACATAGCCGATCTTTTACAACAACGACTTTCAAACTCCTAAACTTTCACGGCTGAAGGACTCCAAACAATAAATCTTAAAAAATAAACAAGGTAAATTTCAAGTGACTCAAATCAGACAGTTACAATTAAAAATAAAATAATTAAAATATATACAGAGTGGTCAATTGATCGGTACCGGGCCAAATATCTCACGAAATAAACGTCAAACGGAAAAACTACAAGGAACAAAACTTGCCTAGCTTGAAGGGGGAAACCAGATGGCACTATGGTTGACCGGCTAGATGGCACTGCCATAGGTTCAAATGGCTCTGACCACTATGGGACTTAACTTCTGAGGTCATCAGTTCCCCCGAACTTAGAACTTAACTAACCCAAGGACATCACACACATCCATGCCCGAGGCAGGATTCGAAACTGTCATCGTAGCGGTCGCGCGATTCCAGACTGTGGCGCCCAGAACCGCTCGGCCACTCCGGCCGGCGTGTCATAGGTCAGGCAGATATCAACTGCGTTTTTTTAAAAATGGGAACCCCCATTATTTATTACATATGCGTGTAGTACGTAAAGAAATATGAATGTTTTAGTTGGACCACTTTCTTCGCTTTGTGACAGATGGCGCTGTAACAGTTACAAACATATGGCTCACAATTTTAGACGAACAGTTGTAAGAGGTAGGTTTTTTAAATTAAAATACAGAACGTAGGTACAGCTGCACATTTTATTTCGGTTGTTCCAATGTTATACATGCACCTTATTGAACTTATCATTTCTGAGAACGCATGCTGTTAGAGTGTGATTATCACATTATTGCAATGCCACATTAATGCAATAAATGCACAAAATAATGTCCGTCAACCTCAATGCATTTGGCAATACGTGTAACGACGTTCCTCTCAACAGCGAGTAGTTCGCCTTCTGTAATGTTCGCACATGCAATGACAATGCGCTCAACTTTACCCACAGAAAGAAATCCGGGGACGTCAGATCCGGTGAACGTGTGGGCCATGGTATGGTGCTTCGACGACCAATCCACCTGTCATAAAATATGCTATTCAATACCACGTCAACCGCAGGCGAGCTATGTGCCGGACATACATCATAATGAAAGTACATCGCTATTCTGTCATGCAGTGAAACATCATGTAGTAACATCGGTAGAACGTTAAGTAGGAAATCAACATACATTGCAGCATTTAGATTGCCATCGATAAAATGGGGACCAATTATCCTTCCTCCCATAATGCCGCACCTTACATTAACCCGTCAAGGTCGCTGATGTTCCACTTGTCGCAGCCATCGTGGATTTTCCGTTTCCCAACAGTGCATATTATGCGGGTTACGTTACCGCTGTTGGTGAATGAGGCTTCATCGCTTAATAGGACGCGTGCAAAAATAGGTCATCGTCCCGTAGTTTCTCTTGCGCCCAGTGGCAGAACTGTACACAACGTTCAAAGTCGTCGCCATGCAATTCCTGGTGCATAGAAATATGGTACGGGTGAAATCGATGTTGATGCAGCATTCGCAGCGCCGACGTTTTTGAGATTCCCGATTCACGCGCAATTTGTCTGCTACTGATATGCGTATTAGCCGTGACAGCAGCTAAAACACCTACTTGGGCATCATCATTTGTTGCAGGTGGTGGTTGATGTTTCATATGTGGCTGAAGACTCTCTGTTTCCGTAAGTTTCCGTAAGTTTCCATAAGTGAAGTAACTATCCGGGGAACGGTCCGGACAAATGGATGATGTCATCCAGGATATCTGGCAGCATACGTAGCACACGCCCGTTGGGCATTTTGATCACACTAGCCATACATCAGCACGATATCGACCTTTTCCGCAATTGGTAAAAGGTCTGTTTTAACACGGGTAATGTATCACGAAGCAAATACCGTCCGCACTAGCGGAATGTTACGTGATATCATGCACTTATAAATTTTTGACTGTTACAAAGCCATCTACAACAAAGTGGTCCAAGTAAAACATTCATATTCCTTTACGTACTACACGAATATGTAATAAAAAATGGGGGTTCCTATTTAAAAAGAACGCAGTTGATATCCTTCTGACCTATAGCACGCCGGCCGGAGTGGCCGAGCGGTTCTGGGCGCTACAGTCTGGAACCGCGCGACGGCTAAGATTTCTTTCCTTATCTGATTGTCACTAAACTGACGCACAATATTTTGTTTAGCGCAACGCAACTGACTTTCAATAGTCCCTACAAATGAATGGCCCTGACTAACAATAACCTATACTTTTCATGAATCACTTACCTCACAAAAGCCTTGGTAAACTCGAACTACTGCAATACAGCGAGCGGCGGCTCACCTCCAACTGCGCAACGCTTCACGCTGTTCATATCCAACTGCCCAACAATTAAATAGCAAATATCCCAACAATGCAAACCAGCCACAGACTGCACACAGCACAGTCAGTGATTTTCATACAGAGTGCTACGTGGCGTTACCAACATAAAACCTAAACGGCCTACTTAAAATGTAAGCTGTGCGAAAGTGTGTGAACGTTTTCTATATGTTTGCAAAAGGTGTAACTAACACGAGACTTACGTACCTGCCCGGTATTCATCTTGCTGGATGTGGGAAACCACCTAAAAACCATATCAAAGCTGGCCAGCACACCGAACGTCGTCGTTAATCAAGAAGGTGGGTTCAGTCAGGGGACGGCACACCTGTCCGAATCCTGAAAGTGGAGAGCTAATACGACTGGTTAACCGGGTCGGTTCCTACTTCTCGTATGACAGAACCGATTTAGACAGTGGCAGTAGACATTTCTTGCAGGGACCGTTTACGCTTCAGAAATGGCCCGGCGCACTCGCACGGGCGGGGCAATCTACGCTTGTCGTTCCGAGAGGCGACGGGGAACCGTCTCGCGTCGCTGGCTCCGTTTTCGTTGCGACTGAGCCGTGGGGGCGAGCCCGACGCGTTGCGATGATGTCAGAGGCGTTGCTGACAGCCAATTCGTCTGCTCCGCGAGGGCGAGCTGAAAAAGCACGCGAGCGAGCGTACACACACACACACACACACACACACACACACACACACACACACACACACGTGACGGTGCGCACACAGAGGCAAAGCGAGAGTTCGCCTCTGACGAAATGGCCATGCAAGTCTCTGCTGTGGAAAGCTACCACACTTAGGATGCGCGCTACCGCTGCACTAGGCTATTGCGTAAGCCTAGCCCCAAGTGGTTTTTGTTAATGGCGAAAAACGTTTCTAGTATTACTTACGAGGTGTCAAAGATCCTTTCTTCAGTATGCTAATTCTCTCCTGTGTTATTCGGTGCTCCACTTTCAGACGTACATGGTATCGAGAATTCTCACTGACAAGTTATAATTCATTTGGCTACCAGAGAACTAACAACTCACTGCATTTACCCTGGATTAGGAAGGTATTGTAATAGCCATTGTATATGCGTAATTAACGTTGAGTGTGCTCCAAAGTAGAAATAAGTCCTCAGCTGATATGAGATATTTACTACGTATCACTCTTAGGAATATGCATTATATTCCAAATATTGAGAGAAAAATTATACTTGTACTATAATTCTTTCAGTGACGGATGAATTTTTTACAGATCCATCACTAACTAGCAGTGAAAATCTTTCTCTTCCAGTTACCAGCTTTTCCACTGGTAACCCACCATCTTTCACTTCTATTTGACATATGTCCAATTTTTTTTCGTCTCTCTACTCTTCTTCTTGGGTGCGGGGCCATCTCTGACTGCCCACTAAAGACTTTCATCACAAAGTAGCATTAACACCCAAAGTCCTCATTTATTTGTTGGATGCATTCCAATCTCTGCATTCACCTACAGTTGACACCATTTACAGATCATTCTAGTAGCACGGGCTTTAGTCCGTAATGTATTGAAACGAGTGCTACCGTACTGTTTCTCCCTACTCGTCAGTGTTTTCCGCATCTTCCCCTCCTCGCCAATTCTAAGGACCATCTCCTTGTATTTCATGAGTTCACCTAATTGGCAACGTTCATCTACAGCATCACATCTCAGACGTTCCCATTCTATTTTATTTCGCTTCTCTGACTCCATGATCCACTATCGTAAATGCTATACTTCATAGAAAAATTCTCATAAAATTTCTCTTTATACTGTGGTTGATGTTTGATACTGGTAGACGTCTCTTGGCCAGGAATCCCGTCTTTACCCTTGCTAGTCATCTTCTATGCCCTCTTGCGTCTTCAAAAGTGATTTATTCTGCCAAGTGTACCACAATACGTTCACTGCGTCTGATAGTTTTAATACTATGTTCGTAGATGATTTCACTTCTGCCACTCCTAATTACTTTAGTCTTCCTTCGGTTTACGCATAGTCATAGTATTTGGTCTTTAAACCATCCCAGTCTACAGAGACTGCAGTTCTTCCTCAGTTTCACAGCGAATAACAAAATCATCAACGAATCTAATTACTATTAATTTGTACGTTCGTTTGAGTGGACATCTTCCACAACAGCTGTTAACATCGTTTATTACAGGCTATCTATCATGAGCTGCCTACAATCTGATTAAAAAGAATTACACTAGACGCGTTTCACTTTTATTTACAAAGCATCTTCTGTGGTTATTCTGTAAATTGGATACACTCATTTGTATAATTTTGTTTTTTATTGCTTTTGGTTAACAGAGTTTTCTTTATAAAGTTGGTCTGAAAGCTAGTTACAGTGTTTCTTCACATAATCTGCTATTCCCACTCTTGCTAGCAGTGGTTGGTGTCGACAGGCTTCATTGCACATCTGCACTTGGCAATTTTTGGCATTCTGCTTTATTCCTTGTGCTAAACTATTTACATCTGACTTTCTTAACTGTTTTCAATTCTTCACTACCACAGTTTTATGCCAGTTCGTTTGTTTTCGTTCACGTGATCACTGTTGTCAACCTATGAAACGATTTTGCGTGTGTGTGTGTGTGTGTGTGTGTGTGTGTGTGTGTGTGTGTGTGTGTGTGTGTGTGTGTGTGTGAGAGAGAGAGAGAGATAGAGAGAGAGAGAGAGAGAGAGAGAGAGAGAGAGAGAGAGGGGGGGGGGGGGAGAGGGGGGGAGATAGAGAGAGAGAGAGGGTTAGTGAAATTGTCATGTATGTGAGGTTTGCCAATTTGATCTGATCATTTATGAGTTGTTTGTTTTCTGTTAGGGTTTTTTGGAAGTGGTTGTTTTCTGATAAGGTGAGGAGATGTCTTTTGTTGTTGTTTTATCGCTATGATTTCAATGTCTGTGTGTCTAGTTGTAATTTTATGTCGGTATTGTTGTAAGCGTTCTGCAAAAGTTGAATGATTTTTCCTGTACTTCCATGCTCTTAGATATTCTTTGTGTCCTCACCTTCCAAGAAAACCAGGACATCCAAAAAAACTATAACAGAAAAGAAATAACTCATGAAATAACATAAGATCAGGTTGGCAAACCACACACTGTTTAAACTGATTGACCAATTAATACAACATTAAAAATGGACATATAACTACAGACTCCATTTACCACTGCCATATTCTCACAAATTCTGTCCTATAATTACAGCACACGCCCATCCCCGTCTTCCCTCCCTCCACCCTCCCAGAACCCGCTTGCAAAAAAGAAATAAAAAGATATCGTCTCACGTCGCCACCTACATACAAGAAAGTGAACAAAATGGCTCTGAGCACTATGCGACTTAATTGCTAGGGTCATCAGTCGCCTAGAACTTGGAACTAATTAAACCTAACTAACCTAAGGACATCACGCACATCCATGCCCGAGGCAGGATTCGAACCTGCGACCGTAGCGGTCGCTCGGTTCCAGACTGTAGCGCCTAGAACCGCACGGCCACTCCGGCCGGCACAAGAAAGTGTCATCACTTTTGTCTCTAGGATGGTCGTAGGTTGTGTTCCAAAAATGAACAGCATAGAGACGGAAGTGATGACACTTTCTGCAGGACCTGACCATCATTCAGTAGGACAATGCTCAAGCATGTACGGTGCAAGATGTTACTGATTTTTTTGACTGATAGGGGTGCTATGTGCGATACCACCTACTGCACTCCCCAGACTTCAATACTCCTAAATTAAACTCGATTTCTAAACTGAAGGAAACACTTCACGGCATTCGCTTCAGAACTGCTACATATTCGTCGGGCAATAGACCGCGCCTCTCGAACTGTCAGCACAACTGGCACTGCTAAGAGTGTCCTACCATTTCCACATCGCTGGCAACGGGTTATACACAATGCTGGTGACTACTTGGAAGGTTAGTACAACCTTGAAACACGTATATATTTTGTATGAGCTGTAAATAAATAGTTGCCACTATTGAAGTTCCAACCCTCATATTTGTACCTCGCTTCTGGTTTTTAAATGTAAATGGTTCAAATGCCGGCCGGTGTGGCCGTGCGGTTAAAGGCGCTTCAGTCTGGCACCGCGTGACGGCTACGGTCGCAGGTTCGAATCCTGCCTCGGGCATGGATGTGTGTAATGCCCTTAGATTAGTTAGGTTTAATTAGTTCTAAGTTCTAGGCGACTGATGACCTCAGAAGTTAAGTCGCATAGTGCTCAGAGCCATTTCAACCATTTGGTTCAAATGGCTCTGAGCACTATGGGACTTAACTTCTGAGGTCAGGAGTCCCTTAGAACTTACAACTACTTAAACCTAACTAACCTAAAGACAGAACACACATCCATGCTCGAGGCAGGATTCGAACCTGCGACCGTAGCGGTCGCGCGGTTCCAGACTGTAGCGCCTAGAACCGCTCGGCCACCCCGTCCGGCTCTGGTTTTTAATGCGAGGAAACTAGGATAATTGTATGTTCCATAATCCTTTACTACATCTGTCAGAAGATGTCTCTAAAAACGATGAGAGTAAAAAAAAAAAAAATGATGTCTAAGTTAATTGCGTGGATACATCTGTGTATAGTAAATCAACAGTAATAATATATAACCGATTATTTGTAACCTGTTCAGTGATTATTTTAAAGGATTATTTTATCAGCGTATCACGTGAAAGAGTACAAGATACATGTAGAATAAGTAATAGTAACATGCAAGTAGAAAAACATAGCGTTACATTTGTCACAAAATGTCATAGGAACCGATAGACTGAACATTAAATGTTTCATAAATACATTGCATTACATTCTATACCTGTAAGTAAATAATCCGCATCATCAGTTTCACATCACATGCTGTGTTCCATCGAAAGCAAATACTTTTCAGGAACCAAAACTGTCTCCGGAACTTAATATTACCGCGCATGTGGGTCTCGCAAGATTTTCTTGTAACAAAACTGTCTGTCTTTGAAAGTCGAATGAAAGCCGAACACACGCTACAACGGGACCATGAAATGGTTCCATTCAAACCATCTTATCGAATCAGTCAACGTAGAGGAAGGTATCAGTGAACATAAGGCTGTGACAGCATCTATGATGACGGGTTCTTCAGGGAATGTTAAGAAAGGTAGGAAGATATATTTGCTCGCAATACAGGATACATATTTCAGAATATTTCAGAAGGCACCATGAAATATTCGGTGAAGAGGACGAAGATGTGGAGAACAAATGGAAAAAATTCAAATGCGTCCTTCAGTACACCCTAGACAAGTATGTTCCGAGTAAGGTTTTAAGGGATGGGAAAGATCCACCATGGTTTAACAACCACGTTAGAAAAGCACTACGTAAACAAAGAGCACTTCATCTCAGATTCAAGAGAAGTCAACTAGCTGACAAACGAAAGCTTAACGAAGCGAAAGTGAGCGTCAGGACAGCAGTGAGAGAAGCGTTCAACGATTTCGAAAGTAAGGCGTTGTCAACCGAGATTATGGTCGTATGTACTATCAGTAAGTGGGTCGAAATCATCTATTCATTCTCTCAGCGACCACAGCGGAACAGAAAAGGAAGATAACAGAGAGAAGGCAGAAATACTGAATTTGGTCTTCCGAAGTTGTTTCACCGTGGAAGATCGTAAATCTGTCCCTCCTTTCAATCGTCGTGCGAACGTCGAAATGACTGATTTTGAGATAAGCGACCACGGAAATGAAAAGCAGCTACAATCGCTGAGAAGTGGAAAAGCTTTACGACCAGATGATATTCCCAAATTCTGTAAAGATTATGCCGAAGAACTTGCTTCCCATCTAGCAGTAATTTATCGTAGATCGTTTGAGCAACGAAAGGTGCCGAACGGCTGGAAAAAAGCGCAGATCATTCCGGTTTTTAAGATGGGCCGTAAGATAGATCTACATAATTATACACATATATCGCTGACGTCAATCTGTTATAGAATTATGGAACATGTTTTATGCTCAAGAATTATGACATTCTTGGAAAATGAATAGGTCCTCTTTAAAAATCAACATGGTTTCTGCAAACAGAGGTCCTGCTAACTCAACTCGCTCTGTTCCTCCATTGGATCTACAGCGCAGTGGACAACGGTACTCAGGTTGAGGCCGTGCTCCTTAATTTCAGTAAGACATATGACCCCGTCCCGCATTGCCGTTTAATGAAAAAAATACGAGCTTACGGGGTATCGGAGCAGAGCTGCGGTTTGGTTCAAGACACGCACGTCGCTCTTAACGGAACTAAATCGACAGATTTATAGGTAATATCGGGAGTACAACAGGGAAGTGTGATAGGACCGTGGCAGTGTCCAATATACAGAAATGATCTAGTAGAAAGCATCGTATGCGCTTTAAGGTTATTCGCAGAAGGCGCAGTTGTTTATACCAACGCCAGCAGATAGTAAAAAATTGCAGAACGACCTGCAGAGAACTGATGAATGGTGAAGATCCTCTCAGTTGACCCTGAACGTAAATAAATGTAAAATATTGCGCATTCATAGGAAACGAAATCGCCTACTATACAGCTACAGTGTTGATGACAAGCAGCTGGAGACAGAGTCTGCCGTAAAATATCTAGGCGTAACTATACGGAGCGACCTTAAGTGGAATGACCATATAAAACAGACAGTGGGAAAAGCAGACACAAGAATCAGATCCATCGGAAGAATCTTATGGAAATGTAACTCATCCACGAAGTGATTTATAAGGCGTTTGTTCACCCGATTCTTGAGTATTGTTCATGTATCTGGGATTCTTATCAGGTAGGAATGATAAAGGAGATAGAAAAGATCCAAGGAAGAGTGGCGCGTTTCGTCACGGGGTCGTTTAGCTGGCGAAAGAGCGTTACGGAGATGCTAAAAACTCCACTGGTAGACGTTACGAGAGAGGCGTTGTGCATCACGGAGAGATTTACTACTGAAATTTCGGGATAGCACTTTTCAGGAGGACTCAGAAAACATATTATTTCCCCGCAGCATACATCTCGCGTATTGACCACTAGGAGAAAATTCGAGAAATTAGAGCCACTAAAGAGGTTTACCGACAATCATTCTTCCCACTCACTGTTCGCGAGTGGGACAGGGTTGGAGGTATCAGATATTGGTACCGAAAGTACCCTCCGCCACTCACCATTAGGTGGCTTGCGGATTGTAATGTAGATGTAGTTGTGATCTCCAAATGCGTTAAGGCATTTATACCCCTGGGAGACGAGGTGCTCAATTCCTGTTTTGTAGAACGCGGTCCGCCGCTGGCGGTGATGGATCGGGCTGCACGGAATATGTTGCAGTGTTTCCAAACCCAATCGCTGAAGCGATGCCTTCGTTCGACTGGCGTTATGGGTTGCGGGTGTAATCGTGCAACAGGATGATTCAGTCCGACAACATACCTGGGCATTTTGACTTTATGGTGCATCGCAGTCCCTGCATAATGTCTTCAGAGCGTTGCGCGTTGATTGTGGTACCACCGTCGAGGAACTCGACGAGTGAAGGGTCCCTGCAGTCGAAGGAGGAGATCACCATGATCTCACAGGAACTTGGTTCAGCAGCTCTGGATTTCTTTCGCATGGGAGATGTGTGATTTTTTCGCTGTTGGATTAACCATTTGCCCTCTGGCTGTTGGAATGTTATTGGGTGGAACCATCCTGTTTCACGATAATGCCATCCCTCACTCTTCCAGTTGCTCCAATGGTAACGCTTTATCAGTTTGACGGGGAACACTGCAACATCCCCTGTAGAGACCGGATCATCCACCGTGTGATTTTCACGTCTTTGGTGAGTTGAAGAACGACATGTAGGACGCCTTTTTGTCTCCATCTTCTCATTCATCATGTCATTCATTTCTCTGACGCAGAAAGCTTGTATGGGTGGCCAAAGGTTTTTTGCGAAATAACACTCTCTTGGCTGTAGGTAAGATATCATCGTAAACGCAAGAGAGGCATTAAATTTAATGCATTCGTGATCATAAAGGTTTTTAACTTTTATTAGCATATTTTTAATGACAAATGATCACATTTATCTCTTCAAGATGGAGTTTCACCATCAATGGGACAATTATCATTCTGCCATGGTCAGTCAGCGTCGTTGTATGGTACTGATAGCTGCACTAATTCTAAGTTTTGTGTACATGATCACGTACTCCGAACTTTGTTCCTAACATGTTGCCTGTTGGCATTTTAACGGTCCGTTTGTTTGAAGTGAATGCTCATTTTGAAGTACTTTTACCCTGTCAGACCTACTATTGACAATAAGAACCAACAATACAATTATTAGAACATCATCTTAGGCATTGCAGCCACTTGATTCTGCCTAGCACCAGGGGGTAAGATACCAGAACGGGAAACAGACACCACCAATATCACCTTAGCCTGCTTTAGTCCGTCTAATGTGCTCAACCGGACACCAGCTCACTGGGCCAACGGACAGCAAGGTTATCCCCTAAACCGAAGGTGAGACACTTAGAGTCTCCAAAATACCACACGCTCCATGCATTAGGCCTTACAAATTGAATACACAAATGAGAGGAAGATGAGTTGACCGTTCAAATGAAAAAAAATTTGGCGCTCAATAGACACACAGGGCCGAGATCGTATACAGTAATGTGCACTCCGGACAAACGTCTAAGAACCACCTTCAACAGGCTTCGTATTATATAGTAACGTCCAACGTGACCAGACACGGGCCAAACTCAGCTAAATAAACTGGTACACCCGGCTAATATCGTGTAGGGACCTCACGAGCACGCTGACGTGCAGCAACATAAGGTGGTATGGACTTGACTAATGTCTGAAGCAGTGCTGGAGGGAAATGACATCTTGAATCCCGCAGAGCTATCCGTACATCCGTAATAGTACAAGGGGATGGACATCTCCTCTGAACCGCACGTTGCAAGGCATCCCAGATATGCTGAATAATGTTCATGCCTGGGGTGTTTGGTGGCCAGCGGAAATATTAAAACTGAGGAGCTACTGGAGCTACTGTGTGTGAGGTGTGTGAGGTGTCGCATTGTTCTACTGGAGTTGCTCAAATCCGTCGAAATGCACAATGGACATGAATGGATACAGGTGATCATACAGGATGCTTACTTACGTGTCACCTGCCACAGTTGTATCTAGACGTCTCAGAGGTCCCATACACTCCAACTGCACACGCTCCATACCATCACAGTCATGTGTCTAGATAAAGCAACGTTCCAGTTCCGTAATGCGCCCCCGTTTACCGTAATTGTTGTTATGACATACGTTACTGCCCCATTGCCCATTTCTGAGGCTCTGTCGCGGCTGCTGCTGGAGCCTGATCTGATGTTTGGTCGGCAGGCGACTGTCACGTTCATGCTTTACGATAGCTTGCCACAAATATTGTCTAATTTTCCACTGAGAGCGCGAGAGGTCGTGTCTGGCACTGCCGTAGACCCTCCTTACAGGAAAATTATTTCGGCTTCGTAGGATTGTTGGCCAAATCATATCTCTTCCGATGTAGATTTTGCATGGCATAAGTTTCTTCTCATTCATGACTGATTCAACGTTGTGCAGGGGGTATTCATTCATGTTACAGAGTAGCAATGCTCTCGAGTGGTCATCGTCCCGAGTTTTGCGTCCCTGCAGATTTCATATGCTGCATTCTTCGCAGTGGGATTTGACCATTATGAAGAAGCCAACTGGGCAGTGATCAATCGCGACTTTGAAACCTCTTGTGGGTGCACGAATACAAGATGCGGCTGCATGCCTAGAGCAACTTCTTCAAGGGTGCAAGATTGTTTTGGGCAGCATGTAACTGTTGATGGTCGATGCCATGTAAGATTATGCGTATATAACCAGGCTGTCCAAATCAACGACTGCCACTACTCACGTTTTGTCTGGCATTTCAGTATCAAGGATTCCCCAGGAACCTCATACCTTACAACGGTCGGCCATTAGTGTCACTGGAGTTTGCAGTCCTTTGCTTTCGCATTTGTATCCAGCATCGACTTCTCCACGTTTTGACAGGCATCTGAATCGGATGTGGGATGATCATGTTTGCTTTAAAGACACAACAGAAAAATTCCATGTCATACAGTGATGATGCATTGCCGAGATTTATGGCTTTGTACCGGATGACGCCAACCAGTGGCAGTAGTCCAGTGGAACTTTTGCTTGTGCGTCAGCTTTCAGTTCTCCTGGATTTATTGAACCCTTCTTAGCTGCCGGTAACGTGCTTGCCGTCCTTGCTGCGGGCCTGGGTTCCATTCCCTGCCGGGTTGGTGATTTTTTCCGCTCGTGGACTGGGTGTTGTCTCCATCATCATTTCATCCCCATCACCGGCACGCAAATCGCCCACTACGACGTCGACTAAAGTAAGACCCACTCGGCGGTCGAACTTCCCCGGATGCGGCCTAATGATCAACAATGTCATTCGCTCATTTCTATCGAACCCTGAGTCGGATGCCCTCCCCCGCCGCGCTCCACGGGACCTCGATTTGGATGTCTTTCGGATGACAGCTGCTGTGTATCGTGGTGGGCAACAAATGTTGTTTGTGGGGGATGTCAGTCGGCAGCAGGTAACCGATTATGCAAAGTTCTCCCCACATCCTCAGAGTCAGCAACGCTGCAGCCTTCCAACGAGCTGGATCGCAGGATTGGATATAACTTTGTTCCATTGGTATACTTCGCTGTTACTCCCGTTTCCTCCTTCTGTTGAAGCCCTCTGCTACCCTCCCTTTGACTGCAGTATCAAGCCCCAGCGTGACTCACTTCGTCCATAGGAAGGTGAGGCTCATAAATACAAATCCATCTCGCTCCTCCTCTGACTTCTCTTCGTCTTCCTCATACACCACGTACCCACATCGCCACTGAATGTGGGCCCGCTTTCACCGCTGCTGGTGGATAGATTGTTACTACCGCCTCTACACCATTCTGTCACTCTGGCAGAACCATGTGTGTCAGCGTCGTCTCCTTTAGTGGTCATTCCACGCCAGAGTTTCTGGAATTCTCTCTGTTTCTGCACTGGAATCTGCCGAGATTGGGCATTTTCGTCTTATGTGGCCTTCACAGTAGGAGGGGTGAGAGGGGCTGGGCGGATTTAGTATACCCGCCAGCGGATATCGTGATGGAGGCAGTTGAGCTGACATGGTTTCTGCCGCAGTATCGAGAGCTCAGCTGCCAAAGACATACATGCGACATGCTCCATGGACAGAATCGCTGACAAAAGTGTTTACCTGTTGGCGGCAGTGAACCAGACAGTGCAGCTATAACACTGAGTTCAACCACACAATACCTCTCCACCCTGTGCCATGTGCTCAGGTGTTCGCCGACCACGTCTCCTATGTTTATGTTCATTCCGTACAGACTTCCCGAAGTAGATTGATTCTCCTCACGCCAGGTTTTGTTCCCCAGCTTCTTTTCTAGGCACTGTCGATTGTATGGAACCCCTTGCCGACAGTGTTGTTTTGCAGTTTTGACACATCTGCGCCGATGCTAAAGTAGCAGTTATGCTTTCAAACTTCACTACTTATGTACACATACAAGATTGTTCTCAATTTTATTTCGTTGTATCTTGTAGCTTTCATCATACAGGGGTGAGAATCATGGCCGTGATTCATCTCTTTCCATAACATGGGAATAGCAAAGTTAAAACATATAATTTAATTTTCGTTACACTTTCTTAATTGCTTGACAGATGTTTGTCTCACTTGCGGAGCAAATAACTTGTTCTGATATTCGAGCTTCATGCCGAAATAAGCAAAATATTATTTCTGCACGAATTCCGCTAATTGTTGACGTCTTCCACCTGTCACGTGAGTTCCATAAGTGTAAAAAAAAAATGTGTTTCGGCAATCCACACACTTCCTTCCAGCCAGTTTGAACATTGTTTTGATAAAAAAAACACCATTTACAACAACACCAGAGGTCGTACTGCAATGTAACATACCCGAAATACTACATCCTGAAAGCATGTAGCACATTACGTAGGAAATGTGCTTTATAATGCTCACGACCGAAATTAGCTAACAGCCCTATTTTAATAAAGCACAATACAGCCTGCAACGGACAGTATTTTCTTTTATCAAACACGTAGGGACTGTGTATCCCCACGGAAGCAAAATACTCGTGACTCCATGTGCACGCCAGTGTGGCTAGGACGCAGACAGCTTGGTTGCAACTGTCACGAGGCCCCTCCTAATCAGGATATGGCCGTCATTGGCACCGAAAAAGAACGAGATTTCATCAGAAACAGGACACATCTCCACCCAGCCCTTCAGTAAGCTCTCGATTGTAACCACTGACATCGCCAATGGCGATGGTTTGTGGTCAGTGGTTTGCCTGCTACACGGCGTCTGGCTCGAAGCTGTCCTTGAACTATCTAATTTGAAACTGTTTCGTCACTATGGTGTCAACTGCTGCTGAAATTTCAGCTGAAGGTGCTATACGATGCGCCAGAACCATAAGTCAAAGACCACAGCATTCCCTCTTCATAGTGATAGGTGGCCATTCGAAATCCGGTTTCGTCGTGACCACCGCTACCAGCGTTCATGTACAGCAACTGCTTTCCTGCCAAGTCTTACTGCACAATCGTTATATCATCGAGTTTTTCGTATCCCTATTGATCAGTCTTCTTCAAACTCAGGGAGGTATGACAATAAATTCATTATTCATTTTGTGACAGTGTTGACTAACATCAACTCACCCCGTCCAGTTTCGAAGGTACCTATCTGTCACGACCATTTCAGCATGTATTTAAAGCAACCCTGATTTTCATTCTCATAGTGGCGCTACTAGCGCTACTTTTGTGAAACTGGCATGGATTCTGATTAAAGGTTAACTATCAGTTGTATAAACACGCCTGCCCACTTTTCTTTATGTCACACAACCCCTTATCGGTGTTGTTTTTTTTCCATGAGTGTAGATTTCCTATCACCAGGTAACTGTAGGTGCCCGTATTAGGTTGGGACGAGAAGCAGCTGTACAGATAAAACTGAGGCTTATGGGGAAAAACGCTGATGACAATTTCATGATCAAGGGTCCCTTATTAATTAAGAACACTGAGCTGTGCACAGCTCGAGTTCATGTCTTTTACTGTTTGTCATCTTTTATTACGGTAGTGCCCCCTCGTTTTCTTTTTCCATTTACTGGAGTCACTAACTTCTGCCTTAGTTGACTATGAGCGGCAGCAGCAGCGCGTATCGATAAGTGAACTGTCGTACTATCTCTGGACCGACCGATGGTATTTCCGGGTCGTCGTTTGTGTGGCAGTCAGTCGGAGACGGACCAGCAGGACAGTCTGGACGGAGCAGCAGTGAAGTCGAGAACGGAGCACCAGTGAGGCGCGGACAGCCAGTGCTCGCCGACTGCTGGCGACACATATGAAATGTCCGACGGAGGGAGATTGGAGAGGGACGACCGTCGGTTGGTCGTTCGGTTGGCCGTCTCATCGGCTGACGTATATTTGTCCTTGCACAGTTTCCAGGCCTGGGCAATCGGTCGTTCGACATGGAGCACCAAGAAAGTATCCTTCGTGCGGACTCTACCCGGGGCCGCTGGCGCGGTGTGCACGCGCGGTTGGAGTGTGAGGTGCTGCTTGCGAGTGGTACGAAGTTCGTCGCCCTCTGATCTTGGACAATGAAATTTGAGTCCTCACTTAACCTACTATCGAGCCCAAATTGTTTACATTTCTTCGTTTAATCCTGGTTGTCGCTTTTGGGACATTCCCGCGAGCAACGTCGTGTGTGTATTCAAGTTGCCCAAGATTCCAACCGTCTTCCTGTGGAGTTTAACTTAATTCTTTCCCTGTTATTGAAGCTAACCAGTGGTATCTTCTGCCTTGAAACCGTTGACGTTCCGGTTACCTGCCCTGGTCGTTGACGTAATTTTAGGCAGTGTATTTTCCTCATCGTGTTGTTGCTGTCCAGCGCGGCGTGTAGTTCGACAGCTGAGGTATTTTTGGTCGTTGTGGGTGCCAATATTCTGTGTGTCGTTGTATTGAAATTTTGTGGTCGTTTTGCTGGTTGCGTGGAGGGGAACTGATCTTGTTGATAGGTCGGTCGGCTGTCTGTCGGTGGAAGTCGTGGGACAGGCCGCCTAAATGGGCGTTAGTGTTACAATCTCGGGCCGACCCTAGGAAACTTCTGAGCGCCGTTCCTTGTGTGTTATGTAGTGATTTCCCTATTTGGGTTTTAGTTATTTGGTTGATGTGTGGCCCTCAGCTGAGTATCAATATCTCTTAAATTATTGCTCTTGTCTTGTCTTTAAGGCATGAGATTGTTATTCGTTTATATGGGGCCTTCAGCCGAATTTTTAATGAAATTTTTTAAGATAAGGACTTCTGCCTTTTAAATACAAACTCTTTTTCTAGGCCTGAAGCAGTTAAACATATTTGGTTTATATGTGGCCTTCAGCCGAGTATTAATTCCTCTTAAATTAATGTTCTTGTCTTGCCCTTAAGGCATAAGATTGTTATTCTTTATAGGGGCCTACAACCGAATTTTATATAAAAATGTTTTAAGATACGGCCTTCAGCCTTTTGATTGAAACTCAACTTATTACTTAACATGCGGCCTCCATCCAAGTTACATTAAAATTAAATTGCTAAGGCTTTCACCTTGTTTAGATTGAGGATTTAGAAAATATTTTTGGATGAAACCTTCTGAAGAACCTTGTATTTCAATTTCTTGCTTAGGCCTTCGTCTTCCATTTCGAGGGTGGCCTTCAGCCGATCTAAAGTTAATCAAAGGAAGTTGATTAAAATGTTTTGTGTTTTGCATCCTTCTGATAAGACTGTGTGTTGGTAAGTAAAGTATGTATGTTGAGTGAAACTGACAGCAACTTATTTTGCACCCTTTTTACAACCTAATCCGCTCTGTCCTACTAGCCCAGGCATTTCTAACACTATTTACTTTCCGTACTAAGGAACCCATGTTGATCTGTTACATATGACGGTTTGTTATGTGAGTCTCCTTCTGGTGTTGAATATTCTTAATGACATTTTTGGTTCAAATGGTTCAAATGGCTCTGAGCACAATGGGATTTATCATATGAGGTCATCAGTCACCTGGAACTACTTAAACCTAACTAATCTAATGACATTACACACATCCATGCCGGAGGCAGGATTCGAACCTGCGACCGTATCTGTCGCGTGGTTCCAGAATGAAGCGCTTAGAACCGCTCGGCCACCTCGGCCGGCCACACTTTTGGAGTCGGACAAAATTCAGATGGATGCTAAAGGAACCTGACGGTGGTAGCTGAAGATAGAAGTTGGTGGTGGTGGTGGTTAGTGTTTAACGTCCCGTCGACAACGAGGTCATTAGAGACGGAGCGCAAGCTCGGGTTAGGGAAGGATTGGGAAGGAAATCGGCCGTGCCCTTTCAAAGGAACCATCCCGGCATTTGCCTGAAACGATTTAGGGAAATCACGGAAAACCTAAATCAGGATGGCTGGAGACGGGATTGAACCGTCGTCCTCCCGAATGCGAGTCCAGTGTGCTAACCACTGCGCCACCTCGCTCGGTGATAGAAGTTGGAGGGAAGTGTACTGAAGATATGTACTCGATCACTTCCAAAATTACCACAGTAACCACAGTAAAACTGGAGCAGTTTTACGTAGCTTGAAGGATTTACTAAGTGACATGAATCTGAGGGCACTTAAAAAACACATCCAGTACACTTCTGAAGTAGAATTTTATAATGCATCGTTATTGTTAGAGGGCTGGTAAAGGACTAATCATGGAGCAAGTTTACTTCAGTGCAGAGATGGAGAGATACTTAAGTTATAATCCGTTGAACCTTTTATCACAAAATTTGTGTGCACAGCAAATAACTACAAATATATTTTGGGTATACTGATACTTGAGCAGGTATCTTGACTCATAACACAGTTAATCACAACGCAATTATAAATCCACAACTAATTGCAGAAACACAACAGACGGCACTCCAAATAGCTATACACATGCATTCGGCTTCATCGCCTTAAAATAACTAGACATATACAAGATTCTTAACCCACTTAAGATTTAACCATATAGGCTAACAAAACAATCAGGCCTCGGCCCACAAACATGGCTTAAGAAAGATTAAAAGCTTCTGCTCTTAGCACAACTGAGAACTAGATCTGTAATATACGTAATTCTTGCGTCGGCTCTAGCCCACTTTAATCTCAGGAAAATTATTTTAAAAACAGGTCAAGAGCTTCTGCGTGTTTAAATAATTGAAATAGTTTTCTACAATTTAAGTTAATCAACCTGAGCAAATTTAATTTAAACAAACTAACGGGATTCTGCCCCTTTAAGCAACAGGGAACTTGCGCTATAGCTTACGTTACCTCAGCGTGGTCCCTACTCCCGTTAATAATTTCTCCAGGAGCTTTGGTCCATACTGTATGACAGTGAGCTGTCAGGACAACGTTGCTCATTTACAGTAAAACAGTGTCTGACTACTGAAGACAATAAACACATAGCATCTAATCTCAAAAATGGTGGTTACGGAATTTTCGTACTTACTTATTGTCGCATTATAGCTCGCTTGTTACAGCTGCAAGCAGTTTTAAGGCAACAGCACATTGAAGTTTCACGTAAAACGTGTCGTTTTTATTGGCATTTGTTATAATTAAATGAAAATAATACATCGGTGATTAAAGCCTCTACACGGCTATAAGATAAATTACAAAGTCTCGTAGAACGAAGTTAAAGCCGAGCGTATTTTGTAGTGGCACCACATTGCAGTGCAAATATTATTTCGGTATAGTGTTCGTGTACTGTTCTATCTACTTCTTCCTTCAAATTCGCATTTTCCAAAATGCTGTGTGACTTACCTACGACATCAGTAGAAATGATTTCTGTCATACATAATGTTATGTAAATACACTGAACTGCCTAGGAAATGACATAGGTATGCGTATTCCAGAGATGTGTAAACAGGCAGAATATTGCGCTGCCGTCGGCAACACCTGTGTAAGACAACACGTTTCTGGCGCAGTTTTTAGGTCTGTTACTCATCCTACAATGGCAGGTTATCATGATTTAAGTCAGCTCGAGCGTAGTCTTATAGCCGGCGCACGAGCGATGGGACACAGCATCTCCGAGGTAGCGATGAAGTGGAGATTATCCCGTACGATCGTTTCATGAGTGTACCGTGAATATCAGGAAACCGATAAAACATCAAGTCTCCGACATCGCTACGGAAGATCCGACAAGAACGGGACTAATGATGACTGAAGAGAATCGTTCAACGTGACAGAATTGCAACCTTTCCGCAAATTTCTGCAGTTTTCGATACTGGGCCATCAACAAGTGTCAGCGTACGAACCATTCAACGAAACATTATCGATATGTGCTTTCGGGCCTTGCACCCTTGACGAGTGCGTGACTCAATGCTTTAGGCCTCGACAGGGCCCGTCAACACCGACATTGGACTGTAGATGACTGCAAACAAGTTGCCTACTCGGTGAAGCCTCATTCCAAATTGTATGGAAGGGATGGACGCTTACGGGTACAGCGACAGCCTCATGAATCCACGACCCCTCCATGTCAGCAGGGGACTGTTCAAGCTGGCGGAGGCTCTGTAATGGTGTGGGGCGTGTGCAGTTAGTGTGATATGAGTTTCGTAATACTTCTAGATGCGACAAACAAGCGTACTGTCTGATCACCTGGATCTGTTCATGTGCATTGTGCATTCGGTCGGACTTTGGCAATTCCAGCAGCACAATGTGACATTCCACGAGTCCAGAATTGATTTTACGTTATCGCGGGAGCACTACACGAAATTAGGCAGGTGTGGCAGCATCTTTGGCTCTCTGGTGTATATGCGTATCTCTGTTAGGACTGAGTTTTTTTACGATTTGATAAACTTTTAGAAGATGATGTCCTTAGGGACCCAGACAGGTAGCTTTCCTTTTTGTGTCGTTATGTGTTTACGGATAATGGTGTTCTTATTTATGCATACCACAAATAGAACAACACATCTGTTCAAAATGTGTGTGAAATCTTATGAGACTTAACTGATAAGGTCATCAGTCCCTAAGCTTACACACCAATTAACGTAAATTATCCTAAGGGCAAACACACATACCCATGCCCGAGGGAGGACTGGAGCCTCCGCCGGGACCAGCAGCACAGTCCATGACTGCAGTGCCTTAGATCGCTCGGCTAATGCCGTGCGGCAACAACACGTCTAGCATTATAAGTGAAGAGATGAGCGTTATACAAGTCTAACATATGGACATGTGAAAAAAATGTGCGTTCTAATACAGTAAACACAGTAATTTCAGGCGCGTCTATCTTCGTGAGCAAACTGTATTGTTTGCTAGCCAAATAACGTCGACAGCTCCGCTCCAGCGTGCTGAGAGCGCCAAATCACGTTAACCGCCTCGTCCCGGGTGCCGACGCTGAACATCCCGTCTGCGTGCATGTCATCTTTAACCTCCTCGTCCCGTGTGACGATGGCTGAACATCCTTTCCTCGGCCGCGGCGCGCGTCCTCTTGTTTAGAGTAATAATGAATATAGTTCGCTAGCGTTCGACTGCGAAGACGAATCGATAGGTGCACAGGTGTAGGCTTGTACAATGATATAACGGGCCAACTAAGATTTGCAGTACACATTAACTCTCTCCGACCCTCCATATTGAGAGACAGGAATATGGCAAGTGAGTGTCTCAGGATCATCCATACTACTAAACGGGAAATTAATTCTTCATATTCCATTTTCAGGGACCGCTGAAGCGATTAGGACGAAATGTGGTATGCATATAGCTCGAGGAAGAACGTAGACGACTGCGAAAGTTTGTAGTGCAAGATATTTATTAGTTAAAGAATAATTCGCGAATTAAGGAGATGTATTATATCTGTGGAAAAGGTATTTGATCCTTGACTTTGGAACTGTATCATATGTGAGAAAAAGATTTTCTTCGGTGATACGTTCTACCTAACACGATTTAACATAATGAATACAATGCTTATCCATCCCTCAACGTGTTTAATCCTTACTCCCTTAGGAATATCATTAAATGCGAAGTTAATGATTAAACTACGAAACAGATATTTATGAAATTTGGTATGGATGCCGCTTGATCCCTGAGAAAGAACACGTTTCTTTCGAAAGCAAACAAAGAAAAAACATAAACTGTAAAACTTCATTTCACATCAATGCACATCAACTATGTTCCCAAATTATTAAATTCGTTTCATTCTATGTGTTGCACAGTGTATAACTACTTCAACAACACACAACGCGTACATGTATGCTCCACCATGTACCTCCAGCACACAGCGCTTGGCAGCGACGCAGTGCGTGGCATCGTGGCAGCATGTCGCGCGTTAGGGTAGTTCATGGGATGAGATGTGGAGGGGGGGAGGGGAGGGAGGAGTCATCTAAATCATGACTATACCAAGTGTACGAGAGAGAGCTTGAACGTGCACACCGTCAGCGTATGGTTCTGATAACAGCCATAGGAACCCAAGTTTAATATTATCGTGGTCAGGTGGTAAAATAGCTTAGTGACTCATTTCCACTTACAATAACAAACTGATTTGCGAGTGCATCCACAGGTAATAACTAGTACTCAAACTAAGGCAAGTGCGTAGAACGAATACATTACACATGACAACAGAGTAAGCGCAGAGCATGGTAGAAGGGATGAGAATTTAATTGCTGCTGTTGGAAATAGCCTGTAATTGATAAACCTGTAATTGGTAAATGCAGTCTCCACTTTCGTATACAGAATTACCTACGAACTGCCTCGTTGAATGTAAAATTTATCTCACAAACTTTCACGTCTAATACTCAAGAGCATCTCCCCTGTCTCCACTAAAAGGGCGTTTGCGGTTGATGAACGCTTGGCTTCAACACAGGGACAAGTAGCTCTGTATTGAAGAGTACCTAGTTTTGACATGAACGTTTTGCGCATTTTGATACACAGTACAATCGTAGTCCAGTCGAGATCGAACATTTCCTCAGTACACGATGAGTAGAATACCCTGACACGCTGACTTTCTTCACACTTTAATGTGAGACACCACCCTGAGTCAAATATTATTTCTAGGAATCGAGCATGTAATTTTAACTGGGAAGTATACTTTCCACATGTTTCATGGCCGTCATTGCGAGCAGCATTGGATTTGTAAAAAACGACGATCATCTCTTTCTCAACTGAAAACTCCAGCCCCTTGTTGGATGTCCATTCATCGACGCGTTCGACGTTAATGATTAATGCCGTTTTGGCCTGAAGATACGAGTCTGCATTTGAATAAACTCACACCCCCCGTTTAGTGGGGTAAGGAACTTATGGTCTAAATTATGAGTATGCCAAGTTTACAAGAGGCAGCTTAAACATGCACGCTACCGGAACGCCTGGAAGAAAAAAAAAAGGTCCGTGCTTGTTTGCTTAGAACGTGAAATAGACTGTTCTTTGAGCGACGAGGATTCTGATACCCTTACTCATTCAAGAAGGATTTCTGAATTCCGGCAGGTTATCCAAGAGAACTAGTATCTGAACGTGATTATAAGCCCACTTAACGTCAATAAAATCTCCGACAACGGTCGTTTTTCGTGTGAAAGGCCGAGGTCGAATTCATGGCAAGCGGGTACATAGTTTACATAGTCACTCTACCTTTTCTAGTATTGTACTGCGGGAATTGCTTTAAAAATTGTGAAATGATGTTCATGTGGACCTCAACTACGTTCCCACAGACTCGGAGCTGAAATATTAAAAGTTTTGGCTGGTTTCGTTAATCTAGGGGCTGGGATACGTAGTTGGCTCATTGAAAGTCAAATACTGCTGAATCTACAGTAATCAATATGAATATACACATGAATCGAATTGTCGAAGGTTCATATCACAATTGCGAATGTAAGGTAGAAATTTCTAAATGAAAGATTGCAGTTAAATAAAATCTGCAGGTACTTTCCAAACGTTTCAAAATGATGAGTATGATAGTAGAAGTATTTTTTGAGAATGCCGTATATTTCTGCAAAACACTTACTGGTGTCGATGGTCCAGCAATTAAGTAAAACATAAGTTGACTAACAAGGAAACTATAGATTCCTACTTCACGTAATTATTTATGAACAACAACATAGCTCGCGAAATATTAATTTCTGAACACATACTACTACTTCACTGCAGAAGCCACGGAAGTCACACAAGAGCACAGGTCGGCACTCCGAAATATTTCTATCCCCCGCGACCACGCGCAAACTTCTCCACCGTCCAAGTCCTTCCACCGACTCTGCGTCCGTCATGCTGTCGCGTCCAGCCCTTCCCGTGGCCTGTGCGTCCTGTCCCTCATGCCGCACTGTTCCAAACTACCCACGTGTCCTCTCCGGAAATTATGCTCCTCCCCAACTTCCATACGGCTCTCTTAGTAACGAGCGCTGTGATTGGCTAGAGCGCTCCCTCCATGTTTCCAATCCAACATAATCTCACAAGTTTCATATCAGCGCACCCTCCGCTGTAGAGTGAAAATCTCATTTTGGAAACATCCCATAGGCTGTGGCTAAGCCATGTCTCCGCGATATCCTTTCTTTCAGAAGTGTTAGTTCTGCATGGTTCGCAGGAGAGCTTCTGTAAAGTTTTAAAGGTAGGAGACAAGGTTCAAAAATGGTTCAAATGGCTCTGAGCACTATGGGACTTAACATCTGAGGCCATCAGTCCCCTAGAACTTAGAACTACTTAAACCTAACTAACCTAAGGACATCACACACATCCATGCCCGAGGCTGGACTCGAACCTGCGACCGTAGCGGTCGCGCGGTTCCAGACTGAAGCGCCTAGAACCACTCGGCCACACCGGCCGGCTAGGAAACAAGGTATTGTCAGAAGTAAAGCTGTGAGGACGGGGCTTGAGTCGTGCTTGGCTAGCTCAGATGGTAGAGAGCACTTGCTCGCGAAAGGCAAAGGTCCCGAGTTCGAGTCTCGGTCCAGCACACAGTTTTAATTTGCCAGGAAGTTAAATATTCACACGGCTGGAACATAAACACGCTGTAACACATATTATTAAATACATAAACACTTAAATAATCATATATCAAAAGAAAAGAAGCATAAGGTAATCCAGGAGCTTAATATCTCTGTGCTTTCTAACACACAGTAAATATTTAACAAATTTCTTCGTGAATAGTATATATCGGATATAAACAAAGTCGAATAAATACGTTTACAAGCATGCCGCTACCGTTTTTTCGTGTACCTGTGGCGTACTTATGGCCTCACGCGATCGATAGTAATTGGCCACCTCCAATAACTAATGTACTATTTAAGTTACATACCTGTAATTCATACCAATTCAGGTTTACTCTAATAGCTTTCTAAAGACAAGTAGATCGACGAAAACGGATGAACTGTTTAGATTTTGGAAATTAGTTGCCTTTATAATTACTTGCTTGTATAATTATTTGTATAATTTATCGTCAGATACTAAACTTTAAACTAATGAATGTATTGAAAAACTGATTACACCAACAGAATCGTCGTGCATATAATGATAATGTACATGTTTCTTTTTGAGGTATCGTGATTCATCTGGCTACTACTAATTTCCAATGTTAATTGTCCGCCATCAAGGTTTCACAAAGTCCGCCATCTTTGGCACTGCCAGCGTGTCTCCTTCATCGATATAGCGTCACAATAGAATTCGCAGCCGTGCGGCTGGACTATGCGCTGGGGCCAGCCCTCTCGTCCTGTTAACGTTCGACACCACATGTTTGCTGCCGGCACCTGGCTAGCCGAGCGTCCTGTGCGGCCGTCCCAAGTCCGAACATATTACATTTACAGGGAGCCATAACTAGCCCGTTACCTCACAGTGTCAAACCCGAGTTATCAGATTATTATTTTTAATCGCTGTTCCATTCTTTTCAACAAGCGCTAGTTTTTGCTACATGAGACGACCATGCAATCAGGCAATAGTCAGTAGCCTTCCCGTTTTTCTGAACTTGAATTTTAACTTGCATATTCCGTGTTTCCATGGCGTTTTGTTGCATATAGTACTGATAAGAAACGAACAACAGCAAATATTTCACTTCCGTGTTGTAGTTTGCAAGTGCAGAATAAAGACTGAATACCAGGATAGCTGTCGCAAGATGATTTAATAACAACAATGAGCTTTTCGGTAGAAAATTAACAAATTAGGATATGGTGACGGTATTCTTCAACAGGAATGATAAGAGAATGAGAAGAGTGAGCGTATCGAAAAATTTCTCTCTCCAGGCTACTCCAGTACAAAGAGGGGGCCGGCCGAAGTGGCCGTGCGGTTAAAGGCGCTGCAGTCTGGAACCGCGAGACCGCTACGGTCGCAGGTTCGAATCCTGCCTCGGGCATGGATGTTTGTGATGTCCTTAGGTTAGTTAGGTTTAACTAGTTCTAAGTTCTAGGGGACTAATGACCTCAGCAGTTGAGTCCCATAGTGCTCAGAGCCATTTGAACCATTTGAACAAAGAGGGGAATGCGGATGACTGTTTCAGAAAGCCTTTTCTTTTCTTCCAAATGCATGTCTTAAAGGTTGCTTATTGAACGAGTAGGAAAATTTAATACATCTGTAATTTTTTCAGGATTTTCTCAACACAGGCTTTTACTTTTCTCCAAGTCAGAATCCTGCTGCCAGTTTTTCAAAGCTAGTTAGCGTATTGCAACTTCTCTAAAGCATTAGGAATCCCACCAAGGACGGGCATGTTGCTTCATAACAGTAACCACTATTTTTCTTCCGAAATTTGATATCTGTTCCCATTTCCATACCTTTGATTATACTTTGATAAGCTTCTTATTCCCGTAAGTCACGCGATATTATACCAAGTTTTAACTGCGTTCCTATATGTGTCCCAATTGGTTTCTGCAATTTCCCACCTGCTACTACGGTAATATGCCCCGAAGAGCCAAATAAACTGGTACACCTGCCACGCAGAAGTGACAAAACACAACGTGGCATGGACTCGACTATGCCTGAAGTAGTTCTGGAGGGAAATGGCACCTTGAATTCTGCAGAGCTATCCATAAATCAGTAAGAGTAGGAGGAGGTGGAGATCTCTTTTGAACAGCACATTGCATGGCACCCCGATACGCTCAACACTCTTCCTGTCTGGGGATTTTTTTGGCCATTTAAAGTGTTTAAACTCAAGCAGTGTTCCCGTAGCTGCTCTGTACCAATTCTGGACGTATGTGGTGTCGCATTGTCCTGGAATTACCTAAGTCAGTCAGAAAGCATAATGGACATGAATAAATGCAAGTGATCAGACAGGATGCTTACGTGTCACCTGGCCGAGTCTTAACTAGACTGCAACTGTAGACGCCTACAACCATTAAAGAGTCTTCACCAGCTTGAACAGTCCCCCGCTGACATGCAGGGTCCATGAATTCATGAGGTTGTCTCCATACCCGTAAACGTCTATCCGTTCCATACAATTAGAAGACTCATCCGACCTGTCAACATATTTCCAATCATCTTCCACAGTCCAATGTCAGTGCTGCTGCATCCAAGCGAGACGTACACGCGTGGGCCTTCGGCTCCGAAAGCTCATATCGATGATGTTTTGCCGGCCGGTGTGGCCGAGCGGTTCTAGGCTCTTCAGTCTGGAACCACGCGACCGCTACGGTCGCAGGTTCGAATCCTGCCTCGGGCATGGGTGTGCGTGATGTCCTTAGGTTAGTTAGGTTTTAAGTTGTTCTACGTTCTAGGGGTCTGATGACCTCAGATGTTAACTCCCATAGTTCTCAGAGCCATTTGAACCATTTGATGATGTTTTCTTGAATGGTTTGCTCACTGACACTTGTTGACGACCCAGCATTGAAATCTGCAGCCATTTTCGGAAGGGCTGCACTTCCGTCATGTTGAACGATTCTCCTCATTCGTCGTTGATCCCTTTCTTGCAGGATCTTTTTCCGGCCGCAGTGATGTCGGCGGCTTGATCTTTCACCCCACTCCTGATATTCACGGTAAACTCGTGAAATGGTGCTACGAGAAAATCCCAACATCATCGTTACCTCGGAGATGCTGTGTCCCATTGCACGCGCACCGACTATAAAACTACATACAAAGTCAATCAAATCTTGAGCCGGCTGGGGTGGCCGAGCGGCTCTAGGCGCTACAGTCTGGAACCTCGCAACCGCTACGGTCGCAGGTTCGAATTCAGCCTCGGGCATGGATGTGTGTGATGTCCTTAGGTTAGTTAGGTTTTAAGTAGTTCTAAGTTCTAGGGGACTGATGACCTCAGAAGTTAAGTCCCGTAGTGCTCAGCGCCATTTGAGCCATTTAAATTTTGATGACCGAGCGTTGAAGCAGAAGTAACCGATCTAACAACTTCGCCAGACACTTGCCTTACACAATCGTTGCCGACCGCCGGGTCACATTCAACCTGTTTACATGCCTTTAGATTTGAATACGCATGGCTGTATCATTTCTAAGACATTTCAGTGTATTATTTTAGTGTCAGTGTTGATGTTAGTGTAGAAATTGATTGGTAGATGTTCTGACCCCACTGAACTCTTAATATATTTGTCTGGTATCAACGCTGATGTTAATGTAGAATCCGATTGGTAGGTGATCAGGTCCCACTGAATTTTTTTTAACATGCCGAATACAAAATGTGGCAAGAGACAGGTCAAAAAGATTTACACCTGTTGCAGATCATTATTCCATTGCATAGGATTCGTCGAAGGGTACCACTAGGCTATTGTCGTCGTTTAACGTTTATCGATGAACTGCCGATGCTGTCAGCCGTGTCTCTTTTACACGCGGCATTATCTGTATTCAGGGTCCATTAAGTATAAGCGGAACCGAAGCTGGCTTACCAAGTGGTTCCGATCAACATTCACGATACTGTAGTGAGGTACTATATTCACAGTGATCGCTGTAAGGGTTTTGAGAGGAAATTTTATTTACTCACGCATTAATTCGCCATCGTTATTCCGTACATTGTGCGAGTATGGCTGATGCGACATCGAATGTTTGTACCGATATAGCGAAGCCACCTTTCCATGCAACACTTTCTTCTCTTGTGATAAAGTAATTTTGAACTACATGGGAATGCTCCGGTGCTCCATCTTCTGCTTTCCCGGTACCAGCAACGAGCAGGAGTAACATCTCCACATCGCTTCCCGCCTTAAAGGTGCGCATCTGCTTGCCGGCGGGCCGGATACACGGCACAATCTGCCGGCGCCAGCACGCCAGGAGAGCTACTAATGGATACGGCGTGTCGGCTCAAATTACCACCAAGAAAACCCCGCGGTTCTGCACCGGCAGCCGTAATGGCCCCGTGACCCGGACAACAGCCACCAATCCGTGTTCACGTAATGCGTTTCGGTCCCTGCAGTAAGCAAAGCGCGCCTCTTTCGTCCATTAGTGAAGCGTGAATAGAGCCTGGCCATCCACGGAAAGTTTCAATATTCCATCTTTTCCCTATAACTTTCTATATTTCATCTTTTCTTTTTACATGGCGCTGTGAAAAAATATCTTGGCAGCCTTTCTTCTCCAGATGCCCTCTACGTCGTACGTTCTATAAAGAGAAAAGGGAAAGAGAGACGTGCTGTGAATCTTAAATTGTACCCCTTAGCGTATCAGATCGTAGAAAATGCATGGAAGGCCTTACATGGGAAGATACCAGGAGACAGAATCACTACAGAGGAACATCTTTTCCTCGTGTCCATTGTGAAGGTTCAGTCGGGAAAAATAGCTGTATGAATAACAGAACACAATTTATTGTAATTAGTGAGTACCATCTCGTGTGTCACAACTAGGATTGACTATTTAGTTGGGAATAACTACCATTCTGCTAGAACTACGGACCACAAGATTAAAATTCCACACTTTAGTGCGACAAAATACTTACCATAAAGAAATTGACCAGATGGGATGAAAATCGGTACATGTGATCTACGTGTGCAGTCAAGCAAATGACAACAATTTATAGATGAAATGAATGATTTATTCAAGAGGAATACATTCAAAAACTGATGAAGTCAGTAAAGCGTCGGTCCACCTCTGGCTCTTATAGAAGCAGTGACTCGGCTCGGCCGTGTTTGATAGCATTGCTGAATACCCTCTTGAGCGATATCGTGCCACATTCTGTCCAACTGGCGCATTAGATCGTCAAAATGCCGAGATCGTTGGGGGACCCTGCCCATAATGCCCCAAACGTTTCTAGTTGTGGGGAGATCCGGTAGAAACTATTGTAATATCTTGCTGAAATACAAGCCTAAGAAAGCTTGCCATGATGGGCAACAAAACACGTCCAAGAATATCGTCGACATACGGCTGTGCTGTAAGGGAGTCACGAATGGCAGCTAAAGTGATTCTACTATGAAATGAATTGCCACCGAGGTTCTCGGGCGATATGGTGGGCGGTCCTGGGTGTCTCCAGGCAGGTCTTTGCTGATCATCATGGCTCAGTTCGAAGCGGGAGTTATCACTGAACACAATTATAGTCCAGTCAATGAGATTCCACTTCAATGACGTGTCTGAAGATGATCCAGACAGCCTGACCGCCACCTGCCATACGGACCGACAACCAGGACTGACGATCCGATCAGCCATTTCTTTTCATAACAGGACCCCTTTAGTCGTCAACCGCAGCACCCTTACCGCACAGCTGTAAGTGAATAATATTCCATTCCCTGTTTTGTTGCACCTCGTGGCAAGCAATCGTGGGCTTAGATTTCTGCACGGTAATGGCCGTCACACATGACGATAAATTCCACTGCTTGTCTAATTCCCGTTCAAAATCATCATTTAAGTGCGCAGAGAAGCAACACGTTATACTTACATGACCGTGGAGTGGCGACTGCCTGGCTCCGTATAAAATCCAACCTGCCTCACATCCCCGTACAAACATCGAAGACACTTGTAGAGTGAATTCTCATTTAAGGTTCCGTCTGAGTTCGTTTTTTAATTACATTGCATCTTTCGATCAATCTGGATCATTATCAGAGCTAAGTAGTTGCTTCCGAGAGCCGTGTTGTCTTCTCAGAATCACGTATCAGTATTCTGCTATTGATCTGGAGATTGTTCAAAACATGCAAGTTAATTAAAAAATGTGCAACTGATACGGAACAATAAATGTGGTTTGTATTAAATATCAGTGCAGTTTCTGAATCTTTGAAGAGATTTATTTCGGCTATAGCATAATTTGCGTAGGGCAGTCAAACCGGTCACCAAGAAGGATTCTCAAATACTAGCAGGCGTCTCCTACAATCTGAAGTTAGGAAAGGCAACGTCTGGTCCCTTCATCTGAAAATTTTCCAGTTAGTTCAATTCCGAAAATTCGAGCACGGCGTCTTTAGCGCATAGGTCCAGAGAAAGAAGTTACACTGCCGCACGTTTAAAACGCTGCGGGCAGCCGTGTGCCAAATTTCACTGGTGCTACGGGCCGGTTTCGAAGAAAACATTCAGCCACCTTTCCGAGGTTACTACGGCAAAGTGAAACCAAAACCTCCACCTGAATTCACCATTTTTAGGACGTCTGATTATTGGTACATAGTGGGCTGAATTTCACATCTTTGAAAATGACCACACAAGACACTCATTTCCGCTTCATAGCGTGATCTTCCTCCAAGGCATGAAAAAGATATAAATTATCTGACGGATTCTCCCATACGAAATTATAAAATCTCAAAATTACGTAAAAGATGGTTCTCTGCCACCTTCTAGTGTGTTAAACATTAGCTATTCTTTCTCGTACTTACGAAAGTTTTCAAGACGTTCACTGCACTTTGCGGACAGCTTGATTTTACGTGTTTCATTGAACTGAAGCACACGAGTAAAAACGCGAAGTATCGCTGAAAGTTACCAACATGAATGGCAGTCCTTACGAAACTCAACCAACTATTATACCCTGGGCTGTAACAAGCTCGTCAGACGTCATGCAGTTAGTGTGCGGTAAATTGTTCTATAATAATGAGGATACACTAATAACAACAATTGTGTGTGGTACGATTCGTATTCTAAAAGGTTCTTTTCACTTTATTTAAAAGTTTGCAGTTCAGAACACTGAAAAATCACGACGTGTGTCGATACTCGGAAAGCTTTTTCATCATGCTAAATGTAATGACGATGCTGATGATCTACTGTTGATATTAATGATTCTGCAGCTCTCGCCTGTTAAAGAAAGAAATTTGCAATACTGCGAAGAATATATAAATACAGTTTCACGAGTTTTGTTCTGAAATGTATGCCTCAAGATGGGAAGTTGATACGTTGATATGTTTGTAAATCATTTTAATTTCTGGAGGCTATGATATATGTATACTAGAAGCCAAAATAGAAAACAATAAAAGCAAACAACCTAGTTATTGCGGTAAAAGCAACAGAAGTTGCTGAACTGATGGAGTGGTATGTGATCTGCAGGTGTAAGCAATTAACTATGGCTACATTCCCATCAGGTATACAGTGAGTGACATAATTCGGCTTTTTATTTTTATTTGTTTATTTTCTGCAGCAGAATCTACGGCTGCTCCGTTACGTCAGCAGCTTTCGTTAGTTTGTTGGTCTACTGCGGTGAGCTACGAGAATGCCGAATACTGCTGTCGGTATTTTAAAGGTGGTCATACAAAAAAGCGTGATGAACTGCGGTGTAGCAGGTTGAATAATACGATCACTTAAATCGTGCAAAAAGTTAACACAACACTACAGTCTGATCATTGTTTACTATTTAGTAGATGGTCACCGTAGTTTGGAACCGCTAATTGTCTGTCAGGTGTTTTCCGAAAATTATTACCGACCAACAAGAAGATCAAAGAATTTCAAGCAGTCGAAAGTTCAGGAACAAATATTGATAAGATAATACGATTTACCGACGTTGTTACACATGGGTAGATGTGTAAATCCTGCATAAACACAGTCTGTTAACAACATTCATTGTGATGGTTCCACTGATCTTCATCTAACCTAAAATATGGTACAAGCAATCTCCTTGCTCGAGTCAAAACTCGCTGTTCGAGTTGGAGCTATGGAGTTATAAGCCCCACAGTACTTACACTCGAATTATTTTATGTTTTTGTACACTATTTGATTGAAATCAATCCAGCGGTGTACGAGAAGATCCCAGATGTATTTAGTGATTTGGGTGTATTGCCTTCACGTGGCAACACATACCCCACTTGGTAATACATCTGCCCCTGTATCTTGAAAGGCGTGGTCGCTGCAGTGTGGCTACATGGTTCTGTTGTACCAAACAGTACCATATGGAACAATGCAATAAATTTTCGTATGTGTCCTAAAAACAGTCTAGTTGTGGCATGTTCACATTTGTCAATGTGTGTAATGTGGCTGGTGGTCGACTCGGCTGTGGCAGCTTTAACTGGCACATTCCTACAATAAGTGCCAGTTGTTTTGGTAGGAAACCATTTTGCACCATAATCTGTGCATAATGCCGATATTTTAGTCCCACAAACAATTTGTATCCTTGCATATGTCGCTTGAGGTATGTAATGATATTTCAGCATGAAGATGTGTGGCTGTGTCTCTATGTGTTGATGTCTTATGTGAGCTAGAAATATATGCTGCTAGTCATTAAAGCCTCACAGTTCAGTCGTCAGCAGACTCGAATGCTCTGAATATTGCTACAGTCAGTCACATCTGTTTACGATGTTGCTCCATTCTGTTTGTTCGTTGCACATTCTACAGATAACTTACTGGCACTACTTATGTCTCAGCACTTGGCACCCACGTTTATCGTGTGTGTTACAGTAAAGAACTTTTGAAGCTGTTCACATCCTGTGTCTAGACACGTCCGTGCCATTTAGCCACATTCCACTGTGTACTACATAGTCATTCATAGACTCATTATGAATGTAGCATTGCCGGCCGGAGTGGCCGAGCGGTTAAAGGCGCTACAGTCTGGAACCGCACGACCGCTACGGTCGCAGGTTCGAATCCTGCCTAGGGCATGGATGTGTGTGATGTCCTTAAGTTAGTTAGGTTTAAGTAGTTCTAAGTTCTAGGGGACTTATGACCACAGCAGTTGAGTCCCATAGTGCTCAGAGCCAGCCAATGTAGTATTTGTACATAAGTGTAATTGGGTAGAAACAATTTGGCATTTCAAACAGTATAATTATAGTGGTACCTATCAGCACTAATAGTCTGCTTTACAACCGGTGACCAAGCGATTTGGGGCACATTGTGCGTGAGATATCACAATGTGTCTAGTGTACTTCCTGTAATGTATTCATTGACATCTCCTTGGAAACAATACATTGTCATCTGCAGAAGGAAGAAAACGGATGAGCATAGGTCAAAAAGGGGACTTATGAAAAAATGATCATATGGCATTGTTGGCTGGGAGGCCGCATTAGGGGAAGTTCGGCCGCTGTATTGCAAGTCCTTTGTAGTTGACGCCACTTCGGCGACTTGCGAGTCAATGATGATGAAATGATGATGAAGAACACACAACATCCAGTCATCACGAGGCAGATAAGATTCCTAACCTCGCCGGGAATCGAACCTGGGAGCCCGTGCACGGGAAGCGAGAACGCTACCGCAAGACCACGAGCAGCGGACAATAAGGGGAATGATGTGTAGGATACCCTGCAGAGGAAGTCGATAGTGCAGGTCGATACTATGCCTACATTACACACCTGTCATGCAGAGCAGCCTTATCACTATGTGGAAAGAGCTTAAAGAACGTTTCATATCTGCATTTCCGCACATATTAGACCTAGAGAATTATAAACCCTCGTATATTGGTCTTTTGTGGTCAATGAGTTTGTATGCTAAATTTGGTTCACTTGAGTGCGGGCTCTGGGAGTGGTTCCCAGACATGTATATATATTTTTTAATTTGTGTGTATTAAGTATATTAATATAAGCCAGAACTGCCACCATGAGAGCTAATGACGACTAGGGTTGTTGCAGGCATGTGACGTGGTAACGAAGATACATAAGATGAGCTGAGATGACTGTGGTGTAATTCTAGTGATGATTTGGACAAGAGTTGGAAAATCCACTAACATAAGCGACTTTGATGTAAGTGACTTTGACAAAGAACTGATTGCATGCCATCGCCCCTGGGAATGACTATCTTGAAAACAGCGAAGCTGGTCATTTGTTCATTTGCTAGTGCTCGGTGCAGCTATGTGAATTGGTTCAAGGATTGTGTTACTTCTAGATGACAAAGTTTTGGACGTTGACGTCTCACGAAACTACATGGTGATAGGGGCTTTCACCATCTGTAATTCATGTAATGGAGACTGGGTGGTGGTCTGTGGTAGATCTGACGACAGACTGCGGTTATGGGGAAGGAATACGGGTTTAGAGGCACACTGTTCAGTGGATATTGATGCACATGAGGCTTCCGACACGCTACACGTTTCATTGGTGATGCAACAACTTCAGTTACTGTGAGAACAAACATCAAGGTACGTCCATGAATAAGTGGATTTGTTTCACTTGTTTATCTCACAGGTACACAAAATACACAAATATCTAGGTAAATTGCTGCAAGAATCATGTACTGCACCACGAATGCAGAACGCTGGGAGCAATATTATACTACGGGAAAAGATTCACCTGGTCTTCCATGAGACAATGGGTTTTGTACTAGTAATCGAAGGCAAAGTGACAGCAGTGGAAAATCAGAACGTTACTGTGGACCATTTCCAGCCCTTCGCGCTTGTGTCTTCCCTTATGGCGACATCTTTTTCCACAAAGATAACTGTCTACGTAACAAGACCTCAATCCTGCTACCGATATATGAAGAGCATGATAGACACTTCGTTATCTTGGCCTCTACGTTCGTCTTATCACAAATCGATGGAACACAGCTGTTACACCATAGGGTGCCTTTACTACACACACTGGCCAGCATTTATGGAGTATGTGAGATGTCTACCCACAGATCGTGCGTTTACAGGAAACGAATGATCTATGTGAAGACATCCCACATACCTCCGGCAACATATGAAGAATTAGGAGAATCAGTGCCACACTAAATAGTTTACTGTACTTCACACCAAAGGAGGAGTGTTACGATCGAGTCTTACAGACATTTTCGATACATGGCCTCGTTAGTGGTACTGTGATAGCAGTGAACTCTAGAGGTGATAAACAGCAATAGTTTACATACTGTGTGACTGGGAAAATAGTACCCAACTACACTTAGCCTTGTGGATTAATACGTGGTACAGGAGTATGAAGAATGTTGTATCCAATTGACTTGCCAGAAGTGCTAACTCCTGAACGTACATAGGAATTTCCACCTCGATGTATGGCAGTCCAAACACGATAATTATTGACAAAATACTTTTAAAGGATCTTCTTCCAACGTTAGTGCAGCCTATGCTCGACAACTGGAGTCACAGCATAAGCCATCAATCGAGGGTTACTTAAAAAATAAACCACGTCCCATGATGATTTTCTTTACACCTTAAATAAACATCGTAGTGTCAAACGTTACGAACATTATAGTATACCTTTTAGTGCACACATTAGTACAAGGCTCATGATATTCCCTGATTCTTGAATATCCTTTTAATTTATAGACATGACTCAGTACGTAAAATAAGTGCTTTAGTTAAAATATTGCTTTCACATGAATTTGAACTAATAGCTTGTGATGAGACATTAATGTGTAATTACCGTTAAAAGAAATTCTCTATTACAAAAGCGACGAAAGTAAAGCTGTCGTAATTTAATAAAGAGAAAGTTTACCTCGGAGGTGTTTAAATAGTTTTGAATGCATGTCAGAATGATCTTCATAATTTAACACGAACATGATTGAAAGGAAACCGCAATTCAAATCTGAACAAATTAAATGACTTAGTCATTGTGGAAGAGTGTGCAAAGACTTAGTTAATTGTTTTTTAAAACAAAAACTTGACATTACTAATCTGTTGCGTCACACAACTGAGTTGAGATAGGAGACATACATTTCTATCAGTACACTTGTGTACCACCTTTATTGCGACAGTGCCAGTGTTTTCACCTTACGTTACTGGCGGTTCTTTTCTCTGGGTTGTATCAGTTGAAATCATGACCAAAGCTCGGCACGTCTACTTCTAGCACAGCACAGATTCACATGTGAAATAGATTTGGAGAGCAAATTGAAGAAATTTCTTATCATCCGCAAGAATCTGAGACAAACAAACCTCGATAATAGAAGGCGCAAACGCAGCCACAACGAGGTCGAAGGGTTTCATTGATAGTTATTGTCTGGTGGTCGGAGAATCGACTTCGTTCGTAGCGTGAGATGGCACAAAAGCCATATGCCCCGCTGCTGTGGTGCACAATGCATTACACACAGAGAAGTTGACAGGAGGTCATCTCCCAAATTGAAAGACATTTCTTTAGACCGATAGCAGCTTCCGTAACATTGAATCAGTGAAGCCACCAAATAATTTCTCGAACGCTATACTGGGCGGCATAAATTGTTTTCAGATAGGTGACGGAAGCAGCGCATTTGTACGGTAGAAGAGAAGCAGATAATAACGATTTTGCGGAAAGCCGAATACGGAACAGCATCAAAACAAGTCAGCGTGCTTGATGCGTGTCGGAGACTGAACGTAAGACATCTGCACCCATCACATGACTTTCTATATTTTCGCAATGGTTACTTATTATGTGTATTTATGCAGAATAGGTAAAACGCTAGTAGGTAATGTTGCTGCAAATCGTCAGGTGATGCAATGCTGGTACGTCCAGACATTCGGCAAAAGTAGGTAGTGCTTGAGTATCTATAGATTAAATGTCATTAGTTCTTCAATTTGATTTTTGTTTTTACATTTTTTTCATACATTAGAATCCTAAATCAGTAATGGTTAATGCATAGATAGATGCAGATAGACGTTAGTACTTCAGCTTAGGAGTAATTAGTGAACTTTGTAGATAACGTGTAATGCGGTATCAGCAGCAATACATTAAGTCAACTTACTTTTGATGCATTTATCGCTTTCAGCTTTGTAACATTCAGTTGACTATGGCTGTAGAAGTTTATTCCAGTTCAAATGGCTCCGAGCACTATGGGACTTAACATCTAACGTCATCAGTCCCCTACACTTAGAACTACTTAAAACTAAATAATCTAAGTACACTACACATATCCATATCCGAGGAAGGCTTCAAACCTGTGACCGTAGCGGCGACGCGGTTCTGGATTGAAGCGCCTAGAACCGCTCGGCCACAACGTCCGGCGTAACAGTTACTGTAATGCTTTTAAAGTATTGGGAATTTCGCAATGGAAAGCTGTGATCGTTCAGAATGAAACCTTGTAGCATAGCGAAACTAGTGTACTGCTGTCTCCAGTGCGCCACTGACAACCTAGCAGAGAGATCAAGGGTAATGACACACTGGGGTGACCGTGATTGAAACGGCTCTGTAGTATTCTTAGTGGCATCCACACCGTTCCCGATGTCGTTTAAATTGAAAAATGGGCAGTGAGCCGTGAAAGGCTCATGTTCATTCCATAAATTGTTTTTCATCTTCTATTACGGTAGTGCAGCCTCTTTTTCTTATTCCATTTACTGGTGTCACTATCTTCCTGCCTTACTTGCCCGTGAGTGGTGGCAGCAGCGCGTGTGGATAAGTGCAATGTCGTACCATCTCTGGAGCGACCGATAGGATTCCCGGGTCGTCATGTGTCGGGTAGTCAGTGAGTGGGAGACGCACCAGCAGTGTAGTCTCGTCGGAGCAGCAGTCGCGGACGGACCAGCAGTACAGTCGGTCGGTTGGCATGGAGCAGCAAGCAAGCCCCCATCGTGCAGAGTCGGGCTGGAGCTGCTGGCGGCGTGCACGCACAGTTGGATTGTGTGATGCTGCTTGCGAGTGCTACGAAGTTCGCCGCCCATCGATCTTGGACATGAAAGTTGAGTCCTCACTTAACTTACTGTCGAGCCCCAACTGCTTTCATTTCTTCATTTGATCCTTGTTGCCGCTTTTGGGACATTCCCGCGAACAACAACATGTGTTTATTTAAGCTGGCTAAGATCCCAACTGTCTTCCTGTGAAATTTAACTTAATTTATTCCCTCTTATGGAAGTTCACCAGCAGTATCTTCTGCCTTGTGGCCATTGACGTCCGGTTACCTGCCCTGGTCGTTGACGTAGTCTTCGGCAATGTATTTTCTTCGTCTGTTGTTGCTGTCCAGCACAAGGTGTAGATCGACAGGTGAGGTGTTGTTGGTCATTGTGGGCACCAATATTCTGTGTGTCGTGTATTGAAATCTTGTGGTCGTTTTGCTGGTAGCATGGAGTGGAACTGATTTGGTTGATTGGTCGGTCGGCTGTATGTCGATTGGGTTGCCTCCGGATTAAGAAGTCATTGGAAAGGCTGCCTGTCTCACCTAAACGGGCGTTAGTATTACATCAGGATTTAGAGTAACGGCAGAAGGCGTTATTTAAGTAAAATTACAATATCTTCTCGGATAAAGGCTGAAATAATATTAGAGATCAGCTAAGGGATTTATTTCAAAGTCAAGCATTTACAAATTTAGGCTCAAAGCCATATTAAGGAAAATTCAAATTAATTCTTCGGCTGAAAGCTTAATAAAAAATTTTATTTTCTTCATAATAAAAGAGAGGCTTTAAAGATAAGCCTTTACACAGTACAACAGAAAAACTTGAATTATCTTTTCGGCTGAAGGCCCAAACAATTACTCAAGAATAATTGAAGACAACCTTAAGATAAACATTTACAGAACAGAGATGAAGGCCGTGTCGAGAATTCAAGATAATTAAAGAGAAACCTTACAGACAAGAACTTACATATTAAAGCCACAGATTCTGAAACAAATGCGGCTGACGGTCTAAATACAGAGCAACAAGAATTTTAAAAGAAACATGGCTGAAGGCCCCATCATAAAACAGTTGTCATGAAGTTCGGCTGAAGGCCGTATACTAAACATGAAACAGACAATATTAATACACGGCTGAAGGCCTGGCACAGTACCTGCGACCATATGAAATGACAACCACAAACAATAAACAGTGGTGCTCAGAAATGTTCCAAGGGTCGGCCTGGGGAGGAAACTCTAACAGCAGTTTAGGTGAGACAGGCAGCCAAGCGTAACACTAAACAAACGGGTTGCAACATGGTATAGGGACGGCTGAAGAAAGAACGAACAACGTAGTCAATTCCCTCTGTCGTATCCCTCCAAATGCCTACTCCAGTACGCAGACAGCATTCATCTGCTCATGGGAAATCACAGAAGCTACACACAATTGGACATAAACACACTTGCACTAGAACTCCAACAATCGTAAAGGCAATCACTGTGGAAAAACAAGACGAATCAATTTGACACTCAGAGTTTCCACAAGCGGTCGGCGACCAAACACACGTCGTCCGATGAGACGACTGACCGACAACCAACCCAAGTCGTTCCCACTCAAGTTATGTGTGTCGGCTCGGGTGAGTCTTGGCTGTCTGAAGCTGACTGCAGCTGCAACCCGACTCACCTCCAGGTCCGTTCGGAACTCGGAAACATGGTGACCCGGGACCCCTGTATCGAACCCATCCATGCAAAAGTAACTCTTGCCCACTGGCCACGACATCTCTGCCCAAGGAAGGAACTGACCCACGTCCGGCCAGATGACCAAGTGATGAGGCCCAGAATCGGTCAAAAGACCAAAAATACGTCGCTCGATGAGACGACCAACCGAACGACCAACCAACGGTCGTCCTGCTCCAATCTCCTTTCGTCTGACAGTTCATGTGTGTCGCCGCACCTCACTGGCGCTCCGTCCCCGACTTCTCTGCTGCTGCGTCCGGACTGAACTCCCAGATGAACTCCAGACACACGACGACCCGGAAATACTAGCGGTCGCTCCAGAGATAGTAGGACGGTGCACTTATCGATAAGCGCTGCTGCTGCCACTCACGGGCAAACAAACCAGCAACCTAGTGAATCGAGTAAATCGAATTAAAAGGAAAACGAGGCCACAGAACCATAAAATCAAGATGATGAGCAATAAATGGCATGAGTGCGAGCCGCACACGGCTCATGCACTTCTACTGCAAGTGTTTTTTGTTGTTTAGTACCTTCATTGTTAATAAAACGTGATCCGAAAAGACGATCTCATCCGTATCACTGTGTGCTTTGTGGGTTTAGTTAACTTCAGAATTTTCTACCGACGGTTTACCTTCATCCAAAGAAATAGCTCTACCTGCACTAACTTCAAATATGTAATGTGTTTGAAATCTTTTGGGACTTAACTGCTAAGGTCATCAGTCCCTAAGCTTACACACTACTTAATCTAAATTATCCTAAGGACTAAAACACACACACACACACACACACACACACACACACACACACACAGACACACAGACACACACACACACACACACACTCATGCCCGAGGGAGAACTCTAACCTCCGCCGGGAATAGCCGCACAGTCCACGACTGTAGCGCCCCAGACCGCTCGGCTAATACCACGCGGCTAACTGCAAATATTTTTCAATTTTTATAGTCAGTAAAAGATATGTGGCCCAGTTGTGTGTTGTACTTATTTTGTTAGGTAAGGTTTGTTCTGCCAGAGTACTTGTACTTCGAAAGTATTCTACTACTTGTCCTCAATTCCTGTGTCATATTTAGGCATTTGTTATACTTGCGACTTAAATGTTAGTAACTGTAACGTATTTTCTGTGTAATTATTATAGAATCTGTGCTGAACTGAGCAACTGTCCGAGGCATGGGACTGAGCTCAAGCCTGTTACCATACATTGGTTAACACACACATTTCGGCTCCATTTTTTTGTAGTTGTCCTTGACTGATCTTCTGAATAAGTATACCTACTGATTTACTCCTTTTCTTATTTTGAAGCCATCATTAGAGTACATGTTATATTGTATATTCTGTTATCTATAAAGCTCCTTATTAACTAGTGTATATGACCAATAAGCTCTTGGTAAAATTAATTATTAAGTTAAAACAAACTGTTGAATTCCACGAAGTGCCTCTGACGTGAGTTAAGTGCACGGTGATTGATATTGATATTTTTCTGTATTGTTACAGATATTTCACTTTTTAACTGGGCCTCTGGCACATGAATGTGTTCAAAGATGATCTCCTTTATGATCATTACGTTATCTCCCACATATATTAGCTTACCGAGCGAGGTGGCGCAGTGGTAGCACACTGGACTCGCATTCGGGAGGACGAAGGTTCAATCCCGCGTCCGGCCATCCTGATTTAGGTTTTCCGTGATTTCCATAAATCACTCCAGGCAAATGCTGGGATGGTTCCTTTGAAAGGGCACGGCTGACTTCCTTCCCCATCCTTCCCGAATCCGATGAGACCGATGACCTCGCTGTTTGGTCTCTTCCCCCAAACAATCCAATCCAATCTATTAGCTTCCTGTGCATTTCGCTCTTAATAATAATGGTCTCGGAAATTACTATTCCTAACGGCTTTTTGAAGGTGGCGTATCTCAAATCCATCAGACAGCGTTATGTGTGAGTTAACTACCTTACATTGCCGCTCGGTGTAACCGCATTCCATTATCAAGTGGTTCATGAAGTGCTGAACATCTAGTGTCCCGAATGGTAGTGGGAGGAGGGAATGGAGATGAAACGACTGTGATCAATTCATTTACGTTAGAACAACAACAAAATGCGATTGATTAGGATCATGCCACCATCACAGTTTCTATTCGTTAATATTAGGAAATAAATTTTTCTTCAGTGGCTTTTCTCTCTCCCTCCCCCCCCCCCTCTCTCTCCTCCGCCATCCTCTCCACCACGACTCTCAAATCTTGGTGGTGTGATTTATATTCGGGTGTGGCATACATTCAGAGCAGATTGGGCAAAGCTCCCATACATTCGCAGAACTTACAGCTGCACCTAGCGGTATGGCGCAGTGGTTACGACTCTGGACTCGCATTCAGGAGGACGTTTAAACCGCCGTCCGGCCAGCCTGCTTGTTTTCTGTGAGTTCCCTAAATCGCTTCAGGCAAATACCAGGGTGGTTCCTTTGAAAGGGCACGGCCAACTTCTTCCACATTCTTCCCTAATCCGATGGCACCGATGACATCGCCGTTTTGTCCCCTCCCTAAAAACCAAACAAACAACCTTACAGCTCCTTTTAGAAGTCCTTAAATACGCAAAAGAAGAAATAATTTTTCCAACTGTTTCACGATGAGCGTTGATGTTCATAAGTTTTACAATGTCAGCAACACTAAAATTTATCAGTTAAATCACATTATAGAAGCAGTTAGAGAATTTTCCTGCCTAAATAAGACTGCAATTGTGTTATCGGTGTGGGCTCACAGAGATATAAAGGGAAATACCGTATAAACTTTAGCTAAGGAAGTGAGGGCACAATAAAGTACCACAGGATGTGGATCAGGACCTGAAAGCACAAAAACTGCACCGGTCTTACAGAGCCAATAGTAGGAAGTACGTTGCAGTGGTACTTCATCTCCAGTCATGAACTTAGTACCAAGATTTCAAACACAGCAGAATGTTTAGACTAACCATCACTCGCTTGCTGTTTAGTCACAATAGATTCTGTGAGCAACTTTACTATCTCAACCTGATCCCATCTTCTTCATGTGAATGTGGTTAACCACATTTCCCTCGATTATGACACAAGATATCAAGGTATCACGACTATTATGTGAGGGTAGTGACCTCTGGTAATGAGGTACCGAAGAATATAAGGCTTCTAAGGGTGTAGAATCCTATAGTACAGCTAGCAGAAAGACAAATGTGAAGCATATTTTTCTTTGCATAATAATACAGTATCTGATTCAGTATGGTTTGTGTTATCACCCTTATTTTACAGTAATATTAATGAATTTATTTTTATTTTCCTGGTTAATGAATTTTGTTTCAAGTTACAGAAATTTATTTGTTAATAATTGTAATGACATTTGTTCACATGTTTCATATCAAGAGTTTCAGGCTGCTACAAAGTGATACGTTACAAATCATTCTGAGACTGGCTGTGTGGGTAATATCCCAGAGCGGTTAGAAAAAAGAAGTGCGGTATAATACGTGCTTCGTCACAGAATGAACGAAATTGATTAAATAATTTTATATGCGGTGTCCTTTTAATAAACTAAACACATACAGTCGTCAAAAAATTTATGGTAAATACTTTTGTTTCTACAAATTTTCCTACAGGAATACGAGTAAATGTGCGATGTAGAAAAGTTACTCTATACCTTGGTTGCATGAAATACTGTAATACACAAGTATGGAAATCTCAGTAAATCCAATGTTATCGGACTAGCGTTGTCGGTAGGGGTCTGTGTGTATTAGATACAGGCCGAAATTGCCGAACAGCAGACGCAGCTAATTAGCTAAGTATAGTGAGAGCTGCAGAGTGGAGGACTGCACACAGCCCATCGGCATTGCGCTGTCCCTAACGAGGCAGCCATTATTAACGAACCATTTCGCAGTCAGCCGCGGCATAGCACGGCGGGCTGACAACGAAGGCGCTCTTCATTAGTCGCTAATATTTCTGTCTGCCGCTCGTAAGGCCGTGGCAATCCAGTTCTTGAATAATTAGTCCGTTGCGCTTAAGTTGACGCAGCGGTGGGTAAAACGTAGAGAGAGCGCTACTCTTAAAAGTCGAAAGAAGCCGCTGATTGTATTCCGTCCACAAAGGGTGAAATTAACACCATGAACTTTTTATAACAGTAAACAAGGAAAAAGTCAGTGTAAACTATAAAGGTAAATTAAGTTTGTTTCATGATAAATATGTACATTCTGAAGCAACTGTGTTGGTTGTATTTTGTATTAGTTGAGTACCTGGCGTTGCCCATATGTATTTATTGCAAAAATTTATTAAATCTACTTGTCACGCATATTCCTGTCCATCTCCTCCTCCTCGAATCTCTGCGAGTCTGCTCCTCATCATTCTCTCTTTTTCCCCTCCTCTACCTTCCTGTTAATCTCGTATTGTCTCTCTCTCTGTACATCTGCTCCTCCGCTCTCTCAACATCTGCTCCTTCCTCCTCTGTTCATTTCATTTCTCCCTCTAGGCCGAGTTCCTTCTCCTCCTTTTTCTGTCCAACTCCTCCTCTCCCCTTCCCCCATCCACTTCCTTCTCCCCCCTCTTTCTCTTCATCTCCTTCCCCCATTCTTTGTCCATTATCTCCTCCTCCTTCTCTTCTCCCCGTCCCTTCTCCTCCTCCTCCTCCTCATACTCCTCCTCCACCTCCTCCTCTCCCCTCTCCCAGTCCGCATGCTCCACCTTGGTCTCGCTTCCTATCTCCTATTTGTCTGTTCATTTCTCCCTCCCCATCTCTCTTTCAATTTTTTCCTATCCGTTTTCACACGCCAATGTCACCCCTACCCTAACAGGAGGTTGCTAGTTCTTCTGCCACACCATTTCTTTCCAGACTGCAAGTAATATTAGTACCAATCGATTCAAGGGGCTTAGGAGTAGCTTCGTACTCCTATCCTAGCCCGCTTACGTACTTGTGACATCTATTTCTCACATGTTCAACATATTTCGCGTGTGTCACTAGCGGATTTCATCCTACAGTTGCGGTTTCACGCAGCTCAACGTTCGTAAAGTTAAATCTCCGGAAATGTGTATAGTACAATGACATGTTTTTGCAGTTACGTTCAGCGGCGAATGTGAATATAGTCTGGAGAATGTGTTGCGAATTTGGTTTGCAGTACGCCGGCTATAAAGTAAAACTTCATGCCTTATATAGCAGTTTCATTACATGAACAGGGAAAATATAGCAAATAATAAACATTCTTCCTTTCATCATTTTATGTGTGGTGTCAGTGCGAGAAATCCCTTGAAGGTTTGATATTATGTGTAAAGTGTATTGTGAGTCACTAACTGCTGTCAATCTTAATTAGGTGAATATAATTTCGTTATTGGTGCATCGTGAGCTACGATACTATTTCACAGCCACTCCTTGGAAAGAGAAGTGCTTCTCACTGTCACAATTGTTCTGTCCAGACACTAAGTGATACGAGTATGTGTACCCAATTTGACTGAAATCGGTCTATTGGTATAGAAGGAGACATGGCACGTAAATACCTACGTACATTTTTATAACATATGTGGATTCTCCATACTTCCGTTGTAACGTAGCGGTGGTAGCACTTTGTTGTTAATAATTATTTGCATTTAACCAGTTTCATTATTCTTGACACAAAAGACACGGCTGTGATTATCAGATTATTGACATTCACTTTATAGCGTTCTTGAAATTAAATGAAATACTCATTGACTATAGGACTTCGTCTTAATCGCACACCGTAGCCTCGAGGCGGTTTCTGTCATTTTCTACCTCAGTGGGTAACAAGAATGTCGACCCGACATTTCTCCTAGTGCTGGGAGGTATTAGTGAGCTATGTACTATGTCCGATGTACTACTGGCATGCATATCTCGTGCTTATAGTTTCGAAGATACTATTTGGCAAAATTATAGCTATTGTTCTCGTGAGACATTAAATACTTATAACTGTTGATTTGCATGAAAATAAGTCCAAAATTATATAAAAAATTCGTTGTGTTTATCACTCACTTGTATACAATAAACACTGTTGAATTTCCTATAGTGAGTGGCTAATTCTAAATTTTCCATCTAATCGTGTTTCCTTTACTAACTTTTCGATGTGCAGGAGTTACAGGTCATCTTCTACGCCGTCAATGTGTGTCCTCTCTCGTACAGTTAGCTTCCGACTGCTGACATGTAATTGGTCAGTCTGAGATCCTCTTCATATTTTTGAATTTTATCGATTAGGTCATTCCTGTATGTTCAATATATCATGCATCGCAAGATGGCTTCAATATTTTAAATATTTCTGGCAAGTTTCGGTGAAATGGCATAAAAAAATTCTAAAGTACCGTTATCGAACGGCCTTTTGCTACTTTTTGATGAAACATGCTCATTATCTAGAAGGCGAGGTAATTCGCAGAATTGACAGAGAGAAATACTGTTGAGATGGAGCCTAATTTTTTACGTTACATTTGAAGAGAAAGAAAGGTTTCTTGTTGGCATACATGCTGAACATAACAATGGTTCAAATGGCTCTGAGCACTATGGGACTTAACATCTGAGGTCATCAGTCCCCTAGAAATTAGAACTACTTAAACCTAACTAACCTAAGGACATCACACACATCCATGCCCGAGGCAGGATTAGAACCTGCGACCGTAGCGATCGTGTGATTACAGACTGAAGCGCCTAGAACCGCTCGGCCACTCCGGACGGCCATGCTACATCTCATCGGGCGCATGAGGGCTAAGGCACCAAGCAGCCCACGTCAAGAATCAGCTCCAGCATACGCCAAGCAGAAACGGAGAATCATCCCATAATTGCCACTCAATTTGACCACAGCCAGCTTGCTGCATCTCCACATTTGACACAGAATGTCTGGGACCTGCAACTTCGAGTGCGAACCTTCCAACTTCTGAACATAATTGAGCTTATTTTGCTGATGCGTTTACTTTCTTCTTCACCTAAAGTTTCTTAGTTTCCTCACTGTGTGGTTTCTTGCTTTCTTCTGTTCCTGTTTTCTTAGAAGTAACACCTAGTCTATCTTTAGACCGGTGCTTGTCAGTTAAAGTTTTAACTACAGCTTTGTCCTGTAGAATTTTCTTTGTCATACGTGCATTTTGAAAATGAGTTTGTGAAATTGCTTTTAATTTTAATTGAGAGAGCGACCTAGAGAATTCTTTTACTCAGTCTAACGCCGTTCATTCTGAGAATTATTATCTTCCTTTCTCGAAGATGTTCGACATTATCTCCACATTTTTATGAAACTCATTAGACTTCCGTCTCGAACAGATTATCTCAACGCAAACCGTACTAGAAATTTTCTTTAGTGTTTGCATTTCTTATTTGTCTACGTCAGTAGTTAAAACTATGCCTCTAATGACGCATATAACCCTTCAGGTATGACTGTTGCTACTGTTGCTAGGTAATAGTTTAATATTGCATTACGAGATACTGATTTTATTGCACCTATTACCTATTCCGTGTATACCTATGAACCTTTTGTAAATTATTGATTTTTTCATTCTTTGTTTCTCGATTTAATCCAGAAGTTTGGATGATTTCTACAAGGTATTTAAATTTGGATAATTCAAACATCGAGGAGAACCTTCCATATAATGGGTTTTTTCAGAAGAAATTTTCTGTCCAATTTTAGTTTCTATTTCAGGGATTGTACTAAGCTTCTAGCAGCACAGACATCAGTTTTTTCCCGTTTCTTGTGAAATGGATGGATTATGTCCCACTGCCATTCTTCAGGGATTATTTCCTTCAACGAAATCCCTCTAAGAATTGCATGAATTAGGTGCTTGAGGCCTTTATCAACTATTTACCACATATATGTTAGCATCTCATCTTCCCATGCAGCTTCATTGTTTTTAAGTTCATGTATTGCTCTGTCAGCTTCTGTTGTTGGAGGTCCTGATTCTGCGTTTGGCTCTGCTTTTTTAAAAGGGAATCCGACTGTTGGATATCCACAGTTTGAAAGATTTTTTTAACTGTATTGTTGTTTACAGTTTTGTTTATAGTTCGTTTCTGGAGTCAGGCCTCGCCGTCTGAAGCAGGCACCGGGTAACTGATCGGTTGACACTTCTTGTCTAAAAATTCAATAGAAATCCATTGTGTCATTTTTCTTTAACTATTGCTCTATTTCCGCTTGTCTGGTTTCAATATAATGCCGATTAAAAGCTGGATCTACTTCTGAAGTCTGTTTCTGGATTGCTGTGAATTCATGCTACTTTTGTGTGCTTTTATGACAACTCCAGTACATCCAGGCTTTAATTCTTCGTTGTCTTGCCCTGTCATAGATATTACTCATCATGTGTGTTTATGTTTCCTTGAGTGTATATGAATACTTTAGGAAGTTTGTAAGTGTGTATCTGAAATATCTGATCGCAATAATTTAAGAAATAAGTGTAACCGTATTGATACTGATTCTGGAAGTCATTTGCAGCACTAATGCATCCATGGTTTGATGAATATTCAGGCGCTGTTACGCTGTTATTTGTGCGATGCCTCCTCCGGATGATACATTTTTCCTATGGTGTGGTCATCGGTCAAGAACGCCCATAGCATTACACTGAACATACGGGAATAATAAGTGCGCGTGTCGTGGGCAGTGAGGTTGACAGGTAGGGGACGGAGGGAGAAGGCTATCTGCTGACGCCGCTGGATTCAGGGAGCCCTGTGCTCCGTGAGACAGGCTCCTCTGGGCTGCAGCCGCTCGCCCTGTAAGCCCCGGAAGAAAAAGCTTTGGCGACGCGCAGACGCATCCCCCGCCCCCTCCATCCCACCACAGCCGCCCTTCCGCTCGGCGCCTTTCTCCTGCGCCGCAGCCATCAGCGAGGCTCCAGTCTGCACGCGAAGTACACGTGGCACTGGGAAGACGGCCGCCCGTCACCGCCCCCTCACCCCCTACCAATGCCTCCACAGCACACAGCCACCTCCACCAGCGCCTTCTGCGTGTTCTAAATTTGCTTTTAACGACTTTGTCAGCCTCTTAAGAAAGTTCGAAAGCGCTGCAAGAGATTCGTCGTGTAATATCTAAAGATGTGAAAAGGATACGTAGAGGATGGGGGGGGGGGGGGGGGGAGGGGATTGAGAAATCTTCCGCACACCGAGGATTTACCGCCGCAGAAATTAAATTTCTAGAGAGCTCGGTGGACATGTACAGCGGATTAGGCTCCAGCGGTTTACAAGATCCAGTAATTCTGTTATGACATAGACTTATGTGACAGTTACGCTAAAACGAAACGTCGTTTCCTGACAACAGCCCGCTGTTCATCCTACCTCTACGCCATCGTTCAACGACAGTACTGGAGGGAATTTCTTGTGTTTGTCATCAAATAATTTTTAACTTATTCATAAAAAGAGAATGGTAAACTAGCATACAGCGAGACTTTATGTTACTATTCTTTTCAGGATTCAAGTATGACCAACTGATTTAGCAGTAATTTAAATTAGACTGTATCAAAACATGTCAAATTGGTCACAAGCATTAAAATTCCTCTGGGAGTGTGAGCGCACTGTCAAAGTTTACAAGTCTCCGACGTTACGGCCACTGATGCAAAAGGAATTTTGCTAACTGCCGAATCATAGAAGTTTAGTTTCTCATACACTGGCGGAAGAGGCGGATATTGCAATCTGCTAGGGTGTGAAGGGTGAGGAAGAGGTGACTTTGACGTCCTTTCTTAGCGTTTGCAGTATTTATTTTGATGGGTGGAAATAGACGTATCCCAAACGTCAGAGAATTTTACACACTGACCATATGGTTACATAAGCAGAATAATTTTATATCGTGTGACAACGGCCGTTGAGGTCTAATTCCAGTCTCTGCCTTCCCTTGTAGTTTTTACCCTCTACAGCTGCCTCTAGTACCTTGGAAATTATTGCCTGACACCTTAACAGGAAACCTACCATCCGGCCCCTTCTTCTTTTCAGTGTTTTGCTTATACTCCGCCGTGGTTAGCACACTGGACTCGCATTCGGGAGGACGACGGTTCAATCTCGCGTCCGGTCATCCTGATTTAGGTTCTCCGTGATTCCCCTAAATCGCTCCAGGCAAATGCCGGGATGGTTCCTATGAACGGGCACGGCCAAATTCCTTCCTCATCCTTCCCTAATCCGATGAGACCGATGACCTCGCTGTTTGGTCTCTTCACCCAAACAACCCCTAAATCTTATATCCTTTCTTAGCCAGTTCTGCGGAAAACCTCACCACTACTCACCTTATGAGTTAACGTTTACATTTATTTGCTACATATTTGTATACATACCTTATTTATATAAAATCGGTCTATTTTCATTGTATCGATCGCTGTTCATATCAGAATAACACGTTATGATCAACGTTGCCCATCTCTAGAGCAGTTAAACAGCAAAATGTATTTCCCTTCTATTCTCATCTTATGTTTACAAAGCTTAAAAGTTTTTATAGTCTAATTACAATACATAAGTTGTATAACGTACCATATGTTGTTGTCGATGGAACTACCAGCTGTGATGTACTGAAAACATATTTGCACGCTGTCGCTTTATATCAAAGTTCTTAAAAGGAATTTGATTGATGCAATCATTAAAGATGACCCTATAACTTTAAAAGTGTCGTGTCTCTCTGTCTGCCTGTTTAAACACCCTTCTCCAAAACGACTAGACGAATTTCCACGAAATTTTTACAGGTTACTTAAGCACAGCGTGGGACACCGTGTAGGCTTTATTTCATCAAAATCGGATAAAGAATACCAAGACAATCATACATATTATAAGATGTTTGTATTTACGTGTATACATATGCGTACTCCGTACCCCTTCCGAACCACCTAATCGATTTCAACCGTACTTTGTACACATATCACTTTCTGTCTGAAATGAATGGCTGTGCGGGTAAGAACGAACTACCTGTCATAGGGACGGGCGTTAAAAAGAAATATAAGCCTAAACGCTCGAGTAGCCAGGTTTTAGTCCTCAGGTATTGGAAAGCGAGAGTGGTCAATGGCTTGCAGCAACCTTTATACAAATTTTCGAACCTTTATGAAACGTTTTCTCGCTTACAATCCCCGCAAAATGATGAAAGGAGGCACTTTATGTCTTACTACATTCTTTGATTTTCATGCAGCAAAACTATCACATAAAACAAGATGTTTCTATTTATTGTTTCCTTGCTAGTAACTGTATTCTCAAGAGTTCTGCGGACATTGTTCACAAACTGAATGTGCCAGCAAAATTGTATCATTGTTCTACACACAATTATGTTCATATGATTGTCGTATACATTAAGATGTGCAAAAAACTGCCGCATCATATGCACTAATTTTGAATTTATTGTTACTAGCCTGCTGAACGAATAGTAACGAAATTTGGAAATGGGATAGATTGAAACCTGTGGAAGAACATAGGGACCTACATGCAGTACAAGACTCTTACTGATTTGAAGGGTATTATGCAAATGAAGTAAAAATATTTACTCTTTGAGAAAGCTATATACTCTTTGACTTTTGATCTTTATTACATTTGTGAAAATGTTGAAATGTGTTCAAAATGGCTCTGAGCACTATGGGACTCAACTGCTGAGGTCATTAGTCCCCTAGAACTTAGAACTAGTTAAACCTAACTAACCTAAGGACATCACAAACATCCATGCCCGAGGCAGGATTCGAACCTGCGACCGTAGCGGTCTTGCGGTTCCAGACTGCAGCGCCTTTAACCGCACGGACACTTCGGCCGGCTGTTGAAATGTGTTATGCGATACGATTCAAAATAATGAATACTAGGCTTGAATGTGTTTAATCCATATTTCTACACTATTTGTTGCATAATGTAAACGTATACTCAATAGCTTTTTCAACAGTACAGGCATTCCTGTCCATTCCTCCCTGTGCACATCGGTCGTCATCTAACTGCGCGTGAGACGCAGAATGCACTGGGACAGCTTGGAGGGGGGAGCTATGCTTACCTGGACAGGCAGACACGAGAGGACAGCTGACGTTACTGCATGTACGGTAGCATGCTTACTCACCAAAACTCATAAGAATTGAGTTGCAGATAGGCAACCACGAGAAAGAGCTACTCTGTAATAACGGATTTAAAACACAATACTGAAATAATTCATACATAAAATATCCTAAGAATTTTACATATAACATTGATCAGGATTACTTATCCTCTCAAAAATATTGGAATTAAAAGAAAAAAAAACAAGAACTTCAACACAATTTGCCTGGTACGTAACAGCTGTAGCTTTAAAGGATAACTTCTACAAGGATTAAAATGCCATACGGAGTTGTTTGTACATAAAACATTCCAACACATTAGACACTCAGCATTTTTCTAGCCAGCAACCTAAATAACGTATAAGGAACATTTAAAATTGTCTTCTCACCTTCCCATTAGAAGATGGTACAGGGAGTGCAGTGTTGAGGCAGCGCCACGCTGAGATATCTTCACTGTGTCAAATTCACCGCAACACAGTGTGCAGAGGGCCTCCACTGCAGTTGTTTGGTTGAGCCTCTGTCACATTCCAAAGCTGATAAGGCACGAAATGACTTTGTTCACCGGGGAGCTTTTCTGGCGTTTTCATTTCATGGACTTACTTATCAAGCTTTGGACACAGCGTTTAAATAGTAGCAACATATGGCATATTACATGACTGTTGCGCTGTAGTTAGATTAGAAAAATCTTAAGTTCTGTGCACATAGCATTAAAACACAAGGGCAAATTTTTTTGTAGTTTAACAGCGATGAAGAAGGGCAAAATTGCCCCTTACCAGTCATTTTGAAACAAACAGCAATAAAGAAAAAGAAAATTAGCTTATTTCGTTTATTGAACAAGGGCGTACTGTGCTTTTCTAGCCTTAGTGTAGTCCGTTAACTTTGAGGAAGAAGTAACAACTCTCTGGGAGAGTGGCACTTGGTTCTCCCCCAAGCGCTGATTCGCTAGGCAGTACTGATGACTGGAATGTCCTACTATTCATTAACATCTTTCCTCGCTGCTGAACGAAAGGCTGTAAACAGCAGTTGTAAACCATCTGTCCGGAATTGCTTGAGCGTTATGAGACTGATAGAGACAATTTTTTGTCGAACATCGTCACAGGCGATGGATGGGTTCATCGGTTCGAACCGGAAACAAAACTGCAATCCACGGAGGGGCGCTACATCATTTCTCCTTCGAAGAGAACGTTCAAAGCCGCATCCTCAGCAGGTAAAGACGTGGTGGCACTCCTTACGACTCTGAAGGCATTTTCTGTTTGATTTCCTCCCCTATGATGCAACAGGTAACTCTGAAGTGTACTGCGGTACTATCAGGAAACTGAAGATCAAAATCAGCGCTTTCATCGCCACAGGAATGCAAACGAACTTCGTTTCCGTGACAACGTAAGATCTTAGAAAAGTCTACGCAGCCGAGAGCAACTCACAAAATTTCATTTTACTGTTGATTCTCATCCACTGCCTATAGTTACTGGGACTGAAGCCATATCCAATCAACACAGTTGGCCATGTTTTTTATAATTCGAACATATTCGCAACTAGGTTTTCATGCTTTTTAATGTCGCTTTGAGTTGGATAACACGTCCGGTAAGTGACTTTCGAACTGCCCATAGATCCACGTGCCATCATCAGTACAGTGAAATTACTAGTGATACGTTGTTGATGAGAGGTTTCAGTAATCAATTGACACTCTTAATAGTAGTTTTATAAATTCATAGTTCATTTTTCAGTTCACCCAAAAGGCGGGCATAAGGTGGTTTTACAAGCCCTGGAAAACAAGAGCACTACGAATTATCATTGAACTTTGGGGAATCCAGATAATTTTCAAAAATCTCTTGTCCTCAAAAAAAAATTACTTTTGAGAAGGTATTATGGAATGACTGGTATAAAAACTTCTTCACCGTCTCGCGGTTTAACTGTCCGTCAAGGATTTGCCATAGGACACTACAGTGGTATGCACAGCCTACCATCAACGTTGTCTTTGTGACGCATTTCCCACGTACCCGTTATAAGAATCTACCATTACCACAATAGCCGATGTCAGCGGGTTCCTTAACCAGTCCTCTCACGGGACGTGGAAACGTACGTGCATGAGGACTAAGCGACTTTACTGAATGGAATTCTACTTTCCGTTACCCCACTGGGAGTGAAATAAAGCATCTGGGGAGCTGAATTTTAGCCTCATAGACAGAAGTCCCGGTACAGTATAAACATCTTCGATACATAATTTGTAGTTCAGATTTACTAACTGAGTCATAATACGGCTCTTTATGCCTAGTCAGCAACGAAGGTAGGTCCTGTGTTTAAGTTTCGGTTCAGATAGGAGGGCTTTGCTAAGTCTACGCTGCAATTACTTCTGGGGTTTGGAGCTCTATGCAGTTAAAACAGCTGGTCTTCCACAACCAGCTGTTAGTGAATTTTTATGTCACTGCGTTACATAACAGGTGCGGCGGCCGACTTTCGAATTCCATATAGATTCACATGCCATCATCAATAATGTGAAATTACTGTTGATAGTGAAACTGGTACCATTCCACACTTGGTGCGTGGTACAGCAATCAGTTGTGAATTTCTCGGTTGCAAAACTTCTTTATTTACGGAAAATGGTGCTTTTCGCCCTTTTGAGGCATCACCAGATTGGCGTAAAAATTAACGTTGAAAACCAACATTCGGCTATTAATACCCACATTGACATTAAGACATCATTTTATAAGGAGCTATGGTGCTGTCATAATGGGATGAATAAAAGCATTACGAAACGTAACACGGAGACGACCGCATTCTGGCGTGCATGGCTCCACGCTACTCCGGTTACGCCATTTTCTGCTGCAATTTATGTAACCCTACATTGTCCGACGAAACTTCTCTTATCACACCGTATCTACACTGGCACATTGTATTACGCGTTTTAAATTTTCTAGCTTTCCTGCTACGTTCAATATTCTGACATTCCAAGCTACAACTCACAGAATGTTACCCTTAGTTGGTAGTTCCTTCGTTTTCTCGTGGTTACCTCTCCTTGGCAGACCTCTCCCTGAGATCCGACATGGGCACTAGTCAGACATCTTTTGCTAATGGAGGGATCCTCAAGAAATCCATTTACACAGACCGCATGACATGTGAACGAACGCTGTGTATCTTTAATGCAGTAGTTTACATTGCCTTCTGCATCCTCATACCTGCCATCGTCGCTAATTCTTCTGCCTGTTTCCGGTAGTTTCCCACCCCAATCCTTGAACTGCACAGTAGTTTGTATTTCTGAGCGCTGGTGTAAAGACACAGAAAGTTAACACGTAGTATCATGATTGTTTGAAAAGGCAAACTCTTACTGCAGAACAACTTCAAGAGGAGGAGGATCATGCATTTACGTCAGAAAAGGAACAAAGTTCAAATCAAGACATGACCTCAGTAATGTAAGTGAATTATCAGCTATTGAATCAACAGGGCTTGATATCACCAAGAAATTAATCATTTAGTGTGTGTATAGGTCTCCCAGTGGCAGTGTGGACACTTCTTTCAATAAATTAACAGGAGATTTAGATATAGTCTGAAGTACAAAGGTCAGCATAATTCTGTGTGGGGTCATTAAAATCAACACTCATATCATAAATGAATCTAGCAGCACCTTCATAAACATCATTCAAATTTTAGGCATGTCCCTATTGGTCAGTAGTGCAAGAAGGGTTACTAGAACGACTGCATCAGTAATTGACCATGTGACCACAAATATCGACAGGGAAAAATGTGATGAAGCTTTAAAAGATCTCGGGCTATCAGACCATCTCTGTCAAATAACAACAGCAAAATAAGGTATCGACTCATGCCCACAAACGAGATCTACCAGAAATGAAAATAAAAGATTTTTCAAAAGTGTTAGAAAAACAAAGCTGGGATGAAGTGTATAACGAAACCAATTTGAATATGCAACACTGTAAATTCTCCACATTGTTTAAACTCAACTTTGAAAAGGCATTTCCAAAAGTATGCATGTCTGTATCAACATTTCACAAAAAAAGATGGATAACAGCAGGTATTAAGAAGTCCTTCCAAACACCTAAATTTCACAGTTCCATTAAAGGATTCGCAACTATCGTGAATTCTTAAATTTCTGTCATAGATACAAAGAGATCTATAGGAAGGAGCTGATTGCTGCAAAAAAGTCACTTAATGACATTACATAATGCATACAATAAAACCAAAGCAGCCCGGGATGTAATGAAAAAGGAAACGGGGAGAGGCCAACAAACGCAGAATAACATACTGGTAAGGGAGGGGGATAAGGTAATAAACGATCCACAACACTTAGCAAACTATCTAAAAGAGCATATTTCAACGATTGCAGACATGTTACAGCAAAAATTCCCCAAAACAATTATAACACCTGTAAATAATGTTGCAATAAATACAATGATGTTACTTCCAACCACAGAGAATGAAGTCAATAAAACTGTTCAAAACTAAAAAATGATAGGTCAGTAGGCTTAGATGAAGTAACAATGTATGTACTGAAACAATGCATTGGGATTATACACGGCCTCTTAACAAGTACAATAAATGAGTCCCTCACATCTGGGACATTTACAGAGCAGTTAAAAGGAGAAATAGATCTACTTTGCTTAAGAAAGGTAATGCAGAAGACATAGAAAATTACTGTCTCATTTCCTTGCTGTCAGCATTCTCAAAAATTATAGAAGCAATTAAGAAAGACAGATTAATGAACTACCTGAATAAATACAATCTTTTAAGCGAATAACAGTTTGGTTTCTGAAGTGGCAAAAATATGGATTCATCCATAGTAGCACACTGGACTCGCATTCGGGAGGACGACGGTTCAATCCCGTCTCCGGCCATCCTGATTTAGGTTTTCCGTGATTTCCCTAAATCGCTTCAGGCAAATGCCGGGATGGTTCCTTTGAAAGGGCACGGCCGATTTCCTTCCCCATCCTTCCCTCACCCGAGTTTGCGCTCCGTCTCTAATGACCTCGTTGTCGATGGGACGTTAAACACTAATCTCCTCCTCATCCATAGTAGAATTTGCAGGAATATTTTTGGATCTTTCTTAGGCGTTTGGTACAGTCAACCGCAAGATTTTGCAAAATAAATTAAAAGAATTAGGAGTAATAGGGTTAGCTAATAACTGGTTTCGATCATACCTAACCGATAGGATAAAAGGAGTAGAGACAACATATTCTTCAAATAGATATAAACATTAAGTAGAACTCTTATTAGAATCAAAAGACATTAATATACAGTTCTGCAAGGTGGCATGTTAGGACCAATACTGTTCCTAATAAACATCAATGACTTTCCCAGTAGTGTTACTCATGGTGAAAAAATTCTCTTCGCTGATGACAACAGTATTATAGTCACTGAGAAAACAAGAGAACTTCTTGCCATGAAAGCAAATGAAACTCTCTAGGAAGTTTGTGATTGGTCAATAAGCAATAAAATGATATTGAACATGAAGGAAATTAATGTCATGAATTTCAGTTTGCAGAGGAAAAATGGCAATGTTAAATTAAATGTAGGTGGCACCTCTATAGACTGTGTAACAAATGTAAAATTTCTGGAAATGAATATTGATTCTCAGCTGAAGTAGTGTGAACACTCAAAGATTCTTGCAAACAGAATGTCATCAGCATTTTATGCCCTTAGAATCCTATCATCAGTGTGTAACATGCAGTGTCTTTTAGTAACATATTATTCATATGTAGACCCCATTCTTAGCTACAGCACTCTTTTTTGGGGAACAAATGCACAAAATATGAGCACAATTTTCAAACTCCAGAAAGGAGCCACAAGAATAATAACCAAAAATACTAGTCGAGCTCATTTTAAATATCTGTTCTAAACATTGGGGATTTTAACTGCCAAATGTGAATACATTTACCAGTCAGTTGTACACATCAAAAATAACGTTGGTAATTACTGCAAAAATGGCTCTGTTCACGAACATGCAACAAGAGATAGACTCAACATACATTTACCAAAAAAAAAAAAAAATAAACACCAAACTGAAAACAGGATTTTCTACTAAGGAATAAAACTGTACAATAAATTACCAAAAAGAGATTGAAGAAATTGCATAAACACACTTATTTAAAAAGGCAGCTAAAAGTGGGTATTATGCAATACATTTTATACATTGAAGGGTCACATGGATAGAGTTGGGGTTGGTAAAAAAATGTTATACAAATAAATAATAACAATAATAATGATGATAATGATTATGAAACATCCAACATTCCACATAACACCATCACTTTATGATTTCTAGAAGTACTTACCCCCCAAGATAAGCATAGCATTATGCTAACACCTCTTCCTGTTTATGAGCCCAACATCTCACTCATTATGGAGTGATGCTGACTCAGTTTCTCAGGATAGCAAATGAGAAATTGCGGTACAGAAAATGGTCCATATATCACCAGTGTGTGTGTGTGTGTGTGTGTGTGTGTGTGTGTGTCTGTCTGTCTGTCTGTCTGTCTGTTTGTAGTGAGTTAAGTGATATGAAACAATGTGTGAATAATGTGTGCAGTGACTGATGAGATATGAGTGAACAGTGTAGCACTACATCATTTAATAAGTTATTAGCACAAAAAGTATTGTATACCAGGAGCAAATCTAATGATTGTCTCTAACTAGAAGTATGTAAATGTATATGTATACGAACTAGCGTTTTTAAATTGATATCAACTTGTAAATACTTCGCCAAGTACTATATCCTTGTGAAAACAGATCTACGGATGAATAAAGCTAATAATACTACTGCTACTACTAGCTTGTTTTCACAGTCCTCATGAGATATGTAAGTTGGTAAGAGTAGAACCATTATGCAGTGTATCTTAAATGTCTCGGTTTCGCTAATGGACGTCATCTTTCCCTTAGGGATTCCCCTTTCAGTTAACGTAGATTTTCCGTGATAGTGGTGTACTGATGGAATCTGCGGGTAACAAATCTATCAGAACGCCTATGAATCGTTTCGACGTCTTCCTGTAATCTTATCCAGTGGGGATCCAAAAACTCGGGTGGTACTCAATATTGGGTGACACATTCATAGAGTATTCCAAGTCAGTCGATCATTCGCATACCCTGCAACAGAGCTTACCTGCTTGTTCTATGTATGTCACTTTTCGACGATTTATCTCCATATTTAGCTCATGTGACTAATATTTTATTCGATATTCCAAGGCAAATGGAGCAAGCTACCGATGGCAGAGTGCTACTTGGTTTGTTCGTCAGCGCCTATGTATATAGAAAACAGGAGCCGTTCTATCTCTTTTCCTTGGAAAATACCTGACGGTGCCTTTGTCTCTTAGGAAACATCCCCGGCCCCGACAATGAACTGGGTTCGATTCGGCAAAAAGCCTCAGAGTCTCTCAGATATCTGTGAACGAATTCGGGATGCTTGCATCTTCATAAACAATTTACAGTGCCGTACCGTGTCAAACGCATTCTGATAATGTGCAAATATGCTATCTGCTTATTTTATTTATTTGTATTTCACATGATACCGTGTCAGAAAAGGGCATCATGTGTTTCGCACGAACCGTGCTTTCAAAATATGTGCTAGTCTTCGGATAGAGGGTCTTGCGTCTCAGTATAATTTATTACAGTCTAATAGAATAGAATTGTGTAGTAAATCGGCATTACGGGCGACGATTTCAAATATTCTAGGTCGTTCTTTCACCCTCCTTATATACGGGATTAAGCTGCGCTTGTCCTCAGTTGCTTGGGAGTTTGCGCTGGGCGAGAACGTCGCAATAAATGAAAAGAAACATTAATACCGAAGAGTAATATATCTAAAGCAAAACTGAGATGTTTCCCACACTTTCAGTTGCTTTCCTGCACTAAGGATGCCTCATAACGGGAGTGAGGGCGGCGTTCAAATGATGGTACGTCCCTTTGATCCGGGTTGCCATTATTTGGTCTGGGCATTAGAGATAGACGCACCACAGCCGTAGCACTCGTGCTCATAACGTTACGAACCACCTGAAGCTAACTTTAAACGTCCGCGCCTACATGAAAAATTGATGTACGTTTTTCCCAGAGACGGCGATAGCAGCACGGAGCGCCTGGGGTGCTGGCAACACGTTGAGCGTCGCCTGTGCGTCGTTATAAACTTACCGCTCGAGGGTCTTGTCGCTCATGAATGTATCTCGCATGACGCGTCTTATCGAATCACGAATGCGCGTCTCGTTACTAGGGACATGCTTGTGGAAATGAAGTCAGAAGCGGAACACCCATAAATCAGCTTCCAGTTCGCAACCGAAATATATTCTAACGTTCACTGCGTTCAGAGAAAGTATCAATTTTCTTGACAAGAAACTACTCCTATTCTTTACAATTTAACCAAGTTGTCACTATGCCCCTAGTATTATAATTAAGGCAATGCGGAGTACTGTAGTGTAGAGGTGGCTTAAACCTTATGCTGAAGTGGCTGACAGATTTCGAATGTTATCACTCTGTTGGATGTCTGACTTTCTGCATTTCCGTGTCATCTGTGTTACATGGAATTTTGTCATCTACGCAAGTGTACAGCATGTGTTACACCACTTTAAATAAATTTTGAAATCTCCACAATCACACTACTCAAGGCTAGTCACTGCCACAATTGCATCCTAACATCTATGGCTACATCTCTCACATTTCCTTCTTTTTTCCCATTTAAAACATGATCTAACTTGCTAAATACAATATTCTTACTTAATCAGCATTTTTTCGATCTTGGACGTCGCGCTGCTTTGAGATTTCAACTACAATGCTGTGCAGAACTTCATATCTAATTAAATTTTTGTATGCTGTGTCACCGCAAAGTTACATACGAGTGGTTTGAAGAAATTTCAGCCGCACATAGAAAGGACTGCTACAGTACCGGATGTGTCAAAAAGAATCATCCGATTTGGCACATCTACATTTCTGAAGCTACAAACACTTATAATGAATGTTTTGATTAACGGGAAACTCAAAAACTTTTTTTCGTACCTCCTCATAGATGTTCAATATTCCAACTTCGAGATGCAGGGCAAATGTCAATGCGGTATTGAAACTGTTCCCACAATCCAGTGAGAATGTCTTGAGTTACAGCTTTCACAGCTGCTGTTAAGCAATGTCTCAACTCATTCACTGCTGACGGTAAAGGAGGCATGAAAACAGAGTCTTTTATAAAACTCCACAAGATACAATCACATACAGTTAGGTCCGGTGACCTTGGAGGCCACTAATGTAAGACTGAATCATTTGGCCCAACGAGACCGATCCATCGTTCAGTAATCATTTTATTTAAATATTCCCACACGATACCAGCGTGGCGGTGCCCCGTGCTGATCATAAACGAAGTCGTCCGAATCAACCTCCAAATGTGGGAAAAGAAAGTCGTCAAGCACATCGAGATGTATGCTTCCTGTAAGAGTGTTATCGGCAAAGAAAAATGGACCATACACCTTCTCCCGTGAATGTGCACATAATTCATTAAATTTTGGAGTATCTCTCTCATGTTATAAGACTTCATGTGGTTGTTCCGTACCAAAAATTCTTATGTTATGATGTTTCCTCGTCACTAAACACTAAGAATGTAAGGAAACTGTAGTCCTCCATGTTGCCAAGAACTTAATTACAGAACTCGATACGTTGTTGTTTGTCACCTTTAGGAAGAGCTTGCAGTTACTGAATTCTGTGTGGTTTCATGTGTAAACGTCGACGCAGCACACGCCACACGGACATCGGTGGCATGTAGCGCTGTCGAGTTGCACGGCGAATGGATTTTTACGGACTCCTTGAAGTAGGCGAGGTTTCTGACAACTTCGCGATGTTATTTTATTCTCAAAGCTTTGCTTCCAGGTAGTTGTTTTTAATTTAGTGGTATCATGACCTCTATCATGTTTATAGATATGGTTTGTGTACTCATATCATGATTTTGAGAATAATTTATCCATAATTCCTTAGTGATATTTGCGTTTCAAATCGATCTGTTCATTTAGAATTTCTTTAGGATAATTTTGTGTGACTGAATATATTTCGATCTCTCAAGAATGTTCTTTACCAGTCCGTTTTTAGCAATGTGTAACACATCGATAGCCCACTCTATATAGTCCGCTGTGTGTCGTTCTGTCTTTAAGTGATGGAGAGTAACAGCAAACCATCAGCTTTCTTCCAAAAATAACTGTCCAGCTAAAGTTTAATACCTACCACATCTCCACTAACATCAAATGACCAAACTTACATGGTAGAGAAAGCAATTAAGCGATAAAAGTGGATATCAAGACCACGTGATGTACGTATCAAAGCATAACCCTATTCCATTATTCGTCAAATTATGTACTTCAAAATCTGTAATATTATACCACACCATATGTTTACACAGATAACCCTAAGATGGCAATATCGCCGAAATAGGGCTCTTGTAGTAAAGTATATAATCTAACACAGCAGCGGCCACGTCTCATCGCGCAAGACATAATACCAGTCTGCAATTTGTCTTCGATACTCTACCGCACTACAATTTTTTCGCAGCTCAGATACTTCTTTTCGTCACTATGCAGGGTGGTCTGAATCAGTCCAAAAAGCTTGTAAAAGTGTTGCAGGATAGGGTACGCTAAGAAATAATAATTAAGAAAAAAATTCGAAGCGTTGCCCAGTTCCCGGGTTAATTAGCATTGAAGTTAGTCAATCAGTCCGTTGCCCGTCCAAGTCCAAGCGTACAGCCAAAGACCGTGTCCCCAAACTGGAGCTTCGTTTTGTTTCCTAAAACAAGTGAGCGATAGAAAACATGGACTTGGGACAGTACTAAGGTTGGGACGGGAGTAAAGGTCTAAGCAATCTCGTGCGCTATCTTCCAGGCTGTGAGAACAACTGATACTAGCTATATCTGGCGGGCCCCTTGAACTTGAGCAAGAAACGGTCTTATGTGCAAACGTCTTTGCTAATAAGCTCGGGAATAACGTGACGTATCAAATTTCTCGGCACAACGTACTCTTCAACACCATTACAAGGTTTTCAGACTTTCTCTCACCAACCGGTACACGTCACTGTAAATTTTTCTAAGAGATTCAGCGTAAGGTGATACGACATCGCATTTCTGCTTTCTCATTACATTTCTGTTTGTTTACAAAGTTGGAGTGATACTTCCTAGGCTCGTATGTTGCTAAACAGGCTAAAATGCCACGCGGGATTCAAGGAGAATACTGTATTGATACGCGCATTTCATATCAGCAAACTGAAATGGAATCGGAAGCGAACCAACTTTCGCACTGAGAGGGCAAATAAATGTTGAGTGCTCAGATGAGTCCTCACAGAAAGCTAATGGAAAAGCCGATAATATAGTCAGGAGAGGGGCTAGTTAATTCGTCTGCATCGGAGATACGAGTACACGGAAAAGTCTTTAAATCCTTATAATTTATGTTGATTCACATATCCAAAAAGATGTTCGTTTTATTTCGAAGGCTGTATTACATTTAAATAACTGAGACATTTTGCCTTACCAGTATACTGGATATTTCAGGAGAAAGAGCGAATATTTTTTTAGGAATTTGTACTTCAGACTGATTCGAATATAACACTTCAAATAATACCTATCCAATTTTTATTCGTTACTGATACATACGTGGTAACAGGCAAACGTTTCCATGTCACGTGTTGGTGCTACATTTGCAATGAGTTTGCTTATAGATTTCGTTTTGGATGTGTGAATCTTGTATTAGTGCTTGAGTTCACATAACTGAATGTTATATGTGTATACGATTTGTTGACTAAGTCTAGCATATCGTCTGCAAGTGTCTCATGTATTTATAAATGGTGAATATGCCGATAAATTACAAGGGTTGAACAAAAATGTGGGAACACAGCGAGAAATGCATGCTTGAACATAAAAGGGAGAGCTAAACAAGCCTGCAGGTTGCGTCGTGGCATATGACGACTAACAACACCTGTGTAATGTCCTCAGTACGTTGCAATTTTCATTCGTGGTTATATGTATAACTGCAAATACGTTATGTGGACTTAAATGAACCGAAGGTCGGCACATTTTTTATGCTTCTAAGGAGTCTGCTTCCATCACCAAGACAGCGAAGTGTTTGATATTTCTAGAGATTGTATCGAGGATTTGTACCGGCTGCAGTGGAAGCGAAAAATATCACCCGGTAAGCAAATAAACAAAGGAAAGTGATCGTAACAGACGGTCGTTGCTGAAGACTGTGACGAAAAGTAAGAGGACGATTACTACAAAAGTCACTGCGAAACTGAAAGTCATACTCAGAATAAGTATCAAACTAACACCTAGAGAACTCCATAAGCAGGGATCTAAGGCACGAGCTATAGTTACAATCGTCCTCGTCAGTGTTACAAATACTCATAACAGGAAAACGCAGTGCCTACGCCTTAAGTCCTCGACTATGAAAGCAGTAGAAGAATGTTATTAAGTCGGATGAGCCTTGTCCCACATTGTTTCCTAGTCCGTTTAAGTTTACGTCCTAGGAGTTACACACGCATGGGGTTCGGTGATAATTTGGGTAGCTATATCGTGGTGTTCCATGGGCGCGAAAGTTACTCTGCAAGGTCGCTTTACTGCCAAGGCTTATGTGGTCATTGTGCTCGACCAGGGATATCCCTTCGTGCACTGTTTGTTCCGAAGGTGATGCTGTGTTCCGAGACAACAGGGCTCCTATACAAACAGCTCACGTCGTCCAGGACTGGTTTCGTGAGCACGAGGATGATATGTATCAGCCCTCACCACCACAGTCAGCTGATCCCAGTATTATTGAGCTTTTCCGGTCTACTCTGTAGATAGGCGTGATTATATCGCTGTTGACTTTCAGCATCATTTTCTTAAATTTCCAGGCAGGAAGAATAGTATAAGATTTCTTTGAAACGATACAGAAACAGTATTTATCCATTCTGAGACGACTGTAAGCTGTTTTCCTTAATCGTATTCGGTCCGGTAATGTGCTGTGTTCTTGGTGTTTTCAAATCTTTCGTCCAACCCTAGTGTTTGTGTACAGTTTTCGTGGTGGAGACGTTGTTGCTGCTTGTAGAGAATAACGTAGACGATTTCCTAACGACAGAGTACCAGATTCCACAGTGTTCATTAGATTTTCAGTAATCTGTATGAGACTCCAGCTGTCTTACATGGCCCCGCTATGAAGAATTTATTGATAACGAACATTCAGTAATATTGGATGAGATTCCTTTGGCTACAAGGATGAGTATGTTTATGCAGCAATACCGGATCCCAGCTCGTTCTAGTAGTCAAGCGACATACTATCTAAACTTTTCGAGGTCCCTACACAATGGTCCCGTAGATTTGTGCCTGTGAGAATGATTGACAGGCGATGTCTAGAAAAGAAAATGAAAAGTGAACAGTCAAAATTATATTCGATTACAAATTGAGTTGCTCTCAGTCGGAGGTAGAATTTACAAGAACATACTTTCAACTTATTCATTTACCTTTGCTGAACACCCTCTGTGAGTAGTTTCTTGGGTTTCATTGCAAAAGCTCTACTTCTTACAAGAAATGTTTTGTTCCAAGCCATCAATACTAAAACCTTTTGCAGTATTTTCAGTTCCTCGAGAAACACCTTGTAGAATGAGAATGTATTTTTTTTCAGTTAGCGTTATGGTGTTAAATTGAAAGGATAAAAGTGTTAAAGATACCTTACAAATAATGTCTCTTTTTTCCGAAATTATGATATTCCTATTATCAGTTTCAATATCGTGTTTCACCTCTTCCCCACCCTATCGAAATCGGTTGTAAGTTAGGTAACGAAACTGATGTGGTGCATGCATGCTGGAGAGGCAAGCTCCTCAGTCTCGGAGCTATTTGCATCTTCAGGCAACCACAGAGGCATCTTACTATCTAACTGAGAAACTGAGAAAGTTTCTGCTTAACAACTCAATCTATTCCGTACCAGAATTTCTGTTACTATAATGTGTAAAACGTGGTGGGTAGGAGTTACTAAGCCACACCACTAAATCTTCTTTTCTTTTCGTAATACGCAAATTAATTTGTGCATATGGTTACATTCTGAACGTTTCTGTATGTATGACTATAATATGAACGTCTATATAAGACAGCAAGTGTCTGGCTCAGTTGTTAGGTCAGTTGCTGCTGCTACAATGGCCAGTTATGAAGATTTAAGTGAGCTTGAACGTGGTGTTAAACTGGTGCAGGAGTGACAGGACACAGCATCTCCGAAGTAGCGATGAAGTTGGGATTTTCCCGTACGACCATTTCACGAGTGTCATGTGAATATCGGAAAACCGCTAACAACAAATCTCCGACATAGCTCCGGCCGGAAAAAGATCCTGCAAGAACGGGGCCAACGACGACTCTAGAGAATCGTCGAGCTTGACGGAAGTGCAATCCTTGCGAAAATTGCTGCAAACTTCAATACTGAACCATCAACAAGTGTCAGCGTGCGAACCATTCAACGAAACATCATAGATATGGGCTACCGGAGCCGAACGCCCACTCGTGTACCCTTGATGACTGCGCGACGTAAAGCTTTGCACCTCGCCTGGGGCCCGTCATCACGGACGTTGGACTATTGATGACTGGGAACATGTTGCCTGGTCGGACGAATCTCGTTTGAAATGGAATCGAGCGGACGGACAAATATGGGTATGGAAACGACCTCATGAATCCATGAACCCTGCATGTCAGCAGTGGACCGTTCAAGCTGCTGGGGGCTCTATAATGGTGTGGGGCGTGTACAGTTGGAGTGAACCGTATGTACAAATTAATTTGCGACGAGAATGTAATATGACTCATTCCACGTCATTACGATCTATCAGGCAAAATGTTTCAAGGAGCATGCAACTAACTAACTAACTACCCCGCATCGCATTTCGGTGGAGTTACTATCTTGAAATTGTTTTCTCAAAATCAAAGGCATTTACATATTTCTGTACGTTCCTGAAAGCATTCTAATTAAAACTTATACTTGTGATTATTCCAAATTTCCTTTGAACTTGAACTTTAAAAAGGTACCCATGTGTTATGCCGTATATTCGTGAGTGTTTCTAATTTACGGTTGACTATCGGACTTACATGGGTAGAAATGCGTATGCTTATTTGTGTGTCGCCCAGTATAGATATTTTTTCCAGAAGTTTATTCTAGAAACGATTTTGCAAATGCAGCTATAAATCTACGTAATTTCAAACAAATCTAGTGCCCTCACAGAAGCCGTTAATCTATTCATCAGCTTCTATTGGTGGATGGTAATTAGCGCGTCATTGCAGCTTCAAAGCAGGCAGCCCGCAAATATATAACGGACGATTATCTAGGTGACTGCACAGTAGTAATTTGGGGAAGCAACCCAGGCTCATTTATGCAGTTCGTATTGACTTCAATCGTGTCCCTTTTAGAAGAGTCTGTATTGGTGAAAAAGATCTTACGATCAACATATAGATTTTTTTTGTGTGTATGTTCTTTTCTAGAGTTACGGAATAAATATAGCAGATGAAAAGGCAGACATTTGTATAGGGCATTTCTTTAATTTTATGTCTCATATTTGAATCGTAGTGGTAGGTTATTGAGTAAAGGTAATCGTGCCATGGAATCCTACCGCAATTAGTTTACTAGCAAAACTAAGGTGCATGTAAGTTTCGCTGAATAAACTGTGTTCAGATAATTTGAAGAAGAGTAGTCAACAGCAGAATCTGACTACGTTCGGTTCATTTGTAAAGTGTTCAGCAGCAAATAAAAGAGGTAAAGCAATAAATCCCCAGCTGCACTGATGAGTTGAAACATTACGATCACTTGCTCAACAGAGTGCTGGTCCACCGTTTGGAACGCAATACGAAGCCATTATAATCGACATAGATTCTTCAAGCCCTTGGTAGGTTTCGGACGTTATGACTCTAGCTGCCCACGCAAAGTTCACATAATTCCAGTCAATTATGTCCCGTTGGTTAGTGGGTTGCGAATAGCGTCTCAGAAGTGTTTTGTGAGGCTGAGGCAAAGCGAATTTCGTGACCAACACATCAACATTAGTTCACTAACATGCTCCTGAAAACACGGTTCTGGCAATATGACACGCACAGTAATTAGGCTACAAGATGCCATCGCATTTGGGGACGAGTTCAAGAGCGACGGAATGCAGGTGTTCGCACAAATGTTCATACATTCTACAACTGTAGTGGTGCCTACGATTATTACCACTGTCCCTTGTCAAACGTAGGTGAAGGTGTCCCATGGTGTAATAACACCCTCAAATTTCTGTGTCCGTGTCACAATGCCATCTACCTGGTGTAACATGCTCAGGCGTCATGTTTCCATTTTTACGTGGTCCCATCTCAATGATCCCTAGCTCACGATTATCGTAAATGACAATGTCGTCGGGTCAACGTACGAGTCATGCATTGCGGAGTCCCCCGTTTGACAACCTCCACTGAACCGTGTGCTCTGACACCCTTGCGCCGGCCCTAGCCATACCTGTCGAAGATCGCCACCTACTCATGGTTTCACCTTCCTTAAACCATTGTCCGCAGATGATCACGACAGTAGCATTCAATCAGCCGCCATTTCCGAGGTGCTCTTTCCCAGGCGCTGCGGTATCATTGTTAAGGCCACTTATGTGAGGTGGACTTACCCACTTGCCGCCCGTATCGTCTATTCCACTTGTAAATATTTCTTAACGCGTAACGTGTCCGTATCACCACAAGGCGACATTCAGTCGCGTGCTGTAGGCAGTGGCCATAGCGTTTGGGCTCGACAGTGACATACTCTATACTTTTTTTTTAAAGAAGAGGGAGTCGTCCATGAGTTACTGGTTAGTCATTGTGACAGTCGTCGATAATGATAGGCGAAGGACAAGTGTAGCCTCTCTTCACCTGTCTTTAAAGTCAGGTCCACTCGCAACGTGTCTGTCACACCACTTTGATACGTCTGCTGGAGACATTTATGGTGTGGCCACGCGGAAGCGAGGAGTTTCTGTAATATCTGAAATCACTGCACCCCAGCACCGGAATCGGTACGGAAGGGGATGAGAATGGCTAACTCACAATTTTGGACGTCCTAGTCAGGTGCAGAGCGGACGGCCCTATAGGATTCCGATTGTACAGCGATGCCAGCCATGACTAGTATCTGCACGCCTCCAGCTGTCACCATTCTTCACAGAGAAAATTTGTGCAACATGCACTGGTACTCAAGATCCATTAAAAATCGGACAAAGAGAGCCTATCAAGCAAGCTCAGTTTCTTAAGGACGTATTCAAGGAGAACAATTACGGTGGGAACCAAATCCAACTTATTATCAGGCAGAAGATACAGACCAAGAATACAGAACACGACGAGGATTGTAAGAAAATGGCGTATCTACCATATGCCGGAAAAGTGTTGAAGAAATCGACGGAACCTTTGCTGATCGTGATAGTAAATGCGCGTGCCGACCACATCCGAAAACGCGTGTGCTGTTATGATCGGTGAAAGATGACTTAGGGCTCCGTAGACCGGGTGTTTACCGTATTGCTTCCAAAAGGGCTACGCATGTCCGGACAGTCCAAGAAACGTGCAAGGAGGACAGCAGACACACCGAACTTTAGCAACCAACAAAACCTGTGGTTCCATTACATTGTGGGGTCCCGGGGCACTCAGTGGACTATGAACAAAAAGGAAGCAGTACGACATATCTCCTAGTATTATGACTGTTGTAAGTGAGTCTAATAGCCGACGAATTCATTGATAGTGGTTCAAATGGCTCTGAGCACTATGGGACTCAACTGCTGAAGTCATAAGTCCCCTAGAACTTAGAACTACTTAAACATAACTAACCTAAGGACAACACACACATCCATGCCTGAGGCAGCATTCGAACCTGCGACCTTAGCGGTCGCGCGGTTCCAGACTGTAGCGCCAGAACCGCTCGGCCACCGGCGGCCGGCTCATTGATAGTGGCTTCACTCTCAGAAAAGCATGGGACATAACGCTCGGCGACTGAAGTCCCAACGTCAACGAGAGTGACTTCGCATCCGATGGGAACGGCAGAATTTCTCCCCAGCATGCGGCAATAGCGTCTTCTCTTGCACAAGACGCGTCCTGCGACTGGGTAGTTAGGCGAGGGGTGAGAAGCGATAGGTGCCTAAAGAAGGTGCGGTGGAGTGAAGGCGGAAATTGTGCAGGTATCATCTGAAGACGACGACAAGATACGCTGTCGAAACGTCGTTTTGTATGAAGGACTTCATCTGAGTGGACACCCGAGAGAATATAAACAGTGAAGTAGAGTGCTTCACAGTAATTAATCAATTATGAAATGAAATTGAACAGAACCTGTGGCCTATGGGTAGCGTCTTTGACTAGCAATGAAGACGTTGCGGGTCACTACTTCGAACACAGCCATTGCTTAAATTTTGAATAAAAATAACCAGCAGTGGCAGACGACGACTTTCGACATAAGTCACCTCGTTCTGCCGACGGACTTGCCAAAGACGAGAGAAGAACAGACTGAGGTTTACAGCTCTCTCTTACCCTTGTGGTGGAAAACTGTCCCTAAAAGGCGGAAGAATCAGCGATGATCAACGGCATGAGGATGTAGAAAGCAATAAAAACCAATACTTTAAAGGCACTGAATGTGTATGCGCAGGACCTCTCCATGCTAAAGATAACGGGGAAGTCCGCCATTGGGATCTACGGAAGGGGAATGCCAAGGGGGAGGTGACCACAAGCAAAATATGGAAAAACTAACGAAGCGATTACACACTACGAGTCGAACATTGAAATATTAGAAGTTAAAACGTCGTAGGAAGGAAAGGACACTTGAAAAGGAAATGCAAGTGCCTATTCTAGATACAGTGAGATCACTGAAGTGAAATGCGAATATGATAAAAATTTCTGTTCAGACAAATGTGGTCTAACATCAATAGCAGGAGAAAATGGTATAACAGGAATTGGATTCTTTATGAATAGGAACGAAGGGCAGAGATTGACCTGCATTGGGCAGTTGAGTATAGTGTTGTTCTCGTAAGACTCTACGCCATCCAATGCTGGAAACGATATTTCAGGTATACATGCTGACTTAGCAAGCAGAAGACGAAGGGATGGAGAAAGTATAAGAAGATAGTGAACGGCTAATTCAGTGTATAAAGGGAGATGAAAATCTAATCATTTTAGGGGTTGGAACGAGGTTGTAGGGTAAAGAATAGAAGAAAGGATTGCGGTAGAGCATGCGCATGGCAATGGGAATCAGAAATAATAAAGTTTCATTGAGTTGTGCAATAAATTTCAGAAGGTAATAGCGAATACCCTGTTTCAGAATCAGAAGTGGAGGAGGTACACTTTGAAGAGAGCTGGGTACACAGGAAGATTCCAGTTTCTTCACATCATGGTCAGCGGAAATGCAGAAAGCAGCTACTGGATTCTTGGGAGTACCCAGGAGCATACACAAACTCAGATCACAATTAATTAATTATGAAGAATCATTGTGGGAGGAAGAGCTATACCGAAGTCTGGAAGAATATGGAGATTCGTTCGAAGTTCACTAACCATGTGCATCCTGGGATAATAAATTGGCTATAGAAAGTTTTTCCTTAAATCCATGGATGTGAGACAAATAGGAAGTAGAAGGCAATGAAGGCAAAATGGCAGCACGAATAATCTGAAGTAATAGGAAAATCGTTAACGCAACCGCACGGCCGGGATTTGGCTCCCGGGAAAGGTAGCACTGTCGCGGCGTATGTTTCCCCTCCACTGCTAGGCCTTTGTTTGTGTACAAACCCTGCGCAGATCTCTGTTAGGGGTCCCAATACGACGCACTGAATGAAAGTGTTTTACGTGAATAGAGGAAATGCAAGTATTCTATTCTTCTAAGTTGATTAATGTATGACTCATTCGCTTGTACAGAAACATACAGTGCAGTTAGGGGATTGTTTCGAGAGGAATAACCTGAATTTCAAGCTTCTACTTGTAGTACGTTTCATCGATTTGCAAATAACTTTCGTGAAACGGAAGTCTTCTTGACAGAAAATGTAGGCAACCACGTACGTACTCACAGAATAAATTCTGGATAGTTTTGGACCAGCTCTGCGAAGGACTCCTAGAAAATCAGTTCAGTGTCTGTGTTACAAATGAAAATTGGCTGTGGCTCAGTTCAAATGGCCACTGTATTACTAACGGTAGAGTCATATAAAGCAAGTGCTGTCCAAGAACTAAAACCTTGTGACCCTGCAAAAAAATTGCGGCTTTGTGAATTGATTTTGAATAGGGTGCATAACAGAAAAATTGACACTAACCTTACTTTCGTTTTGTGAAAATAGTGGCTCCACTTTAGTAGATATGTTAATTCACAAAATAATTGTTATTGAAATTCTTTAAAGCTCAACGTATTACATTTGGAGCCCCTGCATAAACAAAAAAATAGAAGTGTTTAAGCTGTTAGCGGTGAGCGAATAATACGCGTAAGTGTTACGCAAAGACTTTGTAAAAAATAACTAGACCCACTGATGGCGCTGCAGTCGCGGAATAATTTGAACCTTCGGCTGGACGCCATTATAGTGGTTGTAGTCTGATGTGTTGTGTAGTACTGTTGTTTATGAAGACCCTGATTCAACGTTGTATATTTGTTGGGACGTACGTATAGTATTTGTTACTCGTAATTCTACTGTCTGTACGTTCCAATCAAAAGAAGTACAATGTGAAGAGTCGTGCAGCGATTAATTTTTTTTTTTTCACTATGGGACTTAACTGCTGTGGTCATCAGTCCCCTAGAACTTAGAACTACTTAAACATAACTAACCTAAGGACATCACACACATCCGTGCCCGAGGCAGGATTCGAACCTGTGACCGTAGCGGTCGCGCGGCTCCAGACTGTAGTGCCTAGAACCGCTCGGTCACATCGGCCGGCGCAGCGATTAATTGTACAAATAAATTCGAGAAAGGAACGAATATTACATTTCACAGGTAAGTGAATATTTTAAGTTGTTTTGTATGTCAGTGCACTTGCTTAATAAATGTTTTTGTAACACGGTATTAGCATAATGTGTGTGCATCTATTTGCAGGTTTCCTTTCTCAAAACCACGGCTGTTACAAAAATGGTTACAAGCTGTCAGTAGGCAACATTTCCGACCGACAGAAAACCATTTTATATGTTCTGATTATTTTGAAGAAAGTTAGCTGATCGGTAGTGTTTTCATGGTCTAGGTTAGGTTGAAACTTGATAATTTGATCGTGAGTTGCCAAAGCACTATGCCATATATAACGCACTTCTCGTCATAAAATCTGAAGCAAGGTAGAGTCAGAAAATATGTATTAATATAGTGGGCAAATCTTCGAGTATTTTGATGCATTTTGCGTACATCTATCGTAAATGAACTACGAAAAATGCTAGGGGTCCAGAACATAACTTTTAGCTACGGCAGATTCCATGTAGTACGTAAGATAAATTCATAAACAGTGACTATTTGCTGTTTGTTCATAAATTAAAAAGTATATTGTAGTAACGTATTTAAACGAGGCATTATGTTTTTGACCTAACTCAAGGGATGGCATTTTATAACCAAAAGCGATGTATAAACATTCGAACTCCGCGCGTCAGTTTACCACCCTAATGGCCGCCGCCCAGCTGTTCAATTTGTCCGCTCTTCACAGTCGACCACTCGTGCGGTTGTGGGGACCTGGTGTTACGTAAGCAACATCGGACATGCGTTCGTTGTCGACGTGGCGGTCTTAATCTTTCATCTGCAAAGTCGTACATCGAGAACTGTTCTAATTCCATTAGTCTACCTAAGGTGCTGGTTACAATTAGGGCTACCGCTGTATGCCGTGTTTTGCAGTTAGTCGAGTTAATGCTTGTCTAGTTACAAGGGGTTCAGTTCCCCGCTTTGAACTGAAAACCTAGTTTAAACTGCGACTAATCATGGTTAGCGGAACACAGTTTTTGGGCCCTACCGTCATATTTATAAGTGGCGTCAGACTCATTAAAGTTAACAAATGGTGAGCGCTATAGCTCAAATGGCTTTGAGCATAGCTTAGAGCGGCCGCTACTCTGTCTCTAGTAACTTTTACCACTAACAGGGCACGTGGAAAGGACTATGTCATTGCTTTACTATGAATCCTTGTCTCTTAACGACTGCATACTGTAAGCTGGTTTCACGTTTAATATTTACTGAGGCTAGTCATTTTATTCAAAGCATTCCTAATGAAGGTTTAGGGCATTGCTCAACTTGTAACGTTCTAACACGTTTTCTGATATTGTACATAATTAACCTATACTGTAGTGAGAAGAAGATGAGTAAGCGCACTGCTGCCTGAGTAGTGAACAAGATTACCGATCCTGTTTGGTTTTATCTGTGGTCGACTTGCTTGTCAGTTTTGAAGCCCTGGGGCATTCTAATTTGAGGCACAGTAGCGATCAGCTGAGTCTTTCAGAGAATGAGATCTGTTGTTTGTGGATCTGGGAGAAACGACATGGAATATTTTGTTATGGAGGTGGAAATTCGTTTATAATACTTTCCCGTTATTTATATTTATGGAGAGAATTTTAAACGTAACGAAGTGTTGAGCAGTAACGAAATGTTTGTCACAACTATTATTGACGGAAATATTTCTGCCTCAGACTAATAATAACTTTCATGGTTAGTGTTACTTTGACCTCCTCGTTTGTCATTTATCCACAAATACCTCAATTGGTTGAAGCTTATGCAGTGTCTTCGTTATGAAGGAGTTTTGTAATTGTTGTGCAGTCCTGTTGTTTATAATCTGATTTTGATTTCTCAGTAACGATTTTGTTTAAAAAAACCACCTTCATGGTTCATATTAAAGTTTTAAATATTCTGTCGTGGGCGGATTGCACTTTACGCCACATGCAGCAACAGATTGCTTCTACAAGCAAAAATATTGTAGTAGATTATTCATCTTTGGCTGCTACAATTGCTGACAAGTAGTTGCTTTCGAGAACGTCAGTACTTTAGAGACAAAATCCTTCTGCCGAACAAGAGGTAAGTCACTTTGATTGCAGGACAGATCTCACCTTGCATTCCCGAGCAAACAGTGTTTAGTTAGGGTTGTCAGGTGCCGTGCTAGCAAGAAGATTAATTTTCAGTGAACAGTTGTTGGTAATCTCAAAGATTTATTTTCTTCGCAGTGGAGCAATTACTTATTTGTATGGCTATTCAAAGTCAAACTGAGAGCAGGTTACTCAGGATGGGGCAGGATAGGCCGGCGGTTGTGGCCGATCGGTTACAGGCGCTTCAGTCCGGCACCGCGTGACCGCTATGGTCGCTGGTTCGAATCGTGCCTCGGGCATGGATGTGTGTGAAGTACTTAGGTTAGTTAGATTTAAGTAGTTCTAAGTTCTAAGGGACTGATGACCTCACATGTTAAGTCCCATAGTGCTCAGAGCAATTTTTGGGGGGGAGGAGGGGGGGCAGGATAAGGTTACTACTGTCGACGGGGCAGTAATGAGCTACTTTCGGTTGCACAACAAATACATAAACTTTATTTAAAGAATATAAAATTTTAAAACCATATCTAAAAAAACGCAATAGACTGTATGATGGCTGAAGCCCTTATCACAGGAAAGAAATTCCCCAATTTTGGGGGCGAAGGCCACCAACAATAACCTCAAACAACAAACGGCTGAAGGCCTGAATTAGAAGTCAGAAGAACAATTCCAAATAGCACATATTAAGATAAATACTTCGTTTTAAAATAAAAACTGTACCACGGCTGAGGGCCTTATTGTAAAGAAGTGAAATTATTACTCGGCCAATGTAAATATTTTGGAAGTTAAACAGAGAATCTGGATTGTACTGATGAGGTCCCAGTTCATTGGCAACAGGAAGAGATCGAGAGAGAGAGAGAGAGAGAGAGAGAGAGAGAGAGAGAGAGAGAGAGAGAGACTAAATAGTAATAAGAGTGTTACTAGTCGTACGTGTGGCCAGCATCCGTAGCCCAGACAATCGAACAAAAAAAAAAGTATTTCTTTTAAGAATCAATCGGTACAAAACTCCATCTGTTTGAGTCTTCACTTGCAGACACCTCCTCCGTTGCCCTGCGACGCCACCATCGGCCATCCTCAAGCAGATGAGGTGGACCCTAGTAAGATTTCGGCCTTACTTGAACTTAGCTGCAGGCGAGCGTCCTTGGTACGCCACCAATGGCTGATCCTGCAGCTGCTGCAGCCTCGAAATGGTGACATAGTGTCACAACAGCGAGATGATCCGTAGGGAGAGTAAATTCGTTTTTATAGAATTCCAATAACCTCAATCTTCACTCTGAAGACTCGTTTTCCGTTTCGAATAGCTTGTTTGCTTCCCACTCCTGCCACATATGTCTCACATTACCATCTCTCCTACTATCTGTCTTTTATACTAACATCACAACAATTACGCTACTGCTTCACTACGCGATTATCAGAATCTTACCTCAATCCCTATTGTCAGATGTGTCAAGCTTTTACTTTAGAATTATGGCTGCTTGCCAGATGATTTATGAGTTACCTTTTCTTAGTAAACCCCATTAATTGTGTTTCTTGTTTCATTTAGTAATCACAACTGGATGGGTACTTGCATGCTTGATAACAGAAGAAAGAGTGAAAAAATGTCAAGAAACTTTCATAGGATTTGCTGACCTGGAGGAAACGTTCGACAATGTAACGTGATGTAAGACGTTCTTGAGAGACTGATAAAAATACATGCACGCTGTAGCGAAAGATGGGTAATATACATTAATTACAAGAAGCAGGATTTAACAGTCACATTGGAAGACAAATAACAAAATACTCTGATCAGAAAGGGTGTAGGACACGGATATAGTCTTTCACCTCTGCTATTTAATCAAAACATAGAAGAATCAATGCCGGAAATAAAAGAAAGCTTCATGAGTGGGATTAAAATTCAGAGTGGTATAATATTAGTGATAAGATCCTTTCATGACTTAGGTATCCTACGTGAAAGTGAAGAATAATAAGAGGATCGGTTGAATGGAATGAACAGTTTAATAGGTACAGACTATAGACTGAGAGTTAATCGAAGAAGACGAAAGTAATGTAAAGTAGAAGATAAAAGACCAGTGAGAAACTTAACCCTTAACCCGAAACATCGGTCTCACAGACCCCTCGTTCATTTTAAATGTCGAGTGTGGCAGCACTGCAAAAAAGCGCGGCTTCACATTCCCAGTACCTTCGCCGCAATACTGCCGCGTGTAAAGCAGCAGTCAACAATGTTTTACTTCGTCAGTGAAGACATACAGCATATTGTTTAGAGGAGTGCGCGAAGTGGTATTACGTACAAGAATTTGGTAGGTCCAATAGACCGCATGTTCCTAATTACGACGTATTCTGCTTTCAGTGGCTGTTATTTTATAGCGTTTTCTTCTGTGTGTGAATTTATGTTGTATTTGAGGTATAACATGGACCGATTTTCTAAGAAGAGTAACATACCTGCAGCTAATCCAGATTTGGAAGCTTGGGTGCCAGCGCAGTTACGGGATTTTGATGAAGAGGAAAATATGATCGATGATGGCACGTTTGATGATTCTGATGATATAGTGAAGAAAATGTTTTATTGGAAGAAGAACCCGGAGCGGTCTATACTACAGATAATACCTCACAGCAAACACAGTACTTTTATGGTATATTTTCCAATGCTAACTTTCTGAGCCTGTTAGAACGAGAAGAACACCAGAGCACAACATTCCGAAAGGAGGAATGCCTGGCCTAACAGCCAAAGTCGAAGTTTGGGACAAGGTCCTACTAAATACCAAATACGAGAGAATATATTCGATGCCGAAATGATAGATGAAATACTGTTACATCCAACTGTGAGAGTGAATACAATAAGGGCTAAGTTTCAGAAAACCACTAATTTGTCCAATAACAGAGATACTGACAACGTTGAAATCAAAGCTTTCATAGGCCTTCTAAGGATGACATCAATATTCAGATCGTCTCATGAAGATATGTTGTCTCTTTTCGAAAAGGATCTGACCGGTCGTCCTATATTTGTGGTGATAATGTTGGCACAGCGCTTTGAAATACTTCTAAGTAGCCTGAGACTTGACGATGCGACTACCACAGACGAAAGAAAGAAGTCACACAGCGCAGCTGCAAATCAAATATTTTTGAGAAATTCATTTTCAGTTCTCAGCAATTATATTGTGTAAAAGGCAACGTTACAGTGGATGAAATATCAATACTATTCAGGGAAAAATGTACTTTCTGCGTTTATATGCCTAGCAAACCAGTCAAATACGGCATATAAATTATATGCCTGCCAGACTCAGGAAGCGCTTACCTCTTCAATGCCTACGTATATTGAGGGAAAGATAGTGATGGGTGTGACCTGACAGAAGAAGAGAAAAAGCTTGTTAAACCCATTCAGGCTGTTCTACGTCTGTGGAAACCAATAGAGGAAAGTAACAGAAACATTACCGTTGACAACTGGTTTACATCTCTAGAACTCATTCGTAAGCTGAACAAGAGAGGACCAGCATACGTTGGAACGGTCAGAAAGAACAAACGCGAAATTCCCCAAGAGCTTTTGGCTGCTAAAAGTAGGCTAGTTGGGTCAGCATTATATGGATTCTCCGAGAGTAAAACACTGGTTTCATATGTTCCTAGGAGAATCAAGGCAGTAATTCTTGTGTCTTCAATGCATCATTTCGCTGAAAATGATACCATAAAAAATAAGCGAGAAATTATTTGTTACTCCAATGACACTAAATGTGGAGAAGATTTGCTTGACATGAAATGTGCCAGTTATTCGTCAAATAGACGCACATGGCGCCGGCCAATGGCAGTATTTTACACACTTGTAAACATCAGTTGCGTGAACAGTTTTGTTTCTTATTTGTGCAACAGAGGAAACACCATGCTAACTCGTCTCAAATTCACCAAAAGTGAAAAGCTGATGAAGCCCCATCTAAAACGACGCCTGGAAATACAAAATTTACCTAGAAATCTCGAGAAAATGATCCACAAAGTTCTGGGAGACGCTTAGCAATCAAGTATTAGAAGGGAGAAAAGGAAGACGTGTATGAAGTGCCCTGCGTCCAAGAAAAGGAAAACGGCGTATAAGTACATCAAATGTGGTCACCCAGTTTGCCTGGAATGCAGCAGAAAGATGCGTGTCGACTGTGCAAAAGATATGTGATTTAATATTTCAGTTCGGTTGATTATTATCTTTTTTTACATTTTACGCAATATTTTATTTATAGCTAGGAATGTATTGTCTGATATAATAGTGGTCAAAATCATATAAAATCTGACACTGAATGACTGCACGTACTTGTGAATTTCGTGTTTATTTTAGATAATTTGAACAACAAAGTGTTTATATTGGTAGAAAAGTATTAAATTTACCTATAACATGAATTTACTGGCTATTTACTTGATTTTTGTCAATTTATGTGGAGTTCTGTGATATAAAATATTAGGTGGTCTGAGAGACCACATGTTTCTAGTTACTCACATTTCAGATATGTTTCGGGTTAAGGGTTCACACTAAATTTGGCGATCAGGAAGTAGACTAACAAATTCTTCTACATCGGAAGTAACATAATCCATGACGGAGGAATAAAGTAGGGTATAAGAAGGAGACCAGAAGCCGAAAAAATGGAATTCCTGGTCAGTAGAAGTCTACGAGTATCAAAAATAGGCCTTTATTTGAGGAAGATGTTAAAAAGTATAGCTATGCATCGCATGGTAATGAACCATTTAAAATCAAAACAGGAGAGAATCAGTACGTTTGAGATGTGATACGACAGAACAATGTTCAAATTAAGATGGATTGGTAAGGTATGAGGAGATTTCCTGCGCCATTGGCGATGAAAGGAACTTACGAGAAACACTGTCGAGAATGATAGGACATACCAGAGATGTAGAGGGTAAAATCTGTTGGGGAAGGCAATGAATGGAATACAGAAGCAATTAATTGATATAGTTAGATGCAGGAGTTACTCTGAGATGAAGATGTTGGCACAGGAAAGCAATACATGGTAGACAGCATCAAATCAGTCAGAAATCAGATGAATAGAAAAAAAATGAAGCTGATTACATATCACATGTATCATAAAATTTCGTATGGCTAATTTAAATGTGGGGAGTGCTAAAGGAAAGCTCTTCATGTCATTTTCAAAAATGAGGAACGTGTTCTGGTTCGTAGTAAAGGAGAAATATTGAGAAAGCCGAGTACCACCGAAATACCTGCTTTCAATTTCCACTTGAAGGAGCCGATGAACAGCATTGACGCTCCTTCCCTTTTGTTATTCTGAAGGTTTTCCGGAATTGGGCTAAGAGGTGGTTATACAGATATCGAAGTAGCTTTGAGAATACCTCTGACAATGGAAGTGATTGCAGAATTTAGAGAATGCAGTTTCAACAAATTACTGATAATGAAAGAACGGCTGCTAAAGCCACAATTTTGGTGACTGTCGACTCAATACGACACAGTTACTACACCTGACGTCAGAAGTACATTCCATTAGTTTGGTTTGAAAATAAAGGAAAGACGGAGCAAAGTCATAAAAAACAGAAATCTTGCAGATGGATTATTTTTTCAGTTCTTTTACTTTTAGTTAAAAACTTATGCACTATTAAATGAATTAAGGTGCCATGCGCAGAACAACAAACGTAGCGTTCCTCCCATGTTTACTATAACTAGTACATTCTAATGAAATCATCTGCCTCCTACGGAGCGTAGGATGTTTGTGTCGGCCGGCCGGTGTGGCCGAGCGGTTCTAGGAGCTTCAATCGCGAACCGCGCGACCACTACGGTCGCAGGTTCGGATCCTGCCTCAGGCATGAATGTATGTGATGTCCTTAGGTTAGTTAGGTTTTAAGTAGTTCTAAGATCTAGGGGACTGATGACCTTACATGTTAAGTCCCATAGTGCTCAGAGCCATTTGAACCATGTTTGTGTCTGACTCTTGTAAGAACCAGAAAGGATACAACGTGCTGGTGTCATAGTGGTTTTTACCGATCATACACTGATCTTACGTTGCCTATGTAAACAACAGACTTAGGATAATAAATTTTAATTTCGAACTAAGCTTAAGAACAATGAAAAGACTGAAAGTGCTCTGCTACATTTCGGATGACGTAATGAAGCCTAGTAGAACTTTTTTTTAACACTAATAGTGTAGATTGTCTGTTATCTTGGTTAAACAATCAGGGACTTACCGTCTTCGTACATTTCTCAGGACTAATTAACTATTTGTCATAGTGAAGTCTCCTATGTATTTTGTCTCAAGATCAAACGATGTGTAATAATAACTTGCATTAAAACGTTTTCCTCTTCCTCGTTGTATTACGAGTGTACGCCTTGCTAACAGGCACAAGGGACATAAGGACACCCTGTGTCCGGTGTGCAATGTTCATTGTTTTCTAGCGCCCTCGTTAGCAACGAGGCGTTTTTTAGCCCTGCGCCGCCATTAACCGTGCCGCGTAATGGTCCATGCTGTCGCTGTGCACCCTAGCCGGCACCATCACTGACTACCCCCCCTCCCCTCCTCGTTGCTCCCCCACCACCAACCCCGCTCTCCACGCGTCATACAACTCCCTCGAGTGCCACGAGCGCGCCGCTAGATACGCTGACCATCGTCATTTGCGCTGTCAATACAGAGTGCTCCATTTGTCCGTAAAAGGCTTCGGCCGTTCCGATTGTGTGTTTCCAGCGTCAGAGTTTCATTTACTCTTACGTCAAACTGATACACGCCGTACGTGATGTGTAGCTGGCTTCGAGCTAGGGTGATCAGTTCTCCTGTATTTCACCGGGTCACCCATAGTAGAGTAACTACTTTTTAGTCCATCCGGCTCCCATGCTGCCTGCCTGTTTCTCCCATATATTTAATCAGTGATCACTGGTATAATTTTAATCTCATGAAGTACTATCGATAGCTGAAACTCAGAGGCCGACAGATTTCGAAAATTTTTCGTATAATTATTCGGTACTATCGTCGACGTTTCTCTGTTCGTGCTTATACGTAAAAAAAATACGGTTTGGCTAAAGGGAAGCGAGGAGCACAGACAGAACGACAGCCTACGCTTAGAGGGGGGTCACGAGAGTGGGAATGTTTGCTTGTTTCGGTCAGTATTGGCAACCCAGGAATGGGCTCGTCTCGTAAAAATCAGCAAGTACAGAAATAACAAGGACTCGCGCAAGTCGGTTATAGAGACGTTCGTGTTTAAACACATGCGTCACATTATTTCTGAACTGAATTACAAAGCACAACAACGTTTGGAAAGGTATCTAAAGAGCCAGTACTGATAGATCGCTGAAGATGGCAGCAATAAAAAGCGGGGGATAGTCAACTCGAAATATTCCGTTTTTTTCTTTCTCTAATTGTTCATAATATACTGTTTATAGCACGCTATATTATACCGAGTCCTAATGGACGCTTTTGCACTTTAAAATCTTTCTCTCGGTGTGTGGAATAACCCCAAAATATAATACCGTTTTATATAATAGAACAAACGTATGTGTGTTTTTCTATTCTTAACTTCAAGAAAATGAGATGTGCCAGTGTAGCTTACATTTATTGCAATTAAATCTCTCTTACTTCTTCTTGGTTGGCTCTACAGTCCCTTACACTTCTCTTAAAACCATTGCCAGCTATTGGTCTAAGACTAAAGTGCAAACTAAAGTCAATCCAAACAGTGCAAGAATGCCGAACGGTACTGACCAGCCGCCGTGTCATCTCCAGCCCGCAGGTGAAGATACGGAGGAGCATGTGGTCAGCACACGCTCTGCCGGCCGTATGTTGGTTTTCGAGACCGGAGCCGCTACCAAAAGTTTATCGTACTCGCCTGGGTACCAGACCCCGAGACACAAACCCAATCTATTGGGCTATTCGCCCCATGGACCCTCAACAAAGAAATCTAGCGCTGCTGGCCACGGCAATGGTGTCGGAATGGCGCCACATCCCTGTTGGTACCTTCCAGAACCTCACGTACTCTCTTCCTAAACGTCTCGTAACGATCCACGCTGCGAAAGATAGTTCTTCAGGCTTTTGGCAGGTGGACACATTGGCGGTATTGGACGCTGTGATTTCATTAAGAGTTTTACCTCGGAGTTTTTCGTGGCAACATCGTTTTATAAAAACTTCTGCGTACTCAGAACGAATGAAATTGGTGTTAGAACTTCGAGGTTTCGAAGATGAACATTACCCCTTTGTTAAGAGATGACGACAGTCTGCAGGGAGTGAAATCTGCCTTCTCCTTAGTCCGTTCAGTCTTGTGATTGGTCGAGTGACGTCTCTTGGAAGACACTCTTGTGTGTTCGGTGACGACGACTAGAACACGAGATTCACATGTGAAAATACAGGTAATCGATAACGTGGCAGTCTGTCACCCCTACCACACCAGGCCGCTTTTCAGTGACAGAGGAACGGACGCCATCTTCAGAATCATCTGACCCTTTAAGAGTAATAAAGTTTCTTAGCCATGTTGCGGCTCGCATTGGTGCCGTTGGTAGGCTGGCATTGTGTAATGGGGATAGTGCCGTCTCGTTTTCTTCTTGTAATAAATGAAAAGCACCAGTTTGCTTTGGTCCTACAATATTAATTTTATTGCTAACCGGTTTTCGGCTTACAAGGCCATCTTCAGACATTTACTATTATCACTAAAGGAGTATCTTCTTGTGTTTACTTGCGTCACTGCTTTCGCTAGTGTTGTCTGTCCATGAGTGGCAGCACCAGCGGTTATCAATATGTAATACCGTGGTACTATCTTTGGGAGAGTGTCAAGTGTTTTCCAGGTTGGAGTGTGTAAGGGAGTTCGGTTCGGATGGAGCAGCAGTGAAGTCCGGCAGCGCTAGGACAAGCCAGGACCGATGGCCGCACGAAGGCACTTCCAGAACGAGGGGCTGTAGTTGCGGGGGCCACAAACTCGTTCTCCACCGGACCCAGGACGTTCGAGTTGAATGAATATCAACCCAGTAGTGAAACCTCCACTATTTTGAAATCACGCCGTTTGTTCGGCGTTGCTGCTCACAGGGTCGCTGAGATGAAAAGCAACGAGTGAAGTATTTGGAGTTGGTGAAATTAATTAACCATCCAGCGTTGGCCGTATTTTTGATGGTTTATAGACCGCAAAATCGATTTTCAATGACATAGTGAACATCGTCAGTCCTGTAGTGTACAAATTAAACTTATAGGCACTGGTGTCAAGTGATTATCAGTAACCAAAGCTATGTAACGTTCACAATAACTGAAGCCGCTGTTTATATTCACCTATACAGCAGACCTCATTGAATTTCTTGTGTTTATTGGTGAAGTTCAAATAGCAGTATTTTTCTGCTTAGAGGCTGCTAGCGGCCCAGTTACCTGCCCTGAAGGTTAGCGTATTTTCGCGGCGGTGTACCTTTTCTCGCCTTGCCGCTGCTGTCCGGCAAGGCGTGTAGTTCGACAGCCTCCTTGTTTGTGGTTCGGATATTTGTTTCATTTGGACTGCTTTCGTCGTAGTCGTTACTTCTGCTTCTACATGTTCTATACATCGGATTCTGAAGACGCTGGGCTATCCGCTGGTTCCACGTTGCCTGTATTAATCCACCGATGTACAGACGTTAGGTAGATTTTGCAAGGGTGTTGGCCTCCGTGTGAACTGTCACTGGTTTGAGTTGCCATCTATTTGATATGGTCGTTTTCTACATGGAGGTGCTTGCGCCCCTTCTCTTTTTGCGTGGCACTATCACAGCATAGGCATACATTGATGTTTGAACCACCTTCTCGTTTACCGCTCTTGAAGAGCAATTCGGGGATGACGAGTGCATATCTCAACACGATCGAGCACCTGTTCATAATGCACTGCCTGTGGCGGAGTGGATACACGATAATAACATCCCTGTAATAGACTGGCCTGCACGAAGTCCTGACCCGAAACCGATAGAGACTCTTTGGGATGTTTCGGAACGCCGTCTTCGTGTCAGGTCTCACCGACCGACATCGATACCTCTCCTCAGTGCAGCACTCCGTGAGGGATGGGTTTGCCAGTCCCCAAGAAACCTTCCAACACCTGATTGAACGTATGCCTGGGAAAGTGGAATCTTTCATCAAGGCTAAGTTTGGGCTAAGACTATACTGAATTCCAGAATTACCGATGGAGGTGCCACGAAATTTTAAGTCATTTTCACCCAAGTGTCCGTATACTTTCGATCATGTAGTGTATGTCGAAGACAAGTTTTTAATCTGTCCTCACGGAATAAACGCAGTACATCACTGTTTGGACCACATGATCTAGTTACATCGAGACATCAAAGTTAGTATGGAACTAGAAACGAAGACGTTTCCGGGGAATTTGGCACAATATAAAATAGCTGGACGATTGGATCATTCGATGTACAGAAAGCCGATTCACATGTATCATATGTTAAATGAGCGCGAGTTTCACCATCCAGCTCAAAGACATTCTCTCTGAAGCATGTCATTACACAGAACGCAGACAATTTGTGATCACAATTGCCTGGTAGCTGAACTGGAACACTTAAAGAAGAAGCTAGTAAATGAAGGCCCAAAATCACCATTCCAAGAGAAGCAGATAAGCTAACAGCATTCCTTCCATTCTGCGGAGCTACCACATACATAAATAGGCGCATGATACGTGAAAATGGCATTAAACAGATTTTCCGACCTCCGCAAATGATGATTTTCTGCGTCTACTGAAGGACAACCTAGATTTAAGAGCTCTTTGTGTGTATATTTGGCCACGTGGACGTGGCGAGAATTATGTAGGCAATCAGGTAATCCGCACAGCACACGAGTGCTGCGCTGCAAATAAAGGGCTCATCAAGTACAGAAATCACGAAGAGCGGAACACAGCCTTACTCTAAGACGCAAAATGAACTCAGTGAAATCGAAGGTCCTCTTCTATACATCGACTTATTGGTCTTAGGGGTGATGGTTTTCGGTTAAATCGTATTTTCTTTTTCATTGCAATTGGTTATTCAGAAGGTACTGGACTGTTATTGTACACTGCATTCCTTATTTGAAATCTGCGTCTGGAACTCTTTCCGAATTACATCTGTTGATGTCAGTAGTTACAATTTTGATATATTCCCATTGCCGCTAGTGAAATGTATTATGCATTTGGTGTGCGTTGTGTTAAGTGGTCAGTTTCACTGAAATTCTCGTGAACGATATTTCAAAGCATTTTTATGCTCATTCCCATGATCAGATAGTCAATCTCTGATGCCGCGTAATAACAACAGCAGTAAAGATTCCATGGCACCAATGGTTGTTCCTTCTATTGCTTTCTTTCACGTCTATCTTATGGTACAGTGAAAGTACTGCACGGATGAGAGCCTGTGAATTGGTTAGCAAAACATAAGTCTTAATAGGAGCTGGCTACCATAAGAATTTCCCGGGTCCAGTGCTGGGTGTTAGCTCAGGTACCCAGAGAGGCAATCTTCTCTCTCACCCACACTCTCTGGGTGGTGGATGCAACAGCCATCTTGCGTATAAAAACGCAGCAGTGTTTAAAGAAGCTGTTTAGGAACGTAAGGAATCTGGCAGGTGTCCCTCTCGTGAGGCAAGCTTGTGAAACTACATTACCTCAGCAGTGTTGACACAAAATAGCATCCACTTTAAATTTCAGAATCCAGCGTTGCGGTTATTTCTTACTGCTATTTTCCATAGAGAGTGCACTTTCTTATGTGTGCCGAGCATCTCTCACATCTGGTTTTAAACTGCACTATGGAGTGGAAGAGATCGTCTACCTGTCTGCCTACCTTATGCCTCCAATGGTTAAACACAGCGTAAATCCACAAATGTTTTATTTGAGGTTTACTGGGTGGAACTCACTATGTTCGCCACAACTGACAAGCAATATTTCTGTTTTGACTGAGACAGCGAAGTTTTAGAGCGTTCACACTTCAGATCCTTGCTGCTAGGACGTGCAGGAGTGAAGAGAGAGGCGACTAGCTTACTGGTGAGTGAGTAGACAGGCTGATAAGAGACGTTGTGATACAGACTTATTTTGTAACTTATTGTCCTACCTTTGGGGACCGGGGATTTTAATTACCAGGTGCTCTGTTTTGAACGTCATGCACCATTTTACGTTGTCGAATGCTTCCTCTAGGCCGTCATAGGAACGTTTCGTGACTTTGCTTGAGTCTTGCATCGATTATCGAGCGTAATGTCAGAAAGGCCGCTCGTGTGCCTCCCTTTAAGTTTCCGAAAGCCAAGCTGATAGTCCTCGCAGATATCTGCCCCTACTACCTTCGTGATTGTGTGGAGAACAATTTTTATAACGTCTGATGGTATGCTCCGAGTCTCGTACATTCCACAATTCAACTTAAATAGTTGTTTGGTTGCCAACTCAAACAAAGATTATAGAAATTCCAGGTCATTTAATCTATCTCCTATGACTTATCTGGTAGTAAGTTTCCAAAATCTCTTTAAAATCTGACTCTAATAATGGCGGCCCATGTCTTCCATATCGACTCCAATTTCTTTTTTCATCCCATCAGAGATTTAATCCTCTTGGTAGATGCCTACAGTATACTGTTTCAATCTACCTGCTATCTCCTCAGCGTTTAAGAGTGGATTTCCGTGGCATTCTTGATGTGAATGCTCTTGCTTTTAATTTCATCAAGAGTATTTTGAGTTTTATGTACGGTGAATCAACCCTCCCGATGATTATTTCATTTTAGATTTATCCACGTTTTCCCAGCAGCCGTTTTACCTTGACTCCCTGCTTATACTGCCGGAAAAAATTTTACGCCAGGAAACACGACCTTGATTTTGATCCGATTACGGCATATGCCACCGGGGGAATTGTAGACTTACTGATAATGATTTCAGCGTCTTCCGACAAGAGAGAGTAGTAGCATAGCTACCACAGCACCAGCAATTCCTGCTCTTTAATACGGAGTGCTCACAGTCAGAAGCCTGGCAAGCAGACAAAAACGCCACAGAAAAGCACCGTGCTTCTTACGGCCAACTGAGTGAGTCTGAAGGAGCCACATTGTGGCCTTCGAGCGATGGGATTGTCCCTTCGAAGAATTGTCTCACAAGTTGGACGAGATACGTCAGTTGTGCAAGCGAACGTTCTCATAATCGTAGACGAATTTCTGGACGTCCACGCAGCAGAGACGCCTGCCAGAATCGTCACACTGTAAGCGGGGCAGTAGTAATTCGTACAGCTACCACAGCAGAGATGAGATGGCCTGTGAGCCCAGACGTGTCAGCAGGTCCGGCTATTGGCAGAGGGACTACAGACACGCACACCTCTAACCCATCTTCCATTCATGGAATGGCGCGCAGTGGTCTTCAGCTATGAAAGCAGCTTCCACGTGAACGCAAGTGACAGTCCTTTACTCGTACAGCATAGATACGGCGAGTGCTGTGTTGTAGAGTGCATTCGCCCAAGACATACTGGTCCCTTCTCTTACCTTATGGTCTGGGATGCGACAACATACAACTCTCGTTCGCCTTTGGTATGTCTGGAGAGGATGCTACCAAGCGCTCGGTATATGCTGAATATTATTAGACCCGTTGCACTGCCATTCTTGTGACAGGATGGGGATGTGTAGTTTCAACAGTGTAATTCTGGCCCATACACTGACAATGAAACTCAACGTGCACTGTAAGACGTGCAGCAACTTTGTTGGCCAGTGCGATCTCTAAACTTGTCTCCAAACGAGCACATTTGGGATATGATAGGACGAAAAGTGACTATTGTGACTCTTCAACCAACAACTCCCACAGAAGTAAGTAAACAAGTCGAGCAGGTATAACGTATCTCAGAACAGTATTCAACGTCTGTACGATCTACTGAAAGACAGTGTCAGCGTCTGCGTTGCCACACGCGGAAGCTACACCGTGTACTAAATGGTGGGCTGATACCTGTTACCTCAGTATAGCCAGTGCTACTGCTCTGTAAATGTAATCATTTCATATACGTCATACTCACTGTTGCAACTATATATTTTGAATGATTTAGAAATCTCTTGAAGGGTGTTCTATCATTTCCGTCATTTATTCCGTTCGTGTGTGACTTACAATCTGATAACAACAGTCGAATCATAATGATAATAACAGCTCAATCATAAAGAAAAAGCTACTAACAGCCTGACTCACGTCATGCTTTGTCTTCTTGGCATGAAGAATGCTCCAGGAAAGTGATCCACTCTGGCTGTGATTCTTCCAGCCAGCCAGCATAGTTATAGATCCTGCAGCGAGTCAGCAAGCGATACAGACTCAGTACATATTTGAGTAGGAAAAGTTGATACATGATTGGATTATGCTGCGTGTGGTTTGTAAACCGCTTATTGATATGACACACGACCTCGTGACAACTGTGGATTCGTTATTTTTACCCAACGTTAGCTTCGTGAATGCAAAACTGCCGTCAGTCACTCAACGGTCTATTTGGTCCTCAATATCCGAGTCATATATAGAAGAAATCCATTTCTCCCAGCAATACCTGATCAGATCGAACATGACGCCTTTCACTTCAATGGGACAAGCTATTTCTACTGAAGACGCCAGGTCAGTAAATATTATGGAACTTTGTGATATTTTCTGATGCGTTAAGATCCAACGACGAAGCCCTCACAGACTGTGGTTTTACTACAAATTAGACCGGTACCGATGGCTCACTGGCAAGGGAAGTTTATTGTTATATGCAGATCACAATTAGAATCGTCTTATTGTCGTTCAAAATGTCCTTCTTTTGTCATTTCGTACATGCATTGAAGAGAATGTTTTAAACTGAAAATTCAGGTAAAATATTGAAGGTGGAGATACTAATATTCCGTTTGGTTTCACTAATATTTATTGACTGTAATTATGTTTTCGTCTTAGCCGACGATCCTACGACCGAGAAACTGAAAATGTTCACTTCAACAGTTTGTGGAGCAGTACGAGCTAATGGTAGACTGACACTACTAGCTATTTACTCCATGATACGTTACGCACGCGAGTGGGAAATTGAAATACTCAAAAATAGATGGCGATTGTTTCTAAAGTCGGAAAAGTAATAGAAAGTTTACTAGTAGTAAGGTAGAGTGATTGCAGAGAAATGATGAGTTGATAAGTCAGTGTTATGATCAACCTTGTCACTGAAAAGTAATATAAACAAAATTCATGATCGTGAATGTGGTCAGTCGACTTAGAGGTGTACCCATGTTAACATGCGGGGTATGTGGATCGGACCAGAATGTTTGGTATCTGAGAAATGTGTTTATGTGCTGTAACATTCTACGAATAGCTAGTAATTGTTGTGCTGCTACAAAAGTAGTAAGTACACTATTGTGTACACCGCCTGACAAAGCCGGGGCAGGAAGCGATACGTAACTTCATGGGCTGAAAGTGTTCAAATGGTTGAAATGGCTCTGAGCACTATAGGACTTAACTTCTGAGGTCATCAGTCCCCTAGAACTTAGAACTACTTAAACCTAACTAACCTAAGGACATCACACACATCTATGCCCGAGGCAGGATTAGAACCTGCGAGCGTAGCAGTCGCGTGGTTCCTGACTGAGCACCTAGAACCGCTAGACCATCGCGGGCTGAAAGTGTATGTGATGTTATTGCAATGATAGAAAATGGGTTCCAGTACAAATAATTTGACAATATGGGTCCGCTTATCAGTTTGACTTTGTACCCTTGGATGCATGCACTGACTTTATTTCGGTGACATGAAGCCGTTATATCCTCTCCTGAGCCAAGGTAGCTCACAGCTGTCACACTCCACCTTGATAAGCTGGTTGCTTTCACTGGGATGGAGTTGACGTCCGTGGTGGTCTCACACGCCATCAATTGTGTAGATATTTCGCGGTGTCACTGGCCATGGGTGTAAGTTAATGTCTCACTAATAGTTGACAGAGAAACGTGATTTATGCGGACGAACATCGTCCTGTTGGAAAATGCCAAGAACCTAGCGTTACAAGAGAGGTTACGCATGACGTAACTTTGTGCCGTCAAAGTCCCCACTGTGAATACCAGCCGTGACCCGAAGTCATACCCAAAGGATCCCCACACCATGTCGCCAGGAGTAAACTGCAGTGCCCTTCTAAAGTATTATAAGAATGGGATCTCTTGCCATGGTCGCCACCATGCTTCCCAACAATTGTCCTCCGGGATACTGCTGATCACATTGTGACGTCATTCATCGGTAGACCATGCTTTCCGTTTGCGGGGTTTAACCAGGTGCAGCCGTTTGTGTCGAGGTGTTAAAGTTAGCCTTGGCAGGGGGCGGCATCTGATAGCCTCCGATCAACGTTGCACAAAGACATAGAAGACCCACAGATTTTTCTCCGATGGGAATCACAGATGCTGAGGCGTTACATTGTGATCAGTGCACAATACGGCGATCCTTCCATCCCCTGGACAGATATGGTCTACCGTAACCTCAACTGCGAGTATTCCTACCGTCATCTTTCCTTGCAGTTCAAAACTGTATATTACACTAATCGGAAAACCGGCCACCTAGAATGAGGCTCCTTCCAAACTCCGTCATGTGGTAGTAACTTTCTCTCACCCAAGTACATTGCATCCCTTTGTAATTCATAGTCATCACTCAACATGTGATGCGGTTCACGCCCCTTATATACCCTATCAGGTGTGGTACCACTAGTAAACAAGAGCAACATTCTGGTGGCCATTGTACTGTCAGAGAGTATTGCAACTGTAATGATCTACACTCCTGGAAATTGAAATAAGAACACCGTGAATTCATTGTCCCAGGAAGGGGAAACTTTATTGACACATTCCTGGGGTCAGATACATCACATGATCACACTGACAGAACCACAGGCACATAGACACAGGCAACAGAGCATGCACAATGTCGGCACTAGTACAGTGTATATCCACCTTTCGCAGCAATGCAGGCTGCTATTCTCCCATGGAGACGATCGTAGAGATGCTGGATGTAGTCCTGTGGAACGGCTTGCCATGCCATTTCCACCTGGCGCCTCAGTTGGACCAGCGTTCGTGCTGGACGTGCAGACCGCGTGAGACGACGCTTCATCCAGTCCCAAACATGCTCAATGGGGGACAGATCCGGAGATCTTGCTGGCCAGGGTAGTTGACTTACACCTTCTAGAGCACGTTGGGTGGCACGGGATACATGCGGACGTGCATTGTCCGGTTGGAACAGCAAGTTCCCTTGCCGGTCTAGGAATGGTAGAACGATGGCTTCGATGACGGTTTGGATGTACCGTGCACTATTCAGTGTCCCCTCGACGATCACCAGTGGTGTACGGCCAGTGTAGGAGATCGCTCCCCACACCATGATGCCGGGTGTTGGCCCTGTGTGCCTCGGTCGTATGCAGTCCTGATTATGGCGCTCACCTGCACGGCGCCAAACGCGCATACGACCATCATTGGCACCAAGGCAGAAACGACTCTCATCGCTGAAGACGACACGTCTCCATTCGTCCCTCCATTCACGCCTGTCGCGACACCACTGGAGGCGGGCTGCACGATGTTGGGGCGTGAGCGGAAGACGGCCTAACGGTGTGCGGGACCGTAGCCCAGCTTCATGGAGACGGTTGCGAATGGTCCTCGCCGATACCCCAGGAGCAACAGTGTCCCTAATTTGCTGGGAAGTGGCGGAGCGGTACACTACGGCACTGCGTAGGATCCTACGGTCTTGGCGTGCATCCGTGCGTCGCTGCGGTCCGGTCCCAGGTCGACGGGCACGTGCACCTTCCGCCGACCACTGGCGACAACATCGATGTACTGTGGAGACCTCACGCCCCACGTGTTGAGCAATTCGGCGGTACGTCCACCCGGCCTCCCGCATGCCCACTATACGCCCTCGCTCAAAGTCCGTCAACTGCACATACGGTTCACGTCCACGCTGTCGCGGCATGCTACCAGTGTTAAAGACTGCGATGGAGCTCCGTATGCCACAGCAAACTGGCTGACACTGAAGGCGGCGGTGCACAAATGCTGCGGAGCTAGCGCCATTCGACGGCCAACACCGCGGTTCCTGGTGTGTCCGCTGTGCCGTGCGTGTGATCATTGCTTGTACAGCCCTCTCGCAGTGTCCGGAGCAAGTATGGTGGGTCTGACACACCGGTGTCAATGTGTTCTTTTTTCCATTTCCAGGAGTGTATATAACCGCCAAAGGTGTGTGCTTGGAAGAAGTTAAATTGACATCTGATCGTATCTGAGGGGTGCTTCGGTCACTTTTTGTCTGGCAGAGTAGTTAGTCGCAGATAGATCTTGGTGATTAACCATTGCACAGCAAGAGCGACACACCCAATTTTAACGTACAAGATAGTCTGTACTGCCCAGTCGGCACTTTAGCGATAAAATTTGTGTGGACGTGTGAATGTCAAAGATGCGACGAAACCTTCTGGACTCATGACACATGTACTATAATGTGAGCTTCCGCTGTTCAGGAACTGCAGACTTCTAATACTACATCTGACACGCGCAGAATTCAGTAGGCGTACAAACTAATAAGTTTCAGAAGAGCCCCGTTTCACTAACTTATGAAAGGTTACCATAGTGACCAAAAATTGTCATCCAGCACTACTGACGCATAACGGACATACACACTAATACCGATCGACTGAATTGTCATTACGAACAACATAGTTTCTTACATACTGATGTCAGTAGGATCATAAATCACCAATTAGAAAATTTATTGTACCTAGTGTATTGCACCCTTTCAGGACATTAAGTATTTTAGTGAAAATAGCCTGTCCGCTTCTAGCAAGGAATATGCAAGTCTCTTTCAGAGGCCAATGATGGAGTGTAGGTGGTATCCCCATGACTAATGCTGAGAAAGGAGAGATATACTCTAAGGGGCGATCAAGAAGTTTCCGTTTGAGGAAGTTGCTCCAGCGTGTATGCAGTGTAACGGGACTCTGATGGATTATGTTGTTTTTGTTGTTGTGGTCTTCAGTCCAGAGACTGGTTTGATGCAGGTCTCCATGCTACTCTATTCTGTGCAAGCTTCATCTCCCAGTACCTATTCCAACCTACATCCTTCTGAATCTGTTTAGTGTATTCATCTCTTGGTCTCCCTCTACGATTTCTACCCTCCACGCTGCCCTCCATTACCAAACTGGTGATCCCTTGATGCCTCAGAATATGCCCTACCAACCGATCCTTTCTTCTATACAAGTTGTGTCACAAGTTTCTCTTCTCCCCAATTCTATTCAATACCTCCTCATTAGTTATGTGATCTACCCATCTAATCTTCAGCATTCTTCTGTAGCACCACATTTCGAAAGCTTCTATTCTCTTCTTGTCTAAACTATTTAACGTCCACGTTTGACTTCCTTACATGGCTACACTCCATACATATACTTTCAGAAACGACTTCCTGACACTTAAATCTATACTCTATGTTAACAAATTTCTCTTCTTCAGAAACGCTTTCATTGCCATTGCCAGTCTACCTTTTATATCTTAACTGCTTCGACCATCATCAGTTATTTTGCTCCCCAAATAGAAAAACTCCTTTACTACTTTAAGTGTCTCATTTCCTAATCTAATTCCCTCAGCATCACCCGACTTAAATTGACTACATTCTATTATCCTCGTTTTGCTTTTGTTGATGGGTTATATCAGCACCGAAATGTACGCAAAGGATTAGGGTGCCATTCGTGTCATCCCAACGTGTGTGTGGTAAATGCGGGAACGTGTACTACGGCGATGTTGTTACCAAATGCTTCCAAACTGAAGATGAATGCTGTTATTCTTTTATGTGAACAGAAAGTTGAGGGAGGAGACTGAAAAGGAAAGGGAAGGAACTACTGATGCCGGCTGTATGGGGTCTTCATGTTCAATCATAGGCGACGAGTGAAAATGTTGGCCGCAATGGAATATCGTGCTTTTAGGCAGCCTGCCACAGCGTTTATCGCAATTGAGGGACTATTTAGTCATCCCTCCCGGCCAACCCACATACTTACCTATAATCACCTATCCAAAGTCTCCGTCCCTGTCATCCATGTTTGTTATATTGTGATTCCAGGAGGGGGTCGAAAGTAATTGTGCGTCCACACTAAGGATGGTGAATTGATTGCCCAACGGATCGAATGAGTTGTATGAATGAGTGCTTTTTTTTTCTTTTTTTTTTTGGACGTGTCCGCAAGAACGGACACGACGCGGAATCCATAGCTGTGACATGTTATACGCTGAAACTCCACATGAAACTCGTACAGCCATTCGTATTCAATAGTAAACAGGCAGAATACTGCGCTGCGGTTGGCAACGCCTATATAAGACAACAGGTGCCTGGCCCAGTTGTTAAACTGGTTACTGCTGCTGCAATGGCAGATTTTCGAGATTTAAGTTAGTTAGGACGTGGTGCTATAGTCGGCGCGTGGGCAATGCGACTCAGCATATCCGAGGCAGAGATGAAATGGGGTTTTTCCCGTACGACCATTTCACGAGAGTACTGTGAACATCATGAATCAGGGAAACACTCCTACATCGCTGCTACCGGAAAAAGATCCAGCAAGAACGGGACCAACGACGACTTAAGAGAATCGTTCAACGTGACAGAAGTGCAACCTTTCCTCAAAGTGCTGCAGTTTTCAATGCCAGGGCACCTAAAAATGTCAAGTGCAAGTCATTCAACGAAACATCACCGATACGAGTTTTCGGAGCCGAAGGCCCACTCGTGTATCCTTGATGACCGCACTACACAAAGCTTTACGCCTCGCCTGGGCCGTCAGCACCGACACTGGACTGTTGATGAGTGGAAACATGTTGCCTGGTCGGACGAGTCTCGTTTCAAATTGTATCGAGCGGATGGATATGTACAGGTATGGAGACAACCTCATGAAACATGGACTCTGAATGTCATCAAGGGACTGTTCAAGCTGCTGCAGGCGCTGTAATAGCGTGGGACGTGTGCAGTTGGAGTGATATTAAGCCCCTGATACATCTAGATACGACTCTGACAGATGACACGTACGTAAGCATCCTCTCTGATCACTTGCATCCATTCATGTCCATTGCACAATCTGACCGACTTGGGCGAATTCAGCAGGACAGTGCGACACCCGATAAGTCCAGAAAGCTATAGAGTGGCTCCAACAAGACTCTTCTCAGTTTAAACACTTCCGCTGTCCACCAAACTCCCCAGACCTGAACATTATTGAACTTATCTGGGATACCTTGCTACGTCCTGTTGAGAAATCTCCTCGTACTCTTACGGATTTATGGACAGCCCTGCAGGATCCATGGTGTCAATTCCCTCCAGTCCTACTTCAGACAATAGTCTAGACCTTGCCACGTCGTGCAGCGGCACTTCTGCGTGCTCGCGGATTTCCTACACGATACAAGGCAAGTGTATCAGATTATTGAACGGGGAGAGAGGAGGAAGGGAAGGAAAGGTAAGGGAAGCATCTGTTGATTTCATGTGCATCGGGACTTTATGCGGAATCATTGGTGACGGCATAAATTTTCACACGTCGCCGCAGATTCCGCATAAAGTTCTGATGCAGCTGACATCACTTCTTCCTTCCCGTTCCTTTCCTTTCTCATCCTTCCACCCTCTATTTGCATAAAATGTATCACGGTTACGAGTTCTTCGTGATGTTTGTTGTTTCTGATAAATCTGAAAGAACTGACACCGCACATTCATATCATATGTTGTTCCTTTGATGGCTGCCATAGAACAATCACAGGCAGACACCCATCGGTAAACGAAGAATGTGTATACGGCAGAAAGCCTGTCGATAATCACCGGCCCTACTATTCTAATCTCTCCCCATGCCATTATCACGCCTTCGGTCCCTTAACAACGATCTTGAAGGGTTGTCGATTCCTGCTGGATTAGGATATGCAGCAGACTTACTTACACAGCTCGACATTATGTTTTACCAAACAGGAATTTTCAACCTGATGCGTCGGTGGGATAATTGCCTAAATGCTTTAGGCACGTTTCGTACATTACCTATCTTTCCCTGCAACCTACCACAAATTTTTATCATAATTTCGACACCTTGCACCATCTGACATTGTCGAACGCTTTTTCCAGTTCTACAAATCATTTGAACGTGTCTTGGTTTTTCGTTAGTCTCGCTTCCGTTATAAACTCTGTGGTGATTTTACCTTCCCTTTCATCTTCCGTTCTCCATTCCTGTCACCAACTTGCATGCATTAGGTTTTAAGCTGACTGTGCGATAATTCTCGCACTTGTCGGCTCTTGCACCCTTCGGGATTGTGTGGCTGACGTTTTTCTTTACAACTCCAGTGATTGACCATTTTAGAGATGTCCACTACTCTTCAAATGAACTGCCTACTGAGCCAATCCTTATCTCATTATCTGTAGCCTCAGACAACCCGAACCAGAGCTCTTCATTCTTTAGTATTTATGCATCCCATTACTTTGCGCATTGGTTCTTCCTGACTAATGTCTTAAACTTCAGCCTGATCTTCACCACCACTACAATGTTATCTAAGGCTATTATGCTCCTGGGTTCGCTTTACAATTCAGTACCTGATATGTGAACCTCTGTCTGATGACGACGTAATGTAGCTGAAAACTTCCCTCATATCTAGACCATTTCAAAGTATTCTTTCTTCTCTTGTGATTCCTGACTAGAATATTCGCTATTACTAGCTAAAATTTATTGCACAACTCCTTCTCTCTCGTCTTTCATTCATACTAACAAGTCCATACTCGTGACTTCTGAAATTTCCCTGGCGTATTTCTTCCTCCAGTAATATTCGGGTTTGAGGCAAATATCGTGGTCGAATGTTGATGGGATCCGGCTGCAAACCCGAAAATTACTGGAAGAAGTCCATACTCTCCCATAACCCTTTCGTCTACTCCTTCCTCCACAACATGACTATTAGATTTTCATCTTCCTTGACACACTGAATTACCCGTTCAGTGTCCTAATATATTTTCTTTATCTATGTAACATCTGTTTGCGACTTCAGCATGTGTACCTATCGTTGTCGTCGTTTTCCTGTAGATTCTAATGACAGTAACATCGTCGCGAAACTGTTCACTGTAACTGTATGCCTTAATTTCCTGTTCATAAAGAATGCTACTCCGGTTATAAAATTTTCTGCTGCTACTGATATTACCCCATACCCGCCTGTGAAGAAATCATCTTCTTTACACCTCACAACACTGACCTCCACTATGTAGACTTATCCCTAGCATTTCCCATTTCAGAAATTCTTGCTTCCCTACCACGTTCAAACATTTGACATGTCACACCCCGCCTCGTATTATGTTATCCTTTCGTTGGTTATTCAGTCTTTTTCTCATGTCACCTTCCCCTTGGCAGTCCTCTCCAGGTTACCCGAATGGGGGACTATTCCGGAATCTTCTGCCATCATCACAACCAGGGTTAGGATTCATAGTTGCATTCCTGTTTTAATAAGAAAAATTAAAGCCGTTCGGAAAGATATCATACTGTGAAATTCTGCTTCTAGTTGTGAAAAGGGTAATTTTTCACGCACCTTTCTCCCTCTTTTGGGACCTTTACCCCTTCTTTCACCAATCATCTCCATAATCCACTTTTCCCCCTTTTATTCTTTCAAGTTTCACTCTAATTTATTTAATAAGAGTTCTAATTAATATTAAATATTTAACTTTGTCAACGTCCCCTCAGTAAATGCCACGTGGGACTTAGAAGCAAAACTGCAACAAAGAAAAATAACTGTGTGTTCGAGAAAACCTCTTTCTCACGTTTTACAGCCGTATACTAAGCCGCACTAATGCAATTGACAATGAGTGATTCTATTTCACCAGAATCAGTAGCCTGCTGTTCTTTGAATGTGTGTTCGTTACTCTGAGAGACATGTGTTCGCGTGGAGGCGGAGGCTGGTCACTCAGAGACGGCTGTAAACGCACCTGCGTAGTTCCGAGAATTGAGGCTGGGTTCTGCTCGAAGCTACTAGTAATCGCTGAGGCTGCAGTTCCAGTATGAATGACAACAGTGCGATAATTGTTGCGGTGTTCTAAAAGAGAGTGTGGACAGCAAGTGAGCGAGTGGGCTCAAGAATGTAGTGTGATAGTCGCATTAAGCTAGCAAGTGAACCGGTGTTAGCTCTTCGTTACATTACTAAATGAGTATTGTACTATATTTTACCATGCCAAACGTGTCCTATGCTTGATTTATTTTTCTGGCTTAGGAATTTAAACAAGGTTTCTTAGAGACTGATGGAACCGCTATGTGATGTACTGTTTGCGATTCAGGAATTTCGTTAGATGCAGAAAACCACCTAGGTCTTACCAAACACCACATTTCCAGCTCTAAGCATCAAATGAATAAGACTGTTAAGGCATACAATTTGCGGAAATCCTTATTACGAAACGCCTTTCACCAGAATCCTTCAAAAAGCAAAAATTTGATTGAATTAAACATTGATTTGTGTGCAGCTCTTACGTAAGCAGGAATTTCACTCAATAAGTTGAACCATCCAGCCTTCAAAAGATTTCTTGTAAATGTCAAAACCCGATGCGAGTACTTTAAGAAAAAACTACATGGCGCCTGTTCACCAATAAACCATAAATGAATCGAGGAGAAATTGTCTAATTGCGATATTGGAATCATTGTGGATGAGACCATAGTCTCAAACGAACGATATGGTTTGAAAATTTTAGTTTTTCGCTTATCAAGGGAGAAAGTTAAACCAATGTTATTAAAAATGTATGAGCTGCAGAAAGCCAATGCCACTACAGTAATGCAGTCAATTAAGGACTTCTACCAAAAACTCTGGCTTACTGGTATCGAGTTTGAAAATCTTCTTGTGGTTACGGACCAGGCTTATACGTAGTTTCATTTGTTAAACAACTGTAACATTTATATCCTAAGTTGAAGCTTGTGACATAATTGGTTCATGCCCTTCACAGAGTCTGTGAATATGCATAGGGGACTAATGCATTGCAAATCAATTCATTTCTGCCATGAAGAAGACTCTGCTGATAGCTCCGAGTGGTGTTGTTCCCTGCAGGGAAACCATTGGCCTACCACTTACGAATTTGCCGGTCATTATTCATTCGGAATTTTGGATTGAGAGTGCTGCTATCTTGCGTGCGAATTTTGACAAAATTACAGTGTTTACGCTTTCTTTGGATCCACCCGATGCAGGTGAAATTTCCAAGGCACAGGAACATTTGTTACCAGAGAAAATACGTAGTTTCACAAAGAACTATATTGTGTACATAGTTACAAGTACCTGACTGCAGCCGTTAAACGAGTACAAGAAAAAGTTCAGGAAAAGGAAAAAACCGTCGGACATTTTTACTGCTGTGAGGAAGCCATGGCCAAAAACAGACTTGAGTCTAATCTTCTGAAGAATCGTGACACTGAGGAATTCACCACTTCTGTAGAGTTGCTGTTCCGACTGAATACAAGATTTGCCCCACCGGTTTCGATGGATGTCGAAAGACGCTTTAACCGATACAAAGACACTTTGTCTCCCAATAGAAACAGACTTATTTTTCAAATATGTAGAGGTGCTTGACGTGTTAAACTACAACAGCTGCATGGGAAATTTGTAAATTTGTGGTACGTTCCTATGGGATCAAATTGCTGATGTCATCGGTCCCTAGGCTTACACACTACTTACTCTAATTTAAAGTAACTTACGCTAAGGGCAACGCACACCCATGCCCGAGGGAGGACTCGAACCTCCGACGGAGGGAGCTGCGCCAACAGGGCAAGGCGCCCGAGACCGCGCGGCTACCCCGCGCGTCACAGCTTCCTGTTTTTTCCTTCTTTCGATGAGTGATAATTTGATGTATTTGTTCATAATTCAGTAAACTAGAGTAGTGGGAAGAGAAACATTTGAATTAGTTAAACCAACAACTTTTGTTCCTTTTTTAACGTATTTTAGCATCTTTCCCCTTCCAATAATTACTATTAAAAACAGTCTTGACCACAATTTATTTAATAAGGTGACCGGTTTCGACCACTACTGTGGTCATCTTCAGACCACTGAGTAGGAACCTCTTTGTTGGAGAATCAAAGAGGTTCCTACTCAATGGTCTGAAGATGACCACAGTAGTGGTCGAAACCGGTCACCTTATTAAATAAATTGTGGTCAAGACTGTTTTTAATAGTAATTATTTATAAGACATTGATCACTGCTGTTCCCATAATGCATTCAAAAGTATTTCCCCTTCCACTTTGTTGTTTGAAATTTGCCCCTACAATTCCTAACCCTGAGCATGACACTTCTTCCACTACAGGCAACATGTCCTGTGGATACACATAATATGTGTTTAATGAAGTTGATTCCATTGCATAATGCATCCACCTGCAGATGATCACTGCTCATTCTTCAGCCTTTAAGGATAGTTTTTCACCCGAAGGCCAAGATAGTTCCATGAACCTCTGTCTTCTCCTCTATTCTCTTAACAAGGTTGTTCGCAGAATGATGGAGACTTGTTATGCTGAAGTCTTCTGCCACCATTGCTGATGATTTTTACTAAGAAAACTTGTTGCAGTTCGAACCTGGGATTGAGGACGTTTTTATTAGTAATCAAAGACGCTAACCCTAGATTATGGGGTAGGAAAAGTGAAATTGGCCCGAAAAATGTGTACAATAAGACTGAAGCAGGATTGATCCTTGTCAATGAAGGTCACTCTAGATACCCTTTCGCTGCATTTTGCCAGTAAATTTTACGCTGTAGGAGGTTTCACAAAACACTTCCTGTCTTAAACTTCTGATTAAAGTGTTCTGCACACGATTTTAACGAATGCTGCTCAGCATTACTCTCGCAAAGAACAAGTACTGATTTATCATTAGCACCATTCAGTGTTCGATCCAACAGGTCACTAAACATGTCTCTCCTATCAGTCGCATGAAACGCGCATAAGGAGATATGTATCAGCAACCGATTGGTGCATCCAAATCACGGCTTCTCCCTTCGCCTGAGATAGACAGTTAGTTCGTTCATTCACAAGGGTGAGTTTGTGCCCCAGACATAAATATTTTTTCGGTCAGTCTCATTTGGCTCGTTCTGTCGATAAATAACAAGTAAATTAGATATTGCTGTAAATAAGTTAACTACCTCCAACAAAACGGCGTGTAGAGGACCCCGACGACTAGCTAGTAGTTGTACGAAACACTGGGACTGAATTAGAAGACAACATTGGGGGTGACGTGACACTGCTCTATTTGTGGTGCTCAAAGTATAGCTTCCACGAACAAGGAAACTAGACTAGAAGATTAAGTAATAATTCGACTTATAGCAGAGTAATAATATACTCGATAATTCATAATGACGAAAAGCTTAATGCCATAAACATATTGAAACCGTCTGCCAAGGTGCTGTCAATCTGACGAACAAAGCTACAAGGACCGACAGAACGTCTTCCGCCTACCTCTGTAGTTAGCATCAGGTTCTATCATGAACGTCTACTCGCCTGTGTATTACGTTACGCTGAATATCTGTGGGCTCTTAGGTGACGGCAGGTGCAATCTAAATTACCTCTGCGTCGAGTGTACAGATTTACAGGAGAACACAGAACCACTTAATACTACAAATATATCCATTAAGTATGGTAAGTCAAAAGGAGGGAGCGTAATATGGACATAGAAAAAGCAGAGACAAATATTAGCTTACTCCCAGTGAGAGGCAAAGTCTTCAAAAAATGGTTCAAATGGCTCTGAGCACTATGCGACTTAACTTCTGAGGTCGTCAGTCGCCTAGAACTTAGAACTAATTAAACCTAACTAACCTAAGGACATCACACACATCCATGCCCGAGGCAGGATTCGAACCTGCGACCGGAGCGGTCGCTCGGCTCCAGACTGTAGCGCCTAGAACCGCACGGCCACTCTGACCGGCGCAAAGTCTTCAAATTCGTTACATCCCGTCTTCAAGCTGTAGGATCAATTAAAGACCTGTCTGAAGAGTACTAAAACTTCACAGTATCTCTGACTTCGGATAAATTAAAAGGCCAGACCACAATCTTCGTTACTTATTCACTTCAGGGACGTCGTCAAGCAAGAAAAGCTGAAATAATGAACAACACCGGATGGGTTGAGTCACGGTACCAAAATTAAATCAATTATCCGAGAAGGAGAGTATAGACTGACCTTCATATAAAGCAGAATACAAGGAGCGGATCACCATTAAGAAGAAAATAATATAAACAATTATAAACTAGATCGTGAAGTTGACATGTATCTACGTTTCGTGATGGGCCAACAGGCGTATAGGAAATCTAAGAGTTACGATATCAGTGGATTCAGTGGCAGGCAAATATGACATGTTACAGTAAAGCAGCAAGAAGTCTGGACGGTATACGTTCTTGCAGCAAAAGCCCAGGAGTCATAGAGGTAACTTATGGTCTGGAGTATTTATGGTGCTGATAGCTGCACCAAATGGAACAGCGGAAAGTTACTGCAGCACAGTAGTAGGTTTGACTGAAATGTAGGAATAAAACCGTAGTCTAGGGACAGTTCCGCTACAGCGGTCGTAGCTATCGGTCAGGCGGTGTTCACAAGTGTGTGCTGCAACCACTGTTTACAATTCACGGTCTGTGGTCTAGCGTAGCTCTGTTACACTGCTGCGTTACACGGAAAGTGCTACTCTTTACACACTTTCTTAAGTATGTGAAAAGTATAATGTATAAACAACAATGGAAACCTAAACAAGGAAATGGAGCGGCCACCTTCTCTCGCAATACAGAGCTAAGTAATTACCTATTGGAAATTAACAACAGTTCAAGTAGACGGTGTGCAACTTAATACTAACTTTACTGTAATTTAGTGTACGAGTGAGTAGTTCTAGAAAATACAAGCCACTTTCGTCTAACATTAGCAACAGGCTTTGTCACCACACTTACGGCTAGTCCAATCGAAGGAAACTGGAAAAAATATGCGTGTCTTTAACAGCCCCATTGATGTTACAAACGCAGTAACAAAACTCAAATTGGAGTGAATGGAAACATTCGTACAATTCGGAACGATGTCAGGATTGATTTTTATCGGTTCCTAGTCCCACATAGAAAACCTATCAAAACTGAATTTAAAAAACCTGTCCCATCTGTAATGACTGTTAGGTGCTATCAAGCAGAATTAATACATGAGGCCGCTACCAGCTTTCTTCGTATCTAATGAAATAATTTACTTTAAACAAGACTGTCCCAGACGAAATTTCTGTCTTGAACTCAACCTTACTAAACGTAAACCTACATTCTGTTACCTCGTAGCAGCAATCTGTAGTGAACGGTAGTAGAGAGTACCACATCGGCCGAAAGTAATTCAGCTGCTATTACTGATCCCGAGATTGTGAACAGTAAGGTTGAATACCTAAGTAAACGTAAGTCATTATTTCTGATCTCGTAGTAGGAATTGGTAGTGAGCCATTAGCAAACAGTGCCGCATCAGCTGGAATATTTAAATGTGTGTGAAACAAAAGTGTATCGCCGACTTGAGGCGTACGTGGAAAGAATCGCACAGGATTAAGAACGTAGAATTCTCACCCACGGTGAGACAGTCACGTATATGCCAGTAGTATGACTGAAGTACAAGCACAGGTAACCAATGTAAAGACAGCTAGCTAACAATAAACAGACCTTCTGACAAAGCAGTCACGGTCGGACAGTTTAGAAGAACCAACTCGGATACGCTCACGATCGAGGCCTTTGACGGCGGCGCGATGACCGGTGTTCCGAAGCCAACCCCTCAAACTAAATCGATGATACTCTCAACGGGAAGCATTTGTGATTTCTCCATCAAGCAATGGAAGAATCACAGACGTACACTAGTGAGTCTGCTGGTCAAAGAATCCGATTCAAGTTTCGCTGAAAATTCTAAGAGAAAAACTGGTGCAAGTAGAAACGAAGCTGGGCGAAAAGATGTAAACAAAGGGTACACAACAACTTCTATCAGTGACCTAGGGGACAGCGAGACTGAACATACGACAATGACTCAGAAGCGTTCCTCCATACCGAACATCAAATATATACTGCGATTCCAGGCCGGGTTGGGAATTTACTTTGACAAGGACTGGGTGTTTGTGCTGTCCTCATCATTTCATCACCATCGTCATCATCATTCGTGTCAGTAGCTAGATTGGACTGCGTAAAAATTCTTTTAGTGTTCAACCCTGAGGTTGGTATGCAGCAAAGTGCCGTTCCTCTCTCCTGTCTGCCTTCCTCTTCATTTCCACTTATGTGTTACATTCAACGTCATTCATGATCTGTTGCACGTATGATATCCTTGCCCCCCCCCCCCCCCCCCAGTCAATCACTACCCTCAATAGCTCCTTCTGCTATTGTTCCAATGATGTTGTTGTGTCGTAGGATGTGCCCTACGATTTTGTCTCTTCTTGTTTTGATGTGCCTCCACAGAGATCTGCTTTCCTGTACTCTTCTAATCACCTCTTCATTTGTTACTGTGTCTCTCCAGCTGATCTTCACCACACCTCCAGGGCACCTAGCCGTTTTCTCTCCTCTCTTCCAATTGTCCAAGTTTCACATCCGTATAGGGCCACACTCCAAACGAAACCTTCCACGATACGTTTCCTTATTTTCAGACTGATGTTGTTGCTGCTGAGTAAGTTCCTTCTCCGATTAAATGCAATGTTGGCCTTTTGTGTTCTGCTAGCAATTTCTTTCCGGATTCCACCGTCCCTTGTGATTTTGCATCCCAGGTAAGTAAATTTTTCTATCACTTCCAGCTCCTCTCTTCCAATTCTCATTCTCAGAGGTTCATATTCTGCTCCTGTACTGCATACCACCATTTTAGTCTTTTTCTTGTTTATTCTCATTCCATACTGAGTTTTGGATAGAACTTTTTCCATTGTTCTGAGGACTTCCTCTAGATCTTCTTTTGTCTCCGTGGCTCTAGCAATTTCGTCTGCATAACGTAGCATGTCTATCTTCTGCCCATTAATTTTGATCCCCACCTCAGTTTGTCGAACTTGGGCTATAGCTTCCTGGATGTAAGCATTGAATATCAGAGGAGAGAGAGCACATCCTTACCTTACCCCTTTCCTAACATTTGTTTCTTGTTTCTGGTGAAAGATCCTAATCACTGCCACTTCATTCTTAAAGAAACTGAGTATCACACGGATTTCTTTGTACTTTATTCCACTTTTCCTCAGCACTCTGAACATCTCTTCCCAGTTAACGTTATCAAATGCCTTTTCCATGGGTACACAGGCAATATAAGTTAGTTTATTTTCCTGTAATTGCTTTTCGATATTGAGTCTCAGTGCCAGAATCATCTCTGTTGTTCCAATTCCCTTCTGAAACCAAACTGATCTTCACTCAGCATATCTTCCAACTTCTCTTCAATTCTCTTCAGAAATATTTTTATGAGAATTTTTGATGCATGTGATATTAGGCTTAGAGTTCGGTACTGTTCACATTTTGTAGCTGCTGCTTTCTTTGGTATAGGAACAATGATATATTTCTGGAAGTCTGTCGGTATCTCTCGTGTGTTATAGATGGATAAGTTTAAGCAGCATCATTTTCAGGCTGCCACCATCATTCTTTATTAGTTCTGCAGGGATGTCATTGATACCCGATGCTTTGTTGTCCCGCAGTCCTTTTAGAGCTCTGTCAAATTCTTCTTGCAGAATGTCGTCTCCCTTGTCATCTTGGTCTACTTGATCTTCTCTTCCTACTAATCCCTCCAAAGGAGATGTACCGGCATATCCGAAGGAGGTGTACTGGCATACAACTCCTCTATGTATTCTTTCCATCTCTTCAACATGTCTTCAGCAAACAGCATTTTCCCCTCTTTCTTTTCTATTGTGCCTGACAGTGTTTTCTTACATTTGTTAAAAAATTGATTTGCTGTTCTCTAGGCTATATAAGTTCTTCCGTTTTGCATAGTTTCATCCCCATCCCTGCACTTTTCTTCAAAAAAATTTCTTTTGCTTTCCTAGCTTCTCTATTAACTAAATTTCTTTGTCTTCTGTATTCAGCTTTTCCTTCTTCATCAGTTGCATTTTTGTATAATTTTCTTTTTTCTATAAGCTCAATAATATCTGCTTTAATCCATTTCCTCTTGTTTTTGGGTTCAGCTCTTCCAACTATCTTTTCTGCTGCTTTGTAAATAACAGATTTAAATTGATCCCAGTCTTCATTTACTCCACCATGTAGAAAATTCTTAGCTAGGTTGTCTGTTTCATGAGAATAGCGCTTTTCCAGTCAGTTTTCTAGTTCCCATTTAAGTTTCACAGGCTTCTTCTTCAAACGTTTGAATCTCAGTGAACTTTTCATCAGGACCAGGTTATGATCAATGCAGATGGATAGCTCCTTCAATCTTTTATCTGGTTCCTAAAACGTGCTTTCACTAGAATGTAATGTATCTGTTGTCGCCTCAGCTCTCCAGGGGCCTTCCATGTGTATCTTTTTCGTTTGTGATGTTGGAAAAGAGTGTTTGCAACAACTATTGGTTCCTCGACCAGAACTCGATTAGTCGAAATTCTCTTTCATTTCTTCTTCCAAGTCCATATTTGCCTACAATTCCTTACTCCGGGTCTTCACCCACAATCGCTTTCCAGTAGTCCACCATGGCAATCAGGTTTTCATCTCCCTTAAAATTTCTCATCGCATTACTTATTTCCTCGTATATTTCGTCATTGACTCCATCTTCTTCTTTGGATGTTGGCCTGTATATTAGTATTATGACAGTGTCCTTTGGTTTAATTTCAAGTTTGACTAGTATTATTCGAGAGCTATATTGCACTTATCCTTTGACACGTGAGCCACAGCTTTTCCTCAAAATTATTCCAACTCCTCTCATTCCTGGTCTATCTTGGTCAGTTCTGGTGTGAATTACTCTGTACTCTCCAGACCAGAAATCACATGGGTGGGGCCATCTCATCCCCGATATGCCTAGGATATTGATTTCCAGTCGTTCCATTCCTAGTTTTATATTTTCTAGCTTGCTACACTGAAGCAGTGTTCTCACATTCCAAGTAGCTATGTTAAAATTGGGATTCTTTTCCTTCACGTTGTCTGTATCTTTCGCAGTTCCCACCCGGAAATCTGATTGGGGGACTATTTATCTCCGGAAAATTTTACAGAAGATACTGACATGGTTTACTGCTGATGACCGTCCAGTTGAGCTCCCCACAAACCAAACATCATCAAATAGACACGGACTATCGTAAGAGAGAAAGGAAACTACAGAAGCTGGGGACTGTTGAGTCACGTAGAACGAAGCGGAAATACAGGACAAGAAAGGCGAAACCTAATCTCAATGTCAGTCCATAATCTCAACAAATTACAAGATCAGGAACAATGAGTTTGGCACCCGAACTGAGAAAAATTAAATCACACAAAAGACATTAATGGCCTATTAAAATTATAAAACTTGATTTTCAGAAATCAACGGATTATCAACTTTGTTCAATTGGGCCTGTTCCCCAACGGTTCTTATACGCGGCTAAAAAGATATAGCATTTCTGCAGGAAGCTGAACCTAACGATTTAGATGAAATTGCTGTGTATAACGTAATTCTTAACAGCTCTGAATGTGCACGTACGGTGATTTTTTGTTAAGGAAAAAAGGTATTGAAGTGTCAGAAACTGGGTGGAATATTAACACAAATAGAAGATACAGTTTTTGTAAAAGTGTATCCTCCGCCTGGAGCATTCGTAGAAAGTCGAGGGCCGAGTTTAAAAGGAAATTATGTCTATTTTATCAGCGACATGACACAGAGTCGTATTAGTTGGTGATATTAGTTTTGTTATTGGCCAAAAAGACCAAAAGCCAAATTTCAACATATGGAAGTAACTCGAATACATGATTAGAAAGGTAAACACAGTATTCTAACATTACCGTTTGAAGAGAGTGGGATTGGATTAATAAACAATGACGCAAAATGTAAAGCATTACTAGAACATTATCCGCAAAAAAAAAGAAAAGAAAAAATAACAGCCCTATCAGCGTGCAGGTATACTTCTAAAAGCGGTTCAGCCAGTAAGTCAAACACCACCCCTCAGCATTGGCAAAATACATTAAAGGATTTCTTACAACCGCCATAGTCTAGAAAAGCTCCTTAGCCCAGGAAGACAAAATTTGCAACTTAAGGGAATGGTACCACGATACCACGAGACTTTCGGTTCCTAAGAGAATGTAAACTAAATTTCTACATGTCAGTTGGCCTGAGGTTTGGAAGAACAATCACAACCATCTTACGTCGAATCATAGAACAGAATGTTATGATTCCAATGCCCATGAAGTTATACTTTATCCTCGTATCGAATTCACCTAATTATGGTAAGTGTAATGAAGGAGAAGCACTTATACACCTGTACACATGTCAACAAGCACACAGAATCCAGGGATTAGCATAAATACTGCCGACGGCACCTCAGTATGGCAAGATAAAAGAAGTTGTGACATTAGACCGTAAGCGATACCTTGGCCATAAAAACTTTATGGTGATCTGGCTGTCGTGACATACAGTACACTATGTGGTAACATCAGAATCACCTGGTTTAACTGAAATTAAGTTTAAACTGACGTCCTGAAGTGCAAAGCCGAGGAAAGTACGAAGGAAGGTTTGCAAACTACGCAATAACATGATGTCCTAGCACCTGACACATTAAAACCAGTGTATATATTACTGAATCCTCTACTTCTACCTTGTAGTTATGTTATCTGTATTTTAAGTGCACCTTACGAACTCCAAGCATGATACAGGTAGTGAAAAAAATGTACCACAAAAAGGCGAAGAAATTTGTTATATTCATGCACCCAATTTCCCTAAAAAAGAAACCAGAACCTAAATTTCTTTATAGAGAAAGCAACTGGGTTTCGACAAAGTATCTTCTTCTTTTCATCCAGAAATAAGCACACATTGTATTTATAGAAGGAGGAGAATCGTAAAGGATTCCAGGAGGATAAAATAACTTAAAATTTATAGGTGAATGAATGGAACAACATGAAATTTAACGTATTTTTGCTTTGGTTTTTCAGTTTCACTTTATAATAAATATTCCGTATCATTTAATTCACAATTAGGAACAAATTTAACATAAATAATTAACAGTGAAAAGAAGAAATTTAATTTAAATGATGACAACCAATAGAAAAATATGACACATCGAACTAATTCTTTCATTACTTAATTTCTTCCACGTTACACGAAAAGAAAAATGAAAGGATTGGGGTAGCGGGTTTCACTATTAATCGAAAAGTCCTGAGTCCTGTGTTCAAACTTAGCCACTGCGTAAATTTTGAATACAAGTGGCCAGTTATGGCAGCCCAAGACTTGGGGAACAACAAATCACCCTCGTTCTGCCAACGAACGTGTCAAACTGGGCGTTGTTGCGGAGAGACTGGGAAGGAAACTGCTCCTAAAACGTGGAAGAATCAGTAATGATCTACGGCATGAGGCTGCAAAAGGCAATGGAATCTATTGCAGTAAGGGCAGACTGGGTGTTGTGTGCTGTCCTTAGGTGAGTTAGGTTCAAGTAGTTCTACGTTCTAGGGGACTGATGACCATAGATGTTAAGTCCCAGAGTCCTCAGAGCCATTTGAACCATTAAGGGCACATAATGTCTGACCTTAAGACTTTTGACCTGTAATTAATAAAGTGTCATGATTATCTTTCCGTTGCCAAAATATTCCGTATTAGTAACTCACAAGGATTACTGAGACATGACTGCCAAGCGTGTGGTGCCCGTTACAAGAAGATGGAGTAACAACAGCTTACAAATATGAGTGTATGAGTGTAGAAAAGCAACAAAATCTGAAATGGGGAATGCGAAACATCAATCTAGATTTGGAGGACGTCAGCGATGTGAAATGGAATGGAGATACGAATTTCCAGTTAGGAGAATATAGGATAATATCAACCACAGCAGGACTCGTTCTGAACTGGAAAGTAGGACAGAAATTGGGCTTCTTTAAACAGTTCACTGATAGGGTTCGTCAGATTCGACAGAAAACCAGCATCGGCAACTGTGGTACTTCATTCATGCCGACGACGCAAGCAGAAGATGAAGTGCTGGATAAAGTATAGAAGGAAATTCAACGGGTAATTCAGTATGTAAAGGGAGGCGGAAATTCTAATAAACATGCGGGACTGGAAAAGGGTTACGAAGTACCATGAGTAAGAATAGAAAAAAGGGTTACGAGGGCTAAGGGCAGTTGGAACGAGAGAGGAGAGACACTAATTTTCTTCAATAAATTTCGGATGCTAATAGGAATACTCTGTTCAAAATAACAATAGTAGAAGGTATACTTAGAAGAAAACTGCACACAAGAAAAGATTCCAGCTGTACAACATCACTGACAGAAAGCGATAACGAAATGAGATATTGGATTGTAAGCCGTACCCAGGCGCTGATATAGATTCAGATCACAAATTAGTAACGAAAAAGAATAGACAGAAGGTTAAGAGAACGGTACGGAATAATAATTGAGGCATGTTGTGGGATAGTGAATAACTAAAGAATGATGAATTGCGTTTGAAATTCGCTAAGAATGTGAATACTGTCACAAGGAATATCACAGTGAGCAGTTCAGTTGTAGATGAGTGGAGGTCTCTGAAAAAGGAAATCGCAGATGTTGGACGATAAATTAGGTAGACGAAGGGTAACTGCTAGAAATCCTTTGTTGTCAGAAGAATTCTTCAGTTGATCGGCGAAAGAACTGAGTACAAAATCTTCAGGAAAAGACGGAAATACAGTAACATCCATGCCATAGAAATGAAGTAATTACAAAGCACAGGGCTGGCAAGGCGAGATGGCTGCATGAGAGATGTGAAGATATCGATAAATAAACGATCGGGGGGGAGCACTGACTCAGCATATAGAAAAGTCAAAAATACCTCCGGCGAAGTTAAAACATGAAAAGTGCAATGCATATCCAGATATTAAAGGCAGAGGATACAGGGGATTGACGGAAGAGTACAGTGAAGTCGTCTATGAGGGACTTGTCGGATGATGTGACAGAAGAAGGAATAGCAATCCATAGGGAAGAGGTAGGGGATGCAGTATTACGATCAGAATTTAAAAGGGCTTTGGACGACTTAAGATGACATAAGGTAGAAAAGATGGATAACACTCCATTGGAGTTTCTAAAATCATTAGGGGGAAGTGGCAACAAAACGTCTGTTCACTTTGGTGTATAGAGACTGATGACATGCCATCAGACTTTCGGAAAAACATCATCCACACTGTTGTATCCTGTAACGATGCGTGGGTTCTAAAACAGAAAGCAGAGAATGGCAGACATTATAACAGTTAAGTAAAATCGTTCACTTAACTCAGTGGGTTTCCGATCACAGGGGCAGTTAGATCCAAGAGTAATCCAGAGTTTCCAAATCAGTATTACACTGTAGTCACTAAAAGACAGAGACTGAAAAATCGTAGGCGTGCATCACATTACTGAAGTTGGCTGATGACAGCGGTATGGCAGCCTCTTATACCTAGCGTTTCCTGCCCGGGACGGGGACATGTCGATCATTAGTTGGAAGCCAATGTTGCAGTCCAGCCAGCTGTGGCGGTGGAAGCAGGAATGAGTGGTGAAAACCTATTACTTTGGAAGTGTCTCGATTAGCGTGGCGTCTGTGAGAAACGACACGACACAGGTTATTTCAAAGGTATGAAGGGAAAACGATTGTAGAACTATCGCATTATCATCTTAGCTAATCATGCATTCGAGTTCCTCACGAGAATAATATACGGAATGTAAAATAAAATAGAGAATTAATTAGACGACCAAGAGTTTGGCTTTAATGGAGTTAAAGGGGGATTTCATTTCATGTAACAGGAATAGGACTGAAAATTTATTCATACAAAATGGTTCAAATGGCTCTAAGCACTGTGGGACTTAGTATCTGAGGTGATCAGCCCCTAGACTTAAAACTACTTAAACCTAACTAACCTAAGGACATCACACATCCATTCACGAGGCAGGATTCTAACCTGCAATCGTAGCAGCAGCGCGGTTTCGAACTAAAGAGTCTAGAACCACTCTGCCACAGCGGCCGGCATTCATACAGATTCATTGGCTATATCGATCTATAAAAAGGCTCGAGATAAATGGTGCTATGTGTTCGAAATTCTGAGGCAAACAGGAGTAAGCAATAAGGATAGATGAATAATGTACAATATGCAGAAAAATCCATGAGGTAACAAGAAAGAACGGCTGGGATTAAAAAGGATGTGAGACAATGATGTAGCCTTTTACCATTGCTGCTCGATCTATACACTGGAGAAATAATGACGGAAACAAAATAAAGGTTCGAGAGTGGGATTAAAATTCGAGGTTAAAGACTGTCAGTGATAAGATTCGCTGATGACATGGGTAATCTCAGTGAACGTGAATAAGAACTGCAGGAACTGTTGAGGAAATGGCCGCAGGTAAAGCTTGAAAATATTGAAAGAGAAAAAAGGAATGATCGTTGGATGGACTGATCGAGCATATGAATAAGTCTAAACAACCTTCGGCGAAATGAAAAGCAAGGGGGGAGCTCACTGTTAAATGCAGAGGAGAGAGCGAATAGGTGGAGAGCGTCCATTGGAGGTATACAGGTGGAATAATCGTCTGTTGACGTGACAGAAGAAGAAACTTTAGTTCATACGAAATAGATACAAAGGACTCAAGTTGGTACATAGATTCCAGAGGCAGGTGACGTACGGTTCCTTAAAAAATTATGAAAAGAACATTCATACTATTCTGAAGAAAGAAAGAGCAGATAATTGCGACAACTATGGCATAGTAAACAAGTTATGCATCCTACCTGCTAACATCAATAATATACTTAAGAATGAAAAAGAATACGACGGGCCTGCTAAATGACAATCACCTACACCTTATGAAAGGTAAAGGCCCCATAGACTTTGGGCTTGATAATCGAAGCAAGACTGAAGTAACATCAAGACACACATAGAGGATGTGTGGACCCGGAGAAAATGTTCGATAATAAAAATAATTCTTAGTGGCTGAAAACCTGAGGAAGATACGAGTAAGCTGTAGGGAATGACGGTAATATTCAATATGCACAAGAAGAAGCAAATAGTGACAAGATGACTCGAAGGCCATGGACGAGGTGCTAGGGCGAAGAATGGTGTAAGACATGGTTGTAGCCTTTTCCCCTTACTGTTAAATCTACACACAGAAGAAGGAGTGACAGATATAAAACAAAGGTTGAAATTCAGGCTGAAGGAAACCAATGACATGATTCGCTGGTGACATTGCTATTCTCAGAGAAAGTGAAATAGAATTTCAAAATCGATTGAACAGAATTAACTGTCTACTGAGTACAAAACATCGATTGAGAGTAAAGAGAAGAAAGGTAAAAGTAATGATAAAGAGCAAAAATGAGAACATCGAGAAGGTTAACATGAAAATTCGAGATCAGGAAGCTCAAAGAAACTTTCCTACCCTGGAGCCAAAATAAACTGTGAAGCTAGGATGATAAAAGAAACAGAGTAGCAAAGGCAAAGTGTGTTCCTGAGAAAATGAAATCTATTAGCTCGGAATATAGCCCGTAATTTGAGGAAGCAGTTGCTGAGAATGTTTGTTCGGAGCACAGCATTGTATGTTAGTGAATAATGGACTGTGAGAACCCCGAAACAAGAGAAAATCTAAACGTTTGAGATGCGACGCTACAGAAGGATGACGAAAATTAAGTTGCTGGTAAGGTGCATAACAAGAAGGTTTTCCTCCGAACTGGCTAAGAAAAGGAACATACGCAAAACACCGACAAAAAGAAGGGAAAGATTAATAGGACATGTGTTAAGATACCGTAGAACGGCCTATATGATGCTAGGAGCAGCTGTAGAGGGTAAAAGTCGTAGAGGAAGACGGAGATTTCAATCTGTCACTAAACCGTTGAGGAAGGGGGGTGCAAGTGCTAGTTGGGTATGAAGAGGTTGACGCAAGACAGGAATTTGTGATGGGCCGAATCAAACCAGTTAGAAGACTAATGATTCATAGGAAAAATAAACTTACATAATTTCCGCTCTTTGGCTTGGTAGAAGTCTTGCGGATTCTAGGAATACTAGCCTGATGTATCATTTATGAAGGACGTAAGTAATTTTCGTGTCTATAAATTTAATGTTATCTTAGTAATTAGTGACTTAAATATTAGATTTAATTTACCTGTCAAAAGATACTTAACAAAATATAGAATATCGTTAACTGTTCGTAATACGAATTAACGATCTTTTGTAGTTGGTATGTAGAAGCTTTATATGTATTCTAGGTGTAAGTAAATACTCGCAAATAATAACGGAAATCTTCGCGTTTATCACAAAACTAATAGTCGTCCCATAGACCGAAACTGATCATATTGTTGCCGGCCGCTGTGGCCGAGTGGTTCTAGGCGCTTCAGTCTGGAACCGAGCGGCCGCTACGGTCGCAGGTTCGAATCCTGCCTCGGGCATGGATGTGTGTGATGTGCTTAGGTTAGTTAGGTTTAAGTAGTTCTATGTTCTAGGGGACTGATGACCTCAGATGTTAAGTCTCATAGTGCTCAGAGCCATTTATTTGATCATATTGTTACTGAAGTGCATCAACGTCGACAAGTACGCTATAGTTTACTTAAGTATTATTTCACGATGTGCTGGTAATGACCCTAAACGATTTTTCGTGCTAGGGAGGATTACACCTTAAGACATCATCTATAGTTCACCACAGGGATAGATGGATTTCCAGAATGCACGCACTTTACCCATTCACGTTCATACTATTAAAAGGTTTTCTGACATCGTTCAAATTCCGCCAGTCGTTGACCGTTGACAGTTTGCACGTGATTCACGGTGTATTACCTCCATAATGCCCTGTCATAATACTGTACCCCTCGCAGGACGAAACCTAACTCCACGACAACAAATTTTTCGAAACTTTCATTCGTGACGGGCTTCTGTCTCTCTCGTAACAACTCTTAATTTTTCAGTTCATTCAACAACTTATACTGTCGACAATACGTTTTCCTTGGAAGTTTGTGAAACTGCGCATTTTATTTGCCAGAATTATTGTGATACCTACAAATAGCAACAGATATCATGTTGTATGATGTACTTAAAAAGTTCTAACGATAATTTATCATAACGGCCGCTAAAACATTTTTTATCGCAAGCGCCGACCCATTAATTACTGAGGTTATTTCTTAGAAATAAGTGCCCAAATATAAATTTCTCGGAAACACTGATTTAAAAATGGAGTATAAAAGAAAGGAAAATAAATTTATGTAGTCTATGCTTCAAAGTGACGTTTCTGCATTGTAGTACTCTCAATGACAGTAAGGAATGTTCAGCTATATCTTCCTGTATGGTTGGAGACGTATTTTATCTTATAAATTACACTTTTTTCAAGTTAATCCCGTTTTTTGCACTTTGAGGCAAATAGTTCTGAATGCTCGATGGCGTTTTTCTTAGTCCTGTGGATGTATTACGACGACATATTGCGGAATAGCTGCTAATAACCGATAAAATTTACATTTAGGCCACAGTGGCGTTACACTGAGTCTACAAATGGAAACAGTAGTGTGCAGTGTTTGCGAAGGCCCACTTCTTTCAATACCTTCAGACTAATTTTAAATTTGTGATGTGATGTCATCCTCCGTTGAGGGATCATTAAGAAAAAGGAGAAGTTCGCGAACACTACAAAGCAACCTCTTCATAAAGAGATCTAGAACATTGCGACAGCCTTGGTCACCAAAAACTTGGTTTCATGAAATTTTATTACAGTCCAGTTTATCACCAAAACGTTCAGATTTGTTGCATGGAGACTCTAAACAGCTCATACATGTTCAGTAATTATGACACCATACAATGCATCCATTTATATATATAAGGTTCGAAAGTACGTTAACTGCAAATACTATTAATACATAACTTAGAAATAAAACGAAATGATGAAAATATAATTAAAGGATACAAAATAAAATGAACAACCTCCATCTTATTTGACTACATCATTTACTGACTGTGTCAGAAGAACTTGCGGTTTGCCAACTGAATAGAACTATACAGCATCTGGACCTGTTATAACTACACTATTCTACATTGCCCAATTTGTACTTGTGATGCGTTCCTTGGTGATACCTGATTCTACTCAAACCCATGTGTGGGCCACTACACTTTTTTAATTTAGTTTATTTTTAAATTTTTATTTCTATACTTTCTGTTAATTGTATTGTAAACGGGGCTATAGTACTCTATTACAGTAGTAATACTTCGTGTTAGTCATCAACTTTGATCTTCATGTCTATATGCATTATTTTAATATGCAGAGTGACCTTTGATTGTAACAGCTGAAGCATCAGTAGTTAATTTTCCGATACTCGTAGAAGTCAGTATAACTGTAGTGGTTTATGCAATCAGTGACAATTATGTTTCAACATACGCTGCTCAATAAACAGTGTTACGTGCGGTGACTACTGGCACCACTTTCGGGATGTGTCGCCAGCTGTGAATGGCTGGACGAACGCCAGGAGCTCCAAAGGGACAGTCTGCAAATACTCAATACTCTGTGCTATTGCATCTTGCCACAGCCCAGTACAAGATGAAGGAGACTTGTTCAAGGAATTTCGCTGCCTCGAGGACTGTTGACGCCCAGTATTGGTGACGGAACGCACTGTTGGGCAGCTGTGGCCTTGTGACGCAGCCTCCTCAGCTAGTGGCGATTTTATATGCTCGGCGGCCTCTGCAGGGCCCCTCGTGCTCCGTCATTGCGATCCTGATCCCTACTCCCACGTTGTCGGAAGGCAGCTGACCTGTGACTGTGACCGTGACCCACTTCCCCCCATGCTAGTGGGCGCAGCTGCTGTAGCAAAAGCTCCAGGGTCGAACAGCTTTAGGTAGGGCTGCCCTGGCATAGAAGCGATCGGAGTCCTCGATCAGCATTCAATACGGTCGCCAGGCGACCAGGCGACACAGCGCTTGTGGTGGAAGTGCTCTGGTGCTGACAGAAGTGATTTTGTTTACAAATAGTTCAGGCTTTGTATACTCTTCCGGCATGTGTGTATTTGGCTTGTGCTACATATTTTGGCATGTACATTGAACACTTCGGCGACTTCCTGCATGGGAAGTGTTGTAAGAACTTGGACCTTGAGTCCTGCTGCGTTGACTGTTTCGACATTGGGAGGCGATGTTATACTTCGTAAAGCACAACACTCACATTCGCCTGCGGCTGGAACTGCTGCAATCTTCTTCCTAACTTCGAGCGTTTATGACCTAATATGATTGGCGTGCTACAACTGGTAAGCCATAAAGCATGTCTAGTTTTCTCACTGGAGCGAGTGTCAACTTTATCGACTGATGTACATATTCAGTGCTTTTCTTAATTATGTAATATTGTAAAAGCAAAAATATTTGATTTTCTGTAACTCAATAACAACTGTGAGAGAAACGAAGTATGGTTTCCGTATTTTATACACATTTTGGAAAATATTATTTAACAAACTTCTAATTTTATGTAATTGTTACATTGTGTCATTTTTGTATGTAGTCTTGGGACAGTTAGGTGTTTTTATATTTATCAGAGGGAAATCTATGACGTTAGCAATGCCTCTGGGCTTTGCTTTGTTCTTTCTGGGTGAATATACTCGGCACTCCTGTATTAAACATGGTACAAGGTGGGTCTGTGAATCTCGTGTAAGCCGAGAGGTTGCTCTGTGTTAGCCCTGGTCATATTGCACGAATCGCAGTGGGAGTGACATTTGTGGACAGGTGAATGGAACTCTAAATAACATCAAGAGACGGCCCATGGTTCCAAAAGTATTGAGAAGCTGTAAGGTTTCTAAAAACAGCATTGATCATGAAAGATTCTAGCATTGCTGTTGTCATTACAGTGGCTAGAGCCGTGTAGCTTTCCTGCTGTAATAGAACTGAATGTCACTGATGAATATCTAATCATCTAATATCTCAACTAAGGAAAGGAAGTACTTCAAAAGTAATTCCAGATTTATTTTCTTGGTAAACGATACGAGTTGTTTAGAGAAAATTAGCTGAGTACCAGGCGTTGCTCGGATATATATTTCTGTCTTCTGTTAGTGCATCTCTTCATTCCCATTCTCGCTGTCGATCCTGTGCTCTTTCTCTATGTATCTCCCCATCCCCGTCTCTTTGTCCACCTCCATCCCCAACAATGTCTGTCCATCTGCTCCTGCCCCTAGCTAACTCCACCTGCTCAAGATCTTTTAGTCCTTCCGCTACTGCCATCTCTTTCACTGCGTCTGTACCACCTTCCTCTCTCTATACACTCCTCCCCACTGACCATCTCATACTCCCACTCTGACTCCATTTCCTCCTCACCCCAATTTGGCCTCCTCAAACCATTATATCCCCCTCCTCCGTCTCCGAATGTCCTCTACCACCCTCACTCCTCACTCTCTCTCCTACTCCTTCCGTTCCCTGTCCACCATCCTCACCCCCAGTCTCCGTCCATCTCATCCTCATCCTCCACCTAGCTACAAGTTTCTCCGCTACTCTCTGTCCGTCTCCTCCTTCCAAAATCCATTTCCTCCTGCCTGCTCTCCTCAAACATCTCTCCATCTCGTGCCCTACTCCATCACCCAGTCTATCTTCCTCTTCCATTCTATAAATGAATTTCCTCCTACCACTGGTCCAGTACACTTCCTCCCCTTATCCGCTTGCATTTGCTCCTCCCCGCTCTTTCTCCACATTAGCATCCCCACCCAACAGCGAGTAAGGAGGTTACTGGTTCTTACCTGTGCATTATTTCTTTCCAGTTAGTGAACAGTATGTGTACAACGATGAAGTGTTGAACGATGATGACGAGCTGAAAGAACATGTTACCACATGATTGAATACAAAGGCGCCAACCTTCTATGAAGAAGGCATACAAAAACTTGTCCCACGCCTCGACAAGTGCCTACAAAATTTCGGAAATCGATCCACGGATTTAGGAAGAGAGTATGCAGTTGTCATATTTCACAAATATTTAAAATGTCAGTCGTATTTCTACACATATTCCACAAGTACGTCTTGATAATATCACCCTGCAGTTTCGTTTTCATGCAGTTCATTGTTTGTGATGTCAAATGTCCTATAGTATGTGTCATACAGTAATACACGAGGTTCGTCCACAAAGTAAGTTCCGTTTCTATACATATCCGCGGCAGCGCTACGATCGCAGTTCCGAACATGCTCGGCAGTTACTCTGACTCAAGGAGAAGACATGTACGCCATTTCCAGATCCCTGCTGCCGACGTGTGCTTTGTACTGCTTCTTTATAATGTCAACCGTAATGGAAAATGTCGTTGCGTGTGAAATCAAATCCGTGACTCGCTTTCTAAACGCAAAGAAATTTAAACCAAAGTAAATTCATCGGAAAATCTGCGAGGTTTACGGACAAAATTATAGGAGTGATTCACTGGTTAGGAGATAGGTCAGACTGTTCACTTAAGGATGTGATCAATTGGACGATGAAAAACAAAGTGGACGCCCGTCTGTGGCTACTGATGAACTGGTTCACACAATTGAAGAGAAGATTAAGCACAACCGTAAGTCTACGCTTAGTGCCCTTGATATGGAAGTTCCGCAAATCTCACGATCACTAATTCATGAAATTGTTTTTGAAAAACTGAAATTTCGGAAACTTTGCTCACGTTGGGTACCCAAAATTGTTACTGAACAACACAGAAAACAACGGATGGGCAGTGCACTTCAGTTTTTGACACGCTACAATGAAGAAGGCGATAGTTTTCTTTCTCGGATAGTCACGGGTGATGAAACTTGGGTATCATACGACATTCCTGAAACAAAACGGCAGTCAGTGGAATAGAGGTGCACTTCATCTCCATTAAAGGTTAAGCCTAAGCAAAGCTTGACACCTCGATAAGTCTTGTGCATCGTTTTTCGGAACAGAAAAGGTATTTTTCTGACTGATTTTTATCACGAGGCCAACCAATCAATGCACATGGTTACTGCGAGACCATTAAGAAATTGCGCCACGCAGTACAGAACAAGCGCCGAGGATTACTGTCAAAAGGCGTTTTTTTCCACAATAATGCCCGACCTCACACGGCGTATGTGACCAAACAACTCTTAGGGGAATTTCACTGGGACGCGTTAGATCATTCTCCGTACAACGCAGATATCGCTCCTTTCGACTTTCATCTCTTCTGACACCTAGAATCTGTCTTTGGTGGTCAACACCTCAACGATGATGACGAGCTGAAAGAACATGTTACCACATGATTGAATACACAGGCTCCAACCTTCTATGATGAAGGCATACAAAAACATATCCCACGCTATGACAAGTGCCTGCAAAATTTCGGAAGCTATGTAGACAAGTAGTTTAACAGTTGTAAATTTTTGTACAATAAACATTTTTTCCTTAGATGTACACGTTTGTTTTATATAACCAAACAGAACTTACTTTGGGGACACACCTCGTAATTTAGCAGTACATTGGGGTTATAATTAAAATGCAGCTACTTGCAGAGGTTCGGTGTCGGCTGTAATTGTACAGGGCGAGCAACTAAATACTGTCAACCATAATAACTCCGAAAGTATGATAGAAACTGAAAAGTTTGTGGGACAAAAGTAGCGTGGGACAACGGGAACCATAATATGACGTTGGTTTTTTGTTGCCAGGGGAGGGGGGAAGGGGGAAGGGGTCGCTTCACAGATATGAAGGTCAACTTTGTTTCTTTAAATGGGATGCTATAGTTTCGTACTTACTTTCTGATAGCGGTTATCGTGACGAATCCTATGATGTGTAACAGTAAGGTCATTGAAGGTCAACGAAGGTCACAAAGATGGCACGAACGTCCATTTACGGAAGGTGTTCGAAGTGATGACCATTTGTATCAATGCAATGGAGCAGTCTTTTTATCATGTGTTGACTTGTATTTCTTATCGCATCGGCACTTATCGAAGCCCATGCTCTGATAACTCTCTCTCGCATATCTTCAGGAGTAGTAGGAACGCCTTTATAAAAAATGTCTTTTACAAGTCCCCACAAAATAAAATGCAAAGGCATCAAGTCTGGTGAACGAGGCGGACACGACACATTTTCTCCGTGTCCAATGCAACGATTTGGGAATTGTCTCTGCAATCATTTCTAGTCATCAGCGAAAATTGTGCCGAACACGCACCATGTTGATATCACATTCTTTTCATTGTTCCTAAATTTATTTCTTCCAATCACTGACCTAATGTTTCTTTCAGGAATGTGGTGTATTTCCCACCATTAAGATTTCCTTCGATCGAATAGGGGCCTATAATTTTGCCCTCCAGAATCTCACACCATATATTCACAGACCACGATTTTTGGGGTACAAGCTGCCGCAGCCAATGTAGATTTTCAGTTCCCAATTATGCAGGTTATGCAAATTAACATTTCCATGATTCGTGAATGCAGCCTCGTCAGTAAGTAAAATCTAATTAATAATGTGTCATCACTTTGGACCTAAAACTAATCCCGTCGGCAGAGTTGAATCTAACGCATACAATCCGTACCGGTTAATTCTTGGTGGAGACTGTTACGTTAAGGATACTATTTATGGCGATACAGAATATGAACAACACTACTCTCGCTCATGTCAGATTCCCTTGCGATTTGGCGCGAACTAACACAAGGGTCTTGTACCACAGTGGCAAAAGTACTACTTTCCGTTTCCTCGTTAGTAACTTTCCTTTGCCGAAAATGTTTCCTATGAGTTAAAGGTCCAGTTCTTCTCAATTTATCATACATATTTTTAAAAGTACAACGTGTAGGGTGAGTATGTTGAGGATATCTTTCTGCGTTTAAGTCTCTAACTCTCACTAAATTTCGTTTGCATTTTCGTAAATGAGAAGCATATCGACTTATTCGAAGTGATACATTATTCATATTCGCTTGATTCGACGATTCTAGTCTTACCGTTCTTATCAGTGTTTACTGCGAAACCATGGAATCGTGTTTACATGTCAATGACACGTTAGATGGATACGCTGTATTCGGCGAGTATTTGCTATTTGCACGATATATGAGGGAGAATTGTCAGAGCATGTGTTTCGATAAGTGCCGAAATGATTAGGAATACAACTCAGTCCATATAAGAAGATTGCAGCACTGCATTGATACCAATTATCATCACTTCGAAGTAGTTTTGTAAATGGATGTTCATGACACCTTTGTGACCTTCGTTGACCTTACTGCTACAAATCACTCGAATCGTCTCGATAGCCGCTATCAGAAAATAAGTACCAAACTATATCATCCCATTTAAAAAGTAAAGTTGACCTTCATATCTTTGACACGACCCCATCTAGCAACAAAACGCATATTATGGTCCCAGTTGTCCCATGGAACATTTGTCTTACAAACTTTTCAGCTACTATCATACTTCCGGAGTTATTCTAGGTGACAATAGTTAGTGACTCAGCCTGTATTATGACAGCGAAATCTGAACGTGGGACATATTTCTGCTGAAAAAATTAGTTCCAATTTTGGCCACCTGGTGGAAATCTGGTGTTCTATTGCTACTCGTCGACGTCCCTGGCGCTCTTATTGAAGGATCTGTGTAAGTGGCGGCTAATAATAAAATTAATTTGTGCTCTTCTCACTTGTTTGACCTTTCTTGCCCATGTCCCGTTCCTAACACATTACGTATAGAAACATTTCTATACATCTTCCCAGCATTCACAGAATATCGTTTGTGCCTGCAGGAGCCAGTACAAGGAACCTCCACTACTAAACTGCTAAGTACCGTGTGTTGGTCATCGGTGTTTCCCGTCACTACTAAGTTATGAAATAGTTCTCTAAATTACTCACGTTATTTACCTTCACACCTAAGTTTTACCCTCCGAAAATTTTATTATTCTTTTCGCAATGGTTCAATTATCTGCTGATAATAATACAGCAAACGAAACTTCTAACAACTTACATGTGATTTTAAAGCGTAGGACAGATCAAAGGGCTCTGTTCCATACTACCACAATACCATTTTAATAGGTTCCGTATTTTTACGTACTCCATAAAGTATAGAGCCCTACAGAAAACTTCGTCTTGTTCTATATTGTTTGTCGTGCTCAAGTGAGGTCATTTAATGAAAGGCCGCGAGTTCGAGTGTCAGTGTCACTTGTTTGAGTAACTTCGGTAAATCTGTTGTAGGCGTGACAGCGGAGGCCCTGGGGAACAATGCTGAAGACTGCTTAAATTATCACCAGCAGTAAATGAACTGGTACCACATTGGAGCCGTTGGTTTAACAATTCCATCTATTTGACATTTCGGAAAACTAATATCGGCCCGTCGAATGAAATCTGTCCGAAATGTTCTCACATTTATAGCCCTGGTTACAGATTGTTGTTGTTGTGGTCTTCAGTCCAGAGACTGGTTTGATGCAGCTCTCTATGCTACTCTATCCTGTGCAAGCTGCTTCATCTCCCAGTACTTACTGCAACCTACATCCTTCTGAATCTGCTTAGTGTATTCATCTCTTGGTCTCCCTCTACGATTTTTACCCTCCACACTGCCCTCCAATGCTAATTTTGTGATTCCTTGATGCCTCAAAACATGTCCAACCAACCGATCCCTTCTTCTACTCAAGTTGTGCCACAAGCTTCTCTTCTCCCCAATCCTATTCAATACCTCCTCATTAGTTACGTGATCTACCCATCTAATCTTCAGCATTCTTCTGTAACACCACATTTTGAAAGCTTCTATACTCTTCTTGTCTAAACTATTTATCGTCCATGTTTCACTTCCATACATGGCTACACTCCATACAAATACTTTCAGAAACGACTTCCTGACACTTAAATCTATACTCGATGTTGACAAATTTCTCTTCTTCAGAAACGCTTTCCTTCCCATTGCCAGCCTACATTTTATATCCTCTCTACTTCGACCATCATCAGTTATTTTGCTCCCCAAATAGCAAAACTCCTTTACTACTTTAAGTGTCTCATTTCCTAATCTAATTCCCTCAGCATCACCCGATTTAATTTGACTACATTCCATTATCCTCGTTTTGCTTTTGTTGATGTTCATCTTATATCCTCCTTTCAAGACACTGTCCATTCCGTTCAGCACCTCTTCCAAGTCCTTTGCTGTCTCTGACAGAATTACAATGTCATCGGCGAACCTCAAAGTTTTTACTTCTTCTCTATGAATTTTAATACCTACTCCGAATTTTTCTTTTGTTTCCTTTACCGCCTGCTCAATATACAGATTGAATAACATCGGGGAGAGGCTACAACCCAGTCTCACCCCCTTCCCAACCACTTCTTCCCTTTCATGCCCCTCGACTCTTATAACTGCCATCTGGTACTGTACAAATTGTAAATAGCCTTTCGCTCCCTGTATTATACGCCTGCCACCTTCAGAATTTGAAAGAGAGTATTCCAGTCAACATTGTCAAAAGCTTTCTCTAAGTCTACAAATGCTAGAAACGTAGGTTTGCCTTTTCTTAATCTTTCTTCTATGATAAGTTGTAAGGTTAGTATTGCCTCACGTGTTCCTACATTTCTACTGAAACCAAACTGATCTTCCCCAAGGTCCGCTTCTACCAGTTTTTCCATTCGTCTGTAAAGAATTCGCGTTAGTATTTTGCTGCTGTGACTTATTAAACTGATAGTTCGGATTTTTCACATCTGTCAACACCTGCTTTCTATGGGATTGGAATTATTATACTCGTCTTGAAGTCTGAGGGTATTTCGCCTGTCTCATACATCTTGCTCACCAGATGATAGGGTTTTGTCATGACTGGCTCTCCCAAGGCCATCAGTACTTCTTATGGAATGTTGTCTACTCCCAGGGCCTTGTTTCGACTCAGGTCTTTCAGTGCTCTGTCAAAGTCTTCACTCAGTATCTCATCTCCCATTTCGTCTTCATCTACATCCTCTTCCATTTCCATAATATTGTCCTCAAGTACATTGCCCATGTATAAACCCTCTATATACTCCTTCCACCTTTCTGCCTTCCCTTCTTTGCTTAGAACTGGGTTACCATCTGAGCTCTTGATATTCATACAAGTGGTTCTCTTCTCTCCAAAGGTCTCTTTAATTTTCCTGTAGGTAGTATCCATCTCACCCCTAGTGAGACTAGTCTCTACATCCTTACATTTGTCCTCTACCCATCCCTGCTTAGCCATTTTGCACTTCCTGTCGATCTCATTTTTGAGACGTTTGTATTCCTTTTTGCCTGTTTCAATTACTGCATTTTTATATTTTCTCCTTTCGTCAATTTAATTCAAAATATCTTCTGTTACCCAAGGATTTCTATTAGCCCTCGTCTTTTTACCTACATGATCGTCTGCTGCCTTCGCTACTTCATCCCTCAGAGCTACCCATTCTTCTTCTACTGTATTTCTTTCACCCATTCCCGTCAATTGTTCCCTTATGCTCTCCCTGAAACTCTCTACAACCTCTGGTTCTTTCAGTTTATCCAGGTCCCATCTCCTTAAATTCCCACCTTTTTGCAGTTTCTTCAGTTTCAATCTGCAGTTCATAACCAATAGATTGTGGTCAGAATCCCCATCTGCCCCTGGAAATGTCTTACAATTTAAAACCTGGTACCTAAATCTCTGTCTTACCATTATATAATCAATCTGATACCTTTTAGTATCTCCAGGATTCTTCCAGTTATACAACCTTCTTTTATGATTCTTGAACCAAGTGTTAGTTATGATTAAGTTATGCCCTGTGCAAAATTCTACAAGGCGGCTTCCTCTTTCATTTCTTAGCCCCAATCCATATTCACCTACTATGTTTCCTTCTCTCCCTTTTCCTACTGACGAATTCTAGTCACCCATGACTATTAAATTTTCGTCTCCCTTGACTACCTGAATAATTTCTTTTATCTCGTCATACATTTCATCTATTTCTTCATCATCTGCAGAGCTAGTTGGCATATAAACTTGTACTACTGTAGTAAGCATGGGCTTTGTGTCTATCTTGGCCACATTAATGCGTTCACTATGCTGTTTGTAGTAGCTATCCCGCACTCCTATTTTTTTTATTCATTATTAAACCTACTCCTGCATTACCCCTATTTGATTTTGTATTTATAACCCTGTAATCACCAGACCAAAAGTCTTGTTCCTCCTGCCACCGAACTTCACTAATTCCCACTATATCTAACTTTAACCTATCCATTTCCCTTTTTAAATTTTCTAACCTACCTGCCCGATTAAGGGATCTGACATTCCACGCTGGTTACAGATAGCGTGTCTATTTGATACTCTTGTGCCAGTGGTGATTTTAACAGCTCATGTAGACTTCAAGTATTTAAGAAGGGCTTAATTTTCCTTCGTCTTTTTCGTCAGAGGACGATTTCATATGGCTGTAAGAGGTGGTTCCGATGTTTACCGAGATTTGCGGCAAAGTGGTTCACATTTAGTTGTTTCCTCGCATTTTTCACCAGCGTTGCAGCTGAGGCTATTACTCTGTTCCACAGGCAAGTTAGTGAACTTTTTACACGTTTTCAGTCTGCAGGTGCCGGGGTGGAAAAGAGTTTCACCTCTTTATTTCTGGCAAATTTTGCATGAGAACTGGACATGAACCAGACCCCCTCCTTACCTACCAACTAATTGCACATAGCTCAACGGTAACGAAAGGAATTGAGGGTGGATCCTGCTAGTTGGTAAAAAAAGAAGTGCACATAAAAAAAGAAGTGCACACACACACTAATTTAATAAAATTATCTACCCAGCAAAGAAAAAAGAGATTTTATGATAATTAATTACAGAAAATTGGATTCTGCATGTATCTATGAAACAATATGCGGATTAAAATTACGGTGTGATTGGTTATACATCAGAATACTGTCGTACTTGATTGTCAATAGAAACAGTAGGCTAAAAGGTAGGTTATACTGAACAATTATGAGAATAAGAGTTGGCTCGAGAACAAGGGGCTCCTATTCTCTTTGAAGCAATAGGTTAACGATAAAGACTGGAGATCGTAATGAATCAGATATTACTCTTCCAACTATAATGCAGTATGGCTAATAGTCGTAAGAGTTAAAATGAGATCACATGGAGAAAGAAGCAAAGTGGACTTGTAGCAAAGCGAGCGGGTGTGCAGCTGCGGACATCAGTATAAAACTGATAGGTCCTATAACGCCAAAGCCGCAAAATACTTCACGACTCCTGAAACCTGCAGAGCGTCGTCGGTAGATAGCGTTCTGATCATGTAGGTGCCGACTTGAGCTGTGCAGCAACTCTGTCCGAGAAATCTAAGTTCTGCCAAAAAAGTGTGACTAAGTCACAAAACCGTCCGACCCTGACGAAGATCAGATCCAAAATGCCCTGTCTCCGACCGTACAAGAGCGAATCCAACGTTGTTCTACTACCCCACAATCCTCGGGAAACCGTGTATCAGCATTCAGTGCTGATTCCAAAATTTCCCCACACTATCTCAGAACATCATTCACGCCAATAGCGACCATTCCCTCTAATTTCGAGCAGGGGTATATGACGTCAGCTAACCTCACTGTAAGTTTACCAATCATGCCGCTGCTGTTTAGCCGAGGGCACTGAACTTGCCGACCGATCGGCTACGAAAACAACATGCCTAGACCACCCGGCATCCGGCGCCTGACACTCGCGCCCAACGGGGAACGGTCCACAAGTATTCTCAGAATCATGAAGACAATACAGTCAGTTGGCGCCAGCAGTCTTCGTTCCAGGCGCACTGGAACAGTAAACACATAAACTGCGGCGACACTCCGATAACTCGCCGGTCGTTTTGCCCTGCATACAATACGCGAAACTCGACCGATGTTAGTCGTCTTGAAAGACCCATTGCTGTACGACTCTCTCAGTAATTGCAAAAGTGCAGGCCTCCCGGGACACGCAGTGTGCCGCATCCTCCGATCCTCACGTCGCAACAGGCCACCCAGCGAAATAACAGAGGAAACTAAAAGCAAGACCACATAAAGTTCCAAACATGCACTGGAATCAAGTGAAAAGTACTTTGAGCTCACAGTACAAATTCTCTCATTAGAATACCCATATTTGGCCTGTTTCCACCGTGCACTGACATGAAACATTAATTAAATTGTTGGAAATGAGAGGCGACTTGCAAAAAGAGGAGTGGATCCTCTCACGGGAACAACTGAAAAAGTATTCATTTCGTCCCACACTTTCTGGGCATCTCCGTTTGTTTCCAGTAGCTGCCTCTCTCTGTCTTCCTTAGTGAACAAGGATACTCTCTCAACGTCTTTGGCAATCATTCACCTGAGTGCAGCGTACAAAGCATCAGAGGCGTCCAGTATCAATTGGCCTGTCAACGCCTGATGTAAGGCTTAGGCAACCTATGCAGTTCGCTGCTGAGTGTACGACGCAGTACATCTTGAACATTACTTACCACCTGGCTCAAAATTCCTGTTTTTTTGGCTAAGCCCAGCTTTCGTTTTTCATTTTATGGTTGAACCAAGAGGTACTTCTAACATTAAATATGACACGGAATAGGTGTTAATACAGATACGAATGTGACTAAAATTTAACATATAATAAAACAGCAATAACACTAAGAAAAATTACTGGAAAATCAATGAAAGAGTACGTGAGGCACCTTTCCTCGGTGTTCTGACTTCAGACTAATCGAACACTGGTACACAAAACGCCTATCATCACAATTGTCGAGAAAGAGATCGTGTCGATCGTCATGATTGGTATTCCACAGCCGGCCGGAGTGGCCGTGCGGTTCTAGGCGCTACAGTCTGGAACCGAGTGACCGCTACGGTCGCCGGTTCGAATCCTGCCTCGGGCATGAGTGTGTATGATGTCCTTCGGTTAGTTAAGTTTACTTAGTTCTAAGTTCTAGGCGACTGATGACCTCAGAAGTTAAGTCGCATAGTGCTCAGAGCGATTTGAACCATTTGCTATTCCAGACGCTAAAGAAACGACCAAAAATTTTTGGAGACAATTACAGGAAACGAAGTCGTGTAAACTGACTTTCGGCGTTTGTTACAAAAGCCAATAAAAGTTCTGTAAAGTGAACTTCAGTGCTTATTACGTAAGCCAGTAAAGGTTCTTGGGGCAACAGGCACTCTGCCGAATACTGTTGACACCATTAAAATATCCATCTATTATTAATAAGGAAAAAAAAAGAACTGAAGCATTAACTGTCGATATATACGTATTCTAAGGTACTTCGTTTAGATGTGTCTGATCATGATTATGATATATAAAATCCTCTATAGTGAGCTCGTTTGCTGATTATAACGCTTGTATTCACGAATAAATAATATTAAATACGATAGACAAAATTATGGTATTCTATTTATGTGGAAATAAAAATGGAGTAAACGTTATTGGATACAGGAATAAAAGCAATGAGAAAAGAAAGAACATTGAAAAGCAAATGGAGAGCGAAAAGTCTGGTAACATTTCAAAATCAAATACTTCACGGAATATTGTAAGGAGAGAGGTAAAAATTGACACAAACTCTTGGAAAAACATGAGGCTTTATTGAAACCTAAAAGTATTGCACTGGAAGAAACCTAAAAGATAGACAGCGTGAAATGAGTAACAGATGCTTCAGACGATAACTAAGCTATAAATATCATAACAATTATTTTTAGTAAAGTCGGTGGTCCTTATAACAAACGCTCAACATTTCAACTGCCATTCATCAACAATACCTGTAGTCGAGGGACAGTGTTGTGACTAGTACTGTTGCAGCATACTGGTAGGTACGGTGAGAAATTGGCGTCGTACTCTGTCTCTTAGCATCCATAGCGAGCTTTAACGATCGCGGTAAACTTCAGGAGACCCAATAACCAATAATCGCTCGGAGTGAGGCCTGGGAAGTCAAACATGACAGATGGGGCAGGTCTGCACGCAATACTCATCAAACGATATGCACAAGAAGTCTTTTTCACGCAGCAGTATAGAGTTTCGCACCAAACTGCATAAAAGTCGTACCTTCCAGCAGGTGTTTATCAGCCAGGCTAGGGATGATCTGTCTCACGCTGTCACTACAGCTCATTTTATACACGATTCTCACGAAGCGTCCGTAAGATGTTGCTGTTCAGCGTCATCTGTTGACGAGTTTTTGCTTTCGTTCTTTATTTCAATAAAACACAAATGTTATTTCAGACAAATGAAATTTTACTTCTCTACCTACGTTATTCCGTGAATTACTGCATTTTCGGATTTTATGGGACTTTTAGGTCGTCCTGTAGAAATCTGATAAACATTGGAAAAGAAGTACGGTTAGAGGCGAAGAAAATAATAATAATAACAAAAGAAACGTGAGATTGTTTAGCTGTGACGTAGATTATGTCTTATTTTCAACAATGTGAACCTGATAAGTTGTTGTGTTAAGTGCTGCAGTTTAGCTCAAGAAAGTAATGTGATGAGAGGTGGTACTTGAACAGTGCGCAGTCGAATACAGAATTCTGTAGTTTTAATGGGGAAGTATCAAAAGAGTAGACACTATGTGATCAAAAGTATCCGGACACCACAAGAAAATATGTGGTTAGTATTAGGTACATTGTGCTATCACCTACTGCCAGGTACTCCATATCAGCGACCCCAGTAATCGTTACACATCTTGAGAGAGCAGAATGGTTCGCTCCGCGGAACTCACGGACTTCGAACGTGGTCAGGTGATTGGGTGTCACTTGTGTCATACGTCTGTACGTGAGATTTACACTCTGATAAATACCCCTAGGTCTACTGTTTACGATATGACAGTAAAGTGGAAACGTGAACGGACACTTACATCACAAAATCGTACAGGCTGACATCGTCTCTTGACTGACAGAGACCGTCGGCAGTTGAAAAGGGTCGCTATGTGTAATAGGCAGACATCTATCCAGACCAACACACAAGAATTCCAAACTGCATCAGGATCCACTGAGAGTACCATGACAGTTGCACGAGTTGGGAAAACTTGGATTTCATGGTCGAGCGGCTGCAAATAAGCCACACATCACTCCAGTTAATGCCAAACGACGATTCGCTTGGTGAAAGGAGATTAAACATTGAACTGTGGGAAAACTTTATGTGGAGTGACGAATCACGGTACACAATATGGCGATCTGATGGCAGCGTTTGGGTATGGCTAATGCCCGGTGAACGTTATCTGCCTGCGTGTGTAGTGCCAACAGTAAAATTCCGAGGCGGTGGTGTTATGGTGTGGTCGTTTCTGCCTACATACAAGACAAGTTCAGTAACTCTCTCTCTATCTCAAACACACACACACACACACACACACACACACACACACACACACACACACACACACACACACACACAAGATCGGTTCATAGGCTGGCAACACTCACAACACGAATGAAAACAAACGAATAGGCACAAACACTGCGGCAGTGATGAATTAATAACAGTTAAAGAAGTCAATTATAAATAGGGAAGCGCAGGAAGTAACGCGAAATGCCAAAAACTGCAGATGTGAAATGAAGCCTGTCTACACCTACCACTACTGGCAAGACGGGAAAGTGCATATTATGCAAATAAATACCGTAAGTAGCCTTCAGATCAACTTCATAAAGAAAACGCTGTTTTTTAACCTAAAAGAATCAAAAAATAAATATGTAGACGTGTGTATAAAGTTTACAGAATACCACAGAAAATGCTTTGTAAATAAAAGCGAAACGCTTCTAGCGAAATTATCTTTACATTGCAGTCAGCTCAAGACAGATAAACTATAATAACATATGTTAGCAGTTGCTGCGGAAGATGGCCACACAAACAAGCCTATGTGGAAACAATTCAAGAAAAAATGCTGTATAGCGTCGTGCACTGTGTCTGGACTACCATCATGTTGCTACCACAGTTAACTCCTAGTCTGCAGAGAAACGTCTTATAGCATCCGAGGAGGATGGTCTATTAGGAGGCTGCGATACACGGGCGTGTTTGGTGTTCCGCTTGCGGAAAATGGGTCTATGAGCTGGTGGTTCACTGTCTCCCACCATACGTTCACACTCCAAGGACGCTGACGTTCCACATGACGAAACCAACGGGGATTGTCAACAGACCTATGGTGCATGTTTCGGCAATGTACTTGGCCAATATTGTTAAATGTGGATTCATCCCTAAGAAAAACACATGATAAATACAAATCTAGGCTTCCGCGGCCATTGTCGCAATAAATAGAACTTTTGGGGTTTGTGACTGCATTGTCAATATACAATAACACTGACGTTTCGCTCACTGCTGCAAGCGGCCTTCTTCAGGGTGTTCTTGTTTACTGATGCATATTGACAATACGGTCACAAACCTAGAAAAGTTTGAAATGACTAAGATACATGATACACCTGGAGTATCCAGTCTTAATCCCCATTTCAGAAGTTAACAAGATTCAGATAATTGTTTCCATGAAGCTCTTTATGGACAGCGAGATGATAGAGATGGAACCTATGTCGAAGGGGAATTCGTAAGACGCTTGCCCAGCTCCTTTCATTTCCTCGTGCTATTGCGCGGGAGCTAATGTGCGGTCAAATGCAAATGCAGCATGAACATTAATTTCCTCCACTTCTGTCCTCTGTTGTTTCCTTCTTTTACGTTGTCCAGGAGTTATAAACACAATCACGTGATTGGTTTAAGGGGTTGGCAAATAACTTCCCATATAGTTGATGCGTATTTAGATATGTGGCCGCATACACCGTACAAGAACAGACTGCCTTCTTCCAGCACTCTGCATACAGCGTGAGCATGTCGGCTTCTTCAGCACTGGTAAATCCCATCGTCCATTCAAGACCTATTGCTTTGCTAACTGAACAGCAAGTCGCAATGCCCTTAAGGAAAACACAAGCATACTGTCAGCAAATATAACAGCATCCTATCTAGCAATTATGCAGGTTGAATAACGCAGACAAGAGTCGGCGTGGAAACTTCCAAAATCCTATATCTCGTGAACGACTCGCACTAGAACACTGCAACGAACACCACCGATATTCTAATTTACCATTTGTTAATGTCAAGTGGCATATTTGGAATGATGCTTCCGCCATTTGACTATAAAAATTCTTTTTTTATTGTTATACAATCCAAATTTCGCCCGTAGAACATTTTCAAGGAGAAATACTTATTTGTATGTCAAAAGAAATCACAGTGCTATGAATTCCTTGTCGAAAAATCATAACAGGTAAAATAAGCCAGACCTTTCATTTGACCGGATATGCTTTTTCGACAAGGACTTGTATTTCTTACCAGATTTATACTTAAAATGGCTTAAGGCCGATATCTGGATATTATAACAATAAAATTATAGTTATTACAGTCAAATGGCGACAGTGTCGTTAGAGAAATTTGTCATAATCGTGTCTCCAGCCAAAATAAAAATTATTAATAGGCTGTGTTCCATTTAACAAAGTGTATATTTGCACAAAAAATACACTTTTCATATATTATTACAATCTGTTTATAGGCTAACAATACGTGCCCCTGCCTACCAATCCGTTCTGTGAAAACATCACATCAATAGCACTTTCCATTTCCGCACTTGGGTGAAAGTTTTAGTGATTCACCACAAATGTAACTGACCCAGTAAATGACGTCGCAAGTTCCATGACGCTTTTCATGGAAGATGCTGCTTTATACAGAGAAGACACGACGCTACAACATTGTAGCGACACATGGGAAGACATGCATGGGATTGACGCTTGGTGGGAACAGTGGTAACTCTGCCGAGACATAATTTACTGTAACGTATCGTGAATCATAGACTAAAAGACCATTTATCGTATGATTGTAAAATTGCAGAACAGTCACTGGAAGCATTTCATTCCATAAGATATCTAGGAGTATGCATAAGGAGCGATTTGGAATGGAACGACCACATAAAGTTAAACATATGCCATGCTGACACTTACAGGAAGTATCCTCAAGAAAAATAGTCTATTGATAATGTAAGTACGAACTTACCAAACATTCGTTCGACTAATACTAGAATACAGCTCGTCAGCATACGTTCTGTGCCACATAGACCTGATTAAGTAAATAGGAGGATTCAAAGAAGAGCAGTACGTTTCGTTACTAGTAAGCGAGAAAACATTTCGGTGGTGGTCAGCCAGACGCTGCATTATGATATGGTCTACAGTTAAACTTCCGAGAGCCTACGCTACTAGAAGAGTCAAGCAAGAGTCAAGCTTTCTGCTACGTACGTACAGCGGAAACGCCATCTAGAGAAAATTAAAAAGATTGGATCCCACACGGAAACTTATCAGCAGTCGTTTTTCCCGCGAACCATGTGCGACGGGAGCTGTAGAAGGGGAAATCAAAATTATTATGCAAAGTACCTTCCACCACATACGGTAAGATGACTTGCGGGGTATAGATGTACATCTAAATGTGAGCTTGTTCCAGTTATGATAAACATGTGTTTCGAAATATTCGAACATACAGACGAAAGCATTACATTGTACAAGAGAAGAATGAAGTGAAATGTTGACAATATTTCTACCCAATATTATCTCACCGAGCGATACCTGTCAAAACGAATGATACTTGCAGTTGATATCGCCGCATAATTTTGCGCCATCCGTTATTGCTATTTTATTAAATTACAATATGTCTTCTCAACTTTTCAATCTCCGTGCTCAGAATTCTAAAATTAGTCCGAAACATACTCATTACTTTCTTCTTCTCAACAGTCATATCTAACACGACTAATTCATCATTTCATTCAGTTACATTATGAGGCCCGGCGAACCATGTTAAACTACAATGTTCGCCGGAGGGGTGGCCGAGCGGTTCTAGGCGCTACAGTCTGGAACCGCGCGACTGCTACGGTCGCAGATTCGAATCCTGCCTCGGGCATGGATGTGTGTGATGTCCTTAGGTTAGTTAGGTTTAAGTAGTTCTAAGTTCTAGGGAACTGATGACCTCAGCAGTTAAGTCCCATAGTGCTCAGAGCCATTTGAACTACAATGTTCCTCCTTCACTGGGTTCTATTTACTGATTTCAGCCGGCAATAATCTTCTCTGTCGATATATACTAAGTCCTCATGGATCCAGTCTCCCTACATTCTGTTTGGACTACGTAATGATATTATACCACGGCGTGTAAAACCCAGGAATTTAAAAAGCCATTGGCATTTGCCCGGCCATGTGACTGAACCTCCCGTAAAAGCTGTTTAGTTCTTATCATACCTACAATATTTGGGCTGTTGTTCATCTCATCAACTTCATAATGATGTATAATCATCCAGTACCCTCTTATACCGGACCATGAATATTTATCACCTTTCGATTGAACACGAAAGAAGAATTTGTCCTTCTTCCGGACGCTCTGTGTTTCGCAGCCTTACAGCCTTATGGTTCGAATCAGTTTCTTATGTTTTTTTTAATATTTTTATACGCCTGGAATCTGAAACATCTTCACAGACTCCATGACTGGAGAAGGTGGTTGACACTCCATTACAGTTTCCAGTCTGGATATTCGTATTGATTTGTAGTTCACACCATACGTCCTATGTAAGTTATTACTCCTGATATTTAAAACGTGAACTCTTTTGTGAGATCGTTTTCCGGCTCCCTCTTGCTGGATTGTGTCCCTCGAATGGCCGTGAAGCCTCCTCATGAGCCTCGTCAGCATATATTCGGTCCTCGATTCGTCCATCACGAAACCGATCTTGCTGCTGCAATAATCATGACGTCTCTCATCCGCATCACTTCTTCCGAAGATCGGAACGTCGTTGGCATATGCCGCAAGTCAGACTTTGTCACCTCCGATGTTGATTCTGGAAATATTCCTGCATTATATTTTCGATAATTTAGTGTCGGACGTATGATCATGTAAAATGTCTGTTACTTAATTTCCGAGCTTCACTTTGCATTCCGAATCGGGGAGACCAACTGTAACTATACCAACAATTTCAGGTATTCGTAGTCAAGTGTGCAGTTACCACGAGTAGTTGGCATTCAAACGAGAACTCTCTCTGTGAGTAGATTGCAAGTACTCATACACATGAGTGCTGCCTCTGTTTGACTCTCCCTATGAACCGCTGTTTGCTTGTCGCGAGATGTAAATAAAGCCTCGTATGAAACTACGGAGCAAAAGCGTTCATTTCAGTGATAGCGTCTCCCATCTATTGCACTTCACCCGCAAAGGGAAGTATGTGTCTCATATTCCACTGTCGTCGCTCGCACAGCCGAGATGGATCAGGCTGCGTTTTATTACAATGTGCGTTTGTCTTCTCTTCTTCACAAAGTACTTTTGCTAAGGAGTAATGCCAATGAGCAGCGCGTACCCTCTGCTGCGAAACCAGCCTCGTGACTGAAATGCACCAACATTTGAATTGTTAAAGGTAAATGACACCAGCCTTGCCATCGAGTAACCACTGGGCAGTAAAGAGCCTTTGTGTTAATTACTTCATTCATAAATAGTATTCGAGGTACAGCTCCATCTTCTTTTACAGCATTTATAATAACCTTAAAAGACAAAGTTGTAAATTGTAATAATCATAGGTACTGTTAACTGCAAGCAGAATGTCTGGTTAATCGAAAACTTAGCATAAAACAGTTATTTACTGTGTCAGGTCATTTCTTTCTAAACTCACAGGACATTCATTGGAAGAGTTCTCAGAGAAAGTAGCTAGTCCATCAACAACGTAAGTAACTTACAAAACACTCGTTCTACCAGTGCCAGAATATTGCTCGACAGCGTGGGTTCCGTGGCAGACAGGACAGACAGAGGAAATGGGGAAGGCCCAAAGAAGAGCGGTACGTGTTGTAACAGATCCATTCAGTAAGCGAGAAAACGAGTCGGGGATGCTCAGCCAACACTGGTGGCAAACGGCTCATCACAATAAGATCTATATACTGGGTGTTACAAAAAGGTACGGCCAAACTGTCAGGAAACATGTCTCACACACAAAGAAAGAAAATATGTTATGTGGACATGTGTCCGGAAACGCTTACTTTCCATGTTAGTGCTCATTTTATTACTTCTCTTCAAATCACATTAATCATGGAATGGAAACAGACAGCAACAGAACGTACCAGCGTGACTTCAAACACTTTGTCACAGGAAATGTTCAACATGTTCTCCGTTAGCGAGGATACATGCATCCACCCTCCGTCGCATGGAATCCATGATGCACTGCTGCAGCCCTGGAGAATGGCGTATTGTATCACAGCCGTCCACAATACGAGCACGAAGAGTATCCACATTTGGTACCGGGGTTGCGTAGACAAGAGAGGGTTGAGGTCAGGAGAGCGTGGAGACGATGGAATTGGTCCGCCTCTACCAATCCATCGATCACCGAATCTGTTGTTGAGAAGCGTACGAACACTTCGACTGAAATGTGCAGAAGCTCCATCGTGCATGAACCACATGTTGTGTCGTACTTGTAATAGCACATGTTCTAGCAGCACAGGTAGAGTATCCCGTATGATATCATGATAAGGTCCTCCATTGACCGTAGGTGGAAGAACATGGAGCCCAATCAAGACATCTCCAACAATGCCTGCCCAAACGGTCACAGAAAATCTGTGTTGAAGACGTGATTGCACAATTGCGTGCGGATTCTCGTCAGCCCACACATGTTGATTGTGAAAATTTACAATATGATCACGTTGGAATGAAGCCTCATCCGTAAAGAATACATTTGCACTGAAATGAGGATTGACACATTGGTGGATGAACCATTCGCAGAAGTGTACCCGTGGAGGCCAACTAGCTGCTGATAGTGCCTGCACACGCTATACATGGTACGGAAACAACTGGTTCTCCCGTAGCACTCTCCATACAGTGACGCGGTCAACGTTACCTTGTACAGCAGCAACTTCTCTGACGCTGACATCAGGGTTATCGTCAACTGCACGAAGAATTGCCTCGTCCATTGCAGGTGTCCTCGTCGTTCTAGATCTTCCCCAGTCGCGAGTCATAGGCTGGAATGTTCCATGCTCCCTAAGACGCCGGTGAGTTGCTTCGAACGTCCTCCTGTCGGGACACCTTCGTTCTGGAAATCTGTCTCGATACAAACGTACCGCGCCACGGCTATGGCCTCGTGCTAATCCATACATCAAATGGGCATCTGCCAACTCCGCATTTGTAAACATTGCACTGACTGCAAAACCACGTTCGTGCTGAACACTAACGTGTTGATGCTACGTACTGATGTGCTTGATGCTAGTACTGTAGTGCAATAAGTCGCATGTCAACACAAGCACCGAAGGCAACATTACTTTCCTTCAATTGGGCCAACCGGTGGTGAATCGAGGAAGTACAGTACATACTGGCGAAACTAAAATGAGCTCTAACATGGAAATTAAGCGTTTACGGACACATGTCCACATAACTTCTTTTCTTTATTTGTGTGTGAGGAATGTTTCCTGAAAGTTTGGCCGTACCTTTTTGTAACACCCTGTATGCATATCCGAGTAATTTGACCTTCCGTACAAGCCGTTTGTTTCTTATCATACCTACTGTAGATCTTATTCGCATCACAGTTATGTTTAATCATCCATTACCCGATGATCTCGTCTTATATCGAGCCATGGATATTAACCACTTTCCACTCGAACATGAGACACGCATGTGCACGTTTTCGGGACAGTCCATGTTTCGCAACCATACAGCCCTGTGTGTTGAACAGCTGTAATCTGAAATTTCGTGATAAACTGCAAGATTGTAGCAGCTGATTGAGATTAAATCATCGTAATGGACTTTTCTAAATTCACTGAAGCTCTATAAAAACTTAACCATATTTCATGTTCTGTAAAGACATGGTAAAATATCGGGTAATAAGACACACTGTGGGTCCGGGCGAGTTGTATTTGAAAGAATGCTGTCTGGTGGCGATCTTGGTGAGTGACGCTGTATGGAAAATTTATAAGCGGAGCAGAGATGAAACGGAAATCATTTGAGTGAGGATATTAGCCGAATATGGGAAACTCGGTGACGTAAACGATTGAGAAAAAGGGCAGGCGGTCTCGGCTCGGATCAGGCGCCGCCGAATGAGTATCTCGAAAACGGCGATGGTGGTAGACTCTCTGCGTGTTACTGTTAAGGGCATGTGTGGAATATTGTCCAAATACAGTGAAATCACGAATGGGAGGCAAGGTGCTGGACGTCCACAACTCATTACCGATCGTGCATATTGGAGTCTTGGCTGCCCTGAAAAGTATGGTAGGCGGAGATCTGTTGCAGATCCTGCGTCAGAGAGCGGTGCAGGAAGAGACACAAGTGCTTCGGAGCATACCGCTCACTGCACATTTTTGGACGCGACAGTATTAAGAAACTGCGGATTCTTATGTGGAGCCAACGGGATCGTAAATTACAGTTTGAAGTGGGCGTGGGATGATCGGCATCGTATCAAGGTAAAATGGAAACGAGACTCCTGGTCGTATGATTAAAGTTTATTGTTAGATGAGGTCGATGATTAAGTCTGAATACGCCATCACTCAGGCGAATGGTTGATCGAAATATGGACAGCGCGATGGAGACAGGACGGTGGGCACATTATTATGCTATGAGGCACATTGACCTCAGGGTTTTGGAGTCATTAGTTTCCTGCCTGGTTACATACGGCCGGATATAAATTCGTCACTTGTGTCAACTACTTCATCTCAGAATAGCACGTGCACCCTACAGTCTCGACTACTTGTTGGCGGTGTTCCAGTATCTATTTTCCCTTACTACAGTTTTTGTTTTCTGTAGCTTAGTAGAGAGGAAATATCACCCTGACGTCGTAACAGATGTTCGATCATTTTGTCACTGCTTATCTGTGTTTCTTATGTTTTCCATTCTTCATCGATTTTACGAAGAACATCCGCATTCCTTATCTTGTCAGTCCACTTAATTTTCAACATTATAGAACATCCCAAACCCTTAGATTCTACTCTTTTCTAGTTTTTCTAGTTAATGATTCATTTCCTTACAACTCTATGATCCAAGCGAAAATTCTGAGATATTTGTTCCTCAGATTTGATATTAGCAGTCTTCTGTTGGGCAGGAAAGGTTTCTTTCACAGTGATGAGCCCCTTTTCATGTCGTCCTTTCTTCATTTGTATAGTTTTATTTTGCTTACAAGATACAGAAGATGCTTCACATTTACTGCTTCTCGGCCCCTGAGTTTGATGTTGAGTTATCCTAAATCTCATTTCTATTATTCCTCACATGTTTCGTCTACTTCGGCTTCCTCTCAATCCATTCAACACTCCCTGTAAAGTTTTAGCAGTATAATTAATATCATTTCGCAACCAATTTCAAACCCAGTCTTCAATGTCTTTTTCAGTTCCGTCATGGCCATTTCGATGTATAGACTCAACAGTACGGGCTAGATACTGCAATCCGGTCTTATACCCTTTTTAATCTCAGCACTTTGATCCTGATCTTCAATTATTGTTCAGCCAAATTGATTCTTGTACATGTTGTATGTTATCTTTCATTCCCTACCGGTTACTACTTTTATCACAGAATTTCGAACATCTGGCACAATTTTATATTGCCGAACGCTTTTTACGTGTCATCAATTAGAGTGGCCTCATTTTATTTCTGTCTTCCGTTACGAATCGCAACATCATATCTTCTCTACATCTACATCATATTCCGCAAGCCACGTAATGATGAGAGACACAGGGTACTTTCGGTACCACTATCTGATCCCTCCAGCCTGTTCCACTCGCGAATACTGCGTGGGAAGAATCTTTGTCGATAAGCCTCTATACTAACTCTAATTTCTCATATTTTCTTCTCGTAGTCAGTACGCAAGATGTATGTGGGGAGGAGGAGGGGGGAGGGGGGAAGTAATATGTTGTCCGACGTCTCCTGAAAGGCGCTGTCCCGAAATGTCAATATTAAATCTCTCTGTGATGCACAACGCTTCTCTTGTAACGTCTATGATTGGAGTTGGTATAGCATTACCGTACGCGCTCTCGCCGGATAAACGATCCCGTGACGAAACGCGCCGATCTTGGTGGGACCTTATCTGTCAGTCCTACCTGATAGGGATCTCAGATAAATCAACAATACTGAAGATTATTGCGGACAAGCGCCTCATAAGCCACTTCTTTCGTGGATGAATTACATTTCCGTAAGATTCTCCCGAGGAATCTGAGTCTGGTTTCTGATTTTCCCACTATCTGTTTTATGTGGTCATTCCAATTCAGGTCTTTCTGGATAGTTACGCCTATATATTTTACGGCAGAAGCTGTCTCCAGCTGTTTGTCATTTATTTACGTTCATGGTCCACTGCCATTCATGAATGATCTGCAGGTCGTTCTGCAAATTCTTACTATCTTCTGGCGTTGCTACTTCGGTGTAAAAGACTGCATCATTTGAAAATAGCCTAAGGAGCAGCCGACGCTTTCTACTAGACTCTGATCATCTACTAGATCCACTATCTTATGTGGATTGTTCTTGTCAATAACTTGGATGCATGAACCGTTAAGTTCTCGCTCTCCTCTGCCCACAATGTCTTCGGGGTTATGTGGATGATATTTGTCAATAAGACTGCTGGCATGTTGCCGGTCTCATACGTCTTACTCATCATCTGGAGCAGTTCTTTGGTTGACACATCCCCCAATGATTTGAAAAATTCCGAACGAATGCAATGTATCGCTTCCGCCTTATTTGATTACGATTTCGTCCTGAGTCGCGTCATGAAACTTTTACTCGCCCTTGCAGAGTCCTTCAGTCTATTCTTTCCATCTATCCATCCTGTTCTCTGAAGTTAGCAGAGGAATGAGGTTTTCCTTCCGTTCCTGGTGAAACACCCACAACCTTATAACAGCCAAGCTGGAAAATATATTTATCCTTTCTTACAAGTAGAGTTTCGATTGTACTCTTAATGTTGACGCCCTTGCCTTCAGTTATATGTACATTAATGCAGACTACCGGCAACAATTTCTGCTCGATTTCTTCCACGACGGCGGTGGAGTATTCCAGCAGGATAACTCTCTCTGTCATTGATGCTTCTGGAGCATGACAGTGAACAGTTGTTAATGTCTTGGCCTTGGAATTCGCCTGATTTCAAACCTACGTAGGACATTTAGGAATTATCGGGCGCCAGCTCAGAGTCCACAAACTACCGACATGTGATTTATGCGAATTTGGCCATCTGTGCGTTCACACCTTGACCCAAATACCTCTAGAAACGCACTGAGGACTTTTCAAATGCATGACGTGTAGAATCTCTGATATTCATGATTGCGGAGAAGGGCCGAGACGCTGTGACGCAGGTGTACGTAATGTTAAGGAACGTCTGTGTATGGTTCCAGAAAATTAATACTCGACTGTACACAAGGCTTGTGATTTACCTGTGGCCACTGGAAAGGAATTATTGAAATTAAAATGTAAAATTAACCTACAAGATATTAAACTTCGTGGAAAAGCGTCTGTCATAATATGCACTAATATCTGATCACTTTACCTCCACAACTTCTTACAAATTTTTTCTTAATTGAGTGTCATAATTCAGACTTGTAAGAACTGTGACACACCTATAATATTTGGTACTTGAGAAAATTTGACTTAATGAATTCAGTGAAACTTATATTAAAACAGTATCAGCTACCTATAAATTTCGAGTAGGTATTTTTGGCATTAAATTCCATTATATTCAATACAACAACTCTGCACTAATCGAATGTGAGTTATTGTCAAGTAATTATTCAATAGTTCTCTGAGTTGCATCACATTTCTTGCTTTTTAGTTTACGTTCCTCACGTATTACTTTCGCAACTTGTAACAGAGACGTACGGCACAAACAGCATGACACGTTCCTCACATGTAGACGAAAAAGTTACATAGTTACGTTATTTGAACATGGGTCTGGAAATACTTTTTTTGCATGTTACAAATCACATTCTCCAACTCATTAACCATTGGAAACACATATGAACCGCGTAGCATACGCATCTCGTTCTCACAGAGATGTTCAGTACGCCCTCCGTAGGCATTGATACATGCATCAAACCGCCGTCGTAGGATAAGCTAATATATCCATGGAGTACATATGGGGTCGGAGAGTGGATGTCTAGCAACGGGGTTCCATACGCAAGAGGTTTCAAAAGCCCCCACAAGTAGAAGTCCAGTGGGTTTATGTCGGTAGAGCGTGAAGGCCAGGCAACTGGTCCGTCTCGGCCTACCCATTTCTCATAGAATCTGGTATTTTGAAGCCGACAGACATTAACATAAAAATGAGAAGGTGCTCCATCGTGCATGAAGTACATATTTTATCGCACAGCTAGAGACACAGGCATATCCGGTAACAAATCAGGTCCAACATCCTCTAAAAAATTATGCTAGCTTTGTTCGTTCAGCCTGGAAGGAAGATGACAAATTCATTGCCGATAACTGTTTTAACAGTTGTATGAGGAGTGACGTCTGCCCATACATGCCAACAGTGAAAATTTAAAATCCAATCTCAACTGTGAACAGCACCGTTGCACTAAAATTAGGGTTGACACTTTGTTGAATAAACCATTCGCAGAAGTGTAGCCATGCAGGAAAAACCGATGTTGATACAGCTAGTCTTCGCGGGTAAAAATCGCCAGACAGTCATGTGGTGAACATTCAGTGTTGCAGGTACGGCTTCATGACGTATCCGGGTCGGGTAACTTCCTTCTGAAAATCTCTCCCAGTACAAATGTCGAGCGGGCGCGCAATTTCCCTCAGCTAACCCCCACATCAAATGGGGATTTGCCAACTTTGCATTTGTGAACACTGCCAGTGCAGGAGCCAAGTTGACGTACATCGTATTACAACAGGGACATGTAAAAAAAAAAAAAGAGGCTTAGACGGTGCACGTACCCGACGATTCTAACGTTCTGTTCTTGTGTGTTTCCCATGATTAATAAGTTGGAGAAAGTGAGGTGTAACATGGAAACAAAGAGTTTCCAGACCAATGTTGATAAAACATAATTTCTTCGTCGAGGAATACATTTTTAAATTTGTTCAAAAATGGCTCTGAGCACTATGGGACTTAACGTCTCAGGTCATCAGTCCCCTAGAACTTAGAACTACTTAAACCTAACCAACCTAAGGACATCACACACATCCATGCCCGAGGCAGGATTCGAACCTGCGACCGTAGCGGTCGCGTGGTTCCAGACTGAAGCGCCTAGGACCGCTCGGCCACTCCGGCCGGCTTGAAATTTGTGCTGTATATTTTTGTTACACCCCATACACAGGGTATTTCAGGAGGAAAGATCAGTATTCAGTGATGCGACAGGAACGATGGTTCGAAGCAAAAATGTCTGGGATTTAAACTGGGCTTTAAACTGCTTACCTTAAGAGCTATGAGCACTCTTCTAGTGGAAGCCCTTTGCTTTCTTTAATTTGGGAGTAGGTATTATGAACGAAATCAAGAAAAAAATTGACTAGTGCACATGGGCTCTAAAATGCATGCCTTAGGAGCTATGAATATTTGATCAGCAGAGTAGATGTGTTTCGCAGTGGTGAAGATGAAGAAGTGCTCACAGCTCCTAAGGTGTTCACCTTGGAGCCCATGTTCCCTGGCTATTCATTTCTTTTTTTGATCCATACTACATCATCTCAAAGCAAAGATCTGCCTGTATAAGATATCTGTTCTACAGTATCCAAGATGAAGAACTGCTCATAAGTCTCAAGAAATACGTGTTAGAGTCCATGTTTACGAGACTTTCCCTGTCATATCTCTGAATGCATGCCATTCCTCCTGTTACACTCTCTATGTGCTGTAATATCGTATGACATTCAAACATCTATCAGGAAAAATTAGTACTTCGGTTACAATATAAAAGATAAACAAATTAAATTTGTTTTAATAGAAAAAGGAAAATGTGAAAATTATAAATTATGGAAATTAATGCAATTTAATGAGGAACGTTATTAGGTACAATTAATGGAAGACAATTCACGAAAACATAGAATCGGGCTTGAATAATATAGCAATAAATTTCACCGAGAAAAGGTGTTCAGTATGATATTTCTTTATAGCCGAACGCTGCAATGTGCGAAATTTCGTAATATTAACAACGCCTGTAGTTGTCTGTTGCTTAAGACATGTTTGCACGTCTGGAGGACGTTTTAACGCAGGATACTGACACTGTATAAACACCGACATTGTGATAGTCAGCGTATTAGAAATTACATTCCAGCTACCTTCTACATGAAAAGTGTCCAGCTCCGATGGGCCGCTCTTCTTGAATGACTCACGCACTCTTGCGTGTTGCGACAATGAACCTTCATTATTCTTGTCTCACACTATTCTTATCGCGGTCAATCATGAAGCTGTCATAACCAAACTGACAACTGCGCTGTGGTTTACAAATTGCGATGTGGAGTACTGACGTTTTTCGTGCTTCTCACACGTTTTTCAGTGATATAAACCAAATATTGGCGTTTTCTTGGCTTCTGACACTGCCTATGTATCCAGAATAATCAAAATGTTGCACGTTTAATTGCAGTAAAGCTGCCTGGTAATTTCACCACGTACTTTCTACTCCACCTCTACAAAACCATGCTACTCTTTCCGCTTGCTGGAGAAAAGACTAACTAGATGTATAAACGTGGAAGCGCCGCGGTCCAAGTTTGCACGTGACTGCCATGCGGACTGCCAGGTAATTAGGTGTTGAGTTCTACTTGCTGCAGGCTTGTAATCTGGAAACTAACTAGTGAAGTTAATTGTATTCACTACGCGCCGGCACTTGCTACTCGTTAACTAGTCCTGTCAAAACGCGACTTCAACTACATTACTTTAGCCCGTGCACGCTGTGTCGCGTAGAGTACAGTGCAAGTTCAGAGTGACACTTTCCAGACCTCTTGTTAAAGGGGAACGTAAGCCAGTTAACCGCGAGTAACTTGCTGGCTTCAACACCCTGTGGCTTGGATCTGAATGGCGTTCTCGGGCGAACTTGGCGGGCGGTTGGCCACGGCTGGGAAGTCAGTAGTGGGGCCGCCGGACTGCGGGCGACCAACTTGCCTTGCCGCGCCTGCCCCAACGGTCATACACACCGGCCGACCGCCACGGGACACGCTCCGCAGGCAGTGCGGATTACTTTTCTCCTCCCTTGAGTAACTGTATTTTCTCTTGTTTCAGAACTGTGCTTCAGTTTGACCCTGTGGAAAACGAACCGGTACGTACTAGAAAAACAAACAACTCGATACAACAGTTTTTCCTATTTTATATTTCAGTGCTTCATCCTCTACTAGCTCTGATACAATTGAGGCTGTATGGTCATAAAGTTCTTCTATAAGACTCATCAGTTGTAACACAATCTTAGACTTCTAGTCAGTAGCTCTTTTTCCTGGCGTTTACCCCGTATTTTCACAGGGTTGTCAATGTTAGTTGTACAGGGCGGCCAGATGCCCTTCCTCTTGCCACGTTAAAAAAAAAAAATGGCTCAGAGCACTATGGGACTCAACTTCTGAGGTCATTAGTCCCCTAGAACTTAGAACTAGTTAAACCTAATTAACCAAAGGACATCACACACATCCATGCCCGAGGCAGGATTGGAACCTGCGACCGTAGCGGTCACGCGGTTCCAGACTGCAGCGCCTGCTACAGTCGCAGGTTCGAATCCTGCCTCGGGCATGGATATGTGTGATGTCCTTAGGTTAGCCAGATTTACGTAGTTCTAAGTTCTAGGAGGCTGATGGCATCAGATGTTTAGTCTCATAGTGCTTACAGCCATTTGAACAATTTTTTTTTTGCCGACAGGTGTTGTTGAAGTACTTAGCTGGAGACAGCTGAAAATGTGTGCCCCGACCGGGACTCGAACCCAGGATCTCCTGCTTACATGTCAGACGCTCTATCCATCTGAGCCACCAAGGAAATAAATGAATAGTGCGACTGCTGGGATTTATCCCTTGCACGCCTCCTGTGAGACCCACATTCCCAACTGTCCACAATCTACATACGTAATGTTCCTAATAGATATTTCCCCATCCACTCATTACTCGCACCAACTAAGGTGACGATTCCCGTAAGAGTTCGGGCAACCTGTGTGCATTCGCACAGAGGAAGGTCAATGACCGGGTGGCCTTTAACTATATGTGAAGATAGCAACTGTTCTCCAAAGAACAGATACCATTGATAACCGTGTAGCCTCTCTAGAATAAATGACAATTAATTGAAACCCTCAGCTGCCCACAGGTTTTGTTGATATACCTCGATGGGGATAGGTGAAAATGTGTGTCCCGACCGGGACTCGAACCCGGGATGTCCTGCTTACATGGCAGACGCTCTATCCTTCTGAGCCACCGAGGACACAGATGAATAGCGCGACTGCAGAGACTTATCCCTTGCACGCCTCCCGTGAGGTATATCAATAATACCTGTCGGCAGCTGAGGGTTTCAATTAATTATCATTTATTCTAAAGTATCTGCATGATCATCAATGGTATCTGTTTTTTCGAGAGCACTTACTACCTATTTATGTTTTTAATCGAGTGGGTGGATTTGTTTCCGCGTAAGCGTGTCTCCCTGAATCCCGTAAGCAGAGTGCTAACGCGCGTATCTATCCAGGCAGGATAAAATGGTTAACATTTGCATTTGCCTTCTCTTAACAGATACGAATATTATCATTTCATTCTTCTCATCTGTGTTACTGTATTACTCATGCTGTTTATAAGTATACAGAGTGTGACGGAGTAAGGTCTGATATTTTTATATTTGGCAACTTAATATGTACACACATCACTTCGTCGGTTGACTCTTCTCTGCGTGCAACTCTTCCCACAAACATGTCACAAACTGTATAATCTGATGTTTTCTGCTCAGTTGTAGCTCCAGCATTAAGTGGGCTATCTACAGTATAGACTAAACGTTTCGCGACCTCGCGTCCACACAATACTTGACCGGCTGCCCAAGGTAAAATAAGCGTTAACTGCCACATTTACGTGGAGGTACTACCAAACCTAAAACTACGACTTGCGATAGCTGGAATTATTAATGTAATGTTGTTCAGTACACCGTTCTCAGTCGCCAATAGAAATGTCAGCATTTATATCCGTTACAGCCTGCATTTTAAAGCGCTGTAGAGATCAATATTAATTTGATTCTGAACAACTTCAATCACCACTAGCAATATCTGTTATTACTAACATTATTAGAATTAATCATTCTCGTGATATTACCTCAGTTTTATACATAAGTCACAAGAAGACTGTTTGGTAAAGGACGTTTTAGTAATAATTTTTTATTTTTATCGTTCTAGAACCAATGTAAGAGAGGGCCTGAAAAATCTAATCTTAATAGGCTAAATTAAACAAACAATGGTTCGCAAACGGCACTTTCCAACACTGATTAATAATTCCTGATGTTTGCCAAAGACCTCTTTCGGACGCCATATTAAAAGGAATGTGTCAAGCTACCTACCTAGGATCCTTTTCTGCGTTTAGAAATAGTTTTTCGGTTGTCAACATGAGTCGCATTTCACTAAACGAAAGAAAGCACTTGCCCTACACACGAGGTGTTCACTCAGCTGCTGAGTGCAAGAGAAAGATGGCGTATAAGCTTCGCGTAAATTGGCACAAGTTGACCAAGATGACAGACGACGCTACCTCCCCTAACGACAGAACCGACTGCACAGGTTACACAGCCTCGTGGAAATCACGCACATGTGCATAGATAGCATAACTGCAGTGTAGACGGACTTAAAGCTCTGCGCCATTCTGTAGCACTGCTCAGTGGTTCGCAAACAGCGCTTCCGCTGACGTTAGTGGCGATGCTACACAACGTGAGTAGCGCTCCAGGCGCACAGTAGGGGCACTGTAAAGGCAAGTTAGTGGCGCAGCAAGCTCTGATCACCTTGCGTAAAATACTAAGCAACCAGTTGAACATATTTCACAAAATGTTCAACAAGATTAGGAAGAACTTAATGAAGTTTGCTGCCCTTCGTATGAGTTCGTCAAATAAAGAGACGAGTATATGAAGTTAAAATCTTCTGGGTCAATGACACGTGTGGTATTTTTTATAAACGAACGATGTTCCGACCAAATTTCTGGCATCTTCTTCGGGACGTTGTGATGTCCACTGTAGATTTAACACGATGTTCACTCAACAGTGAACACTACAACATCCGGAAGAAGACCTCAGCGGAAGAGTCGAAGCGTCGATCGTTTATAAGAATTACATGACCTAACAACCCAAAAGATTTAAGTTTAGTGATCAAAAGTATGGACACCCCCAAAAACATACTTTTCCCTATTAGGAGCATTGTGCTACAACCTACTGCCAGGTACTCCACATCAGCGACCTCAGTAGTCATTTGACATAGTTGGAGAGCAGTATGGGGCGCTGCACGGAACTCATGGACTTCGAACGTGGTCAGGTGATTGGATGCCACTTGTGTCATGCCTATGTACGCGAGGTTTCCACACTCCTAAACATCTCCAGGTCCACTGTTTCCGATGTGATAGTGAAGTGAAAACTTGAAAGGACGCGTACAGCACAAAAGCGTATAGGCCGACCTTGTCTCTTCACGGATAGAGATCGCCGCCAGTTGAAGAGGGTCGAAATGTATAATGGGCAGACAGGTATACAGACCTTCACACTGGAATTCCAAACTGCATCAGCATCCACTGAAAGTACCCTTACAGTTAGGCGAAAGGTGAGAAAACAGATTTCAAGGACGAGCGGCTGCTCATAAGCCACACATCACGCCGGTAAATGCCAAACGACGATTCGCTTGGTGTAAGGAGCCTAAACATTGGACAATTGAACAGTGGAAAAATGTTGTTTGGAGTGACAAATCACGGTACACAATTTGGCGGTCCCATGGCAGGGTGTGCGTTTGGCTAATTCCCGGTGAACGTCATTTGCCAACGTGTTTAGTGCCAACAGTAAAATTCGGTGTTATGGTATGGTCGTGTTTTTAATGGAGGGGCCTGGCACCCCTTGTTTTGAGTGGCACTATCACAGCACAGGCATGCATTGATATATTAGGCACCTTCTTGCTTACCACTGTTGAAGAGAAATTCGGGGATTACATCTCTCAACACCATCGAGCAACTGTTCATAACGCACGGCCTGTGGTGGAGTAGGCTGGTCGCTGTGGCCGAGCGGTTCTAGGCGCTACAGTCCGGAACTGCACTGCTGCTCCGGTCCCAGGTTCGAATCCTGCTTCGGGCATGGTTCTGGGTGATGTCCTTAGGTTAGTTAGGTTTAAGCAATTCTAAGTCTAGAGGACTGATGACCTCAGACGTTAAGTTCCATAGTCCTGAAAGCCATTTGAACCTTTTTTTGTGGTGGAGTGGTTACACGAAAATAACTTCCCTGCAATGGACTGGCCTGCACAGAGTCATGACCTGAATCCTACGGAACACCTCTGGGGTGTTTTGGATCGCCGACTTTGTGCCAGGCCTCACCGATCGACATCGATACCACTCCTCAGTGCAGCACTCCTTGAAGAATAGACTGCAATTCCTCAAGACAGCTTCCAGCACCTGACTGAACATATGCCTGCAAGAGTAGAAGCTGTCATCAAGGGTGGGCCAACACCATAATGAATTCCAGCGTTACCGATGCAAGGCGCCACGAGCTTGTAAGTCATTTTCAGCCAGGTGTCCGGATACTTTTGCTCGCATAGTGTAGATAGGTATATGTTCGTCGACACATTGCGTTGCAAAACTACAGTATGAATTAGCCGTAGAAAACTCTGTACATGCAAACGCTACTATAAGCATCCAAACAGTGTTTTGACGATTAAATTACGACTCAAGGTGCATGGAAATGACTAAAATGTAGGAAGGTTTGAAATAATGGTTAACCTGCGGGTGAGATGTCTGCTTGAAATACAACTTTGCATGTCCTGATTTTGTAAAGTATTTCAGTAACTATAATATTTGACGTATTGCTGATATATGGTTGAAACAAATGTTACCTTCATTACTGTTTAAGTTCATCTTTGTTGGGGACATGTCAGTGCAATCTGTTTCAAATTTTTCTGTGATGGACTACCACATGTTTTTTCTTTGCGATCTCGTTGCTATAGGCGAGGGTCATGTTTCAGATCCAATATGGCAGGCTACTTTTCAGCCTCATAGGAAAAATTCCGTATTGAAGTTTGGACCGTGTGTTCTCGTATTCAGCGCCATTGTCTACCACTGTTCAGATCAACCACGAGGAGAAAGGCGGTCAACGACTAGAATGTTAGCAGCTTTGCAGTCGCGCGTTTTAAACAGTGGTGTGGCTGTTGCGCCGTGTGTACGCTGCCGTTACAGTTCCCTGCGTAGTTACGAGTGCAGCCACCATTTGTGGTCGCCACATGCGGCGAGGCAGACCACCGAGATGGGCAGCAGTGCCACCAATCAGTGGTTGTGGCTGCGTGAGAAACCGCTCACATGTCTACAGACTTGACAGTCGGCACCTCTATATGGCGACATGGGCAGCGTGAAACGTCTGCCAGACACACGGTTTTGCCACGCGGATACAGTGCCCTGGAGCTCACCTCTTCTCAGTCCTCCCACCAAGAAAAAAATCCTTAACAATACTTAGCACTGAATCCGCATCAGGCATACTATCCGCACAGCAGTGCCTGCGAAGTTAATACCAATTGCACAAACAAAGAAGCATTGGGTTGGTGAGTCGTGGTAGAAAATGTAGTAGTCAGTCTTCTGCAGTTGTACACACACGCACACACAACTGTTGTCAGCGACAAGTGGCTGGTGCATTTATTACTACTGCACGGTATGTGTAAGTACTGGCAGATGGTTAGCCCGTGATGAGTGGCTTTAAACAAGGGATGGCTTGAGCTTCACAAAAATATCTCTCATCGTCGGTGGCCTACCAGGCAACATTTACAACACAAAAGTGTTCCCAACCACTTTATCACACTCTCCATAACGAGGAAGGTTCAACTTACAATATTCGTCGTTTCCTGCTTCTGAATTCTTAGTTTAGGTGCGAAACCGCTCACTTGTCTACAGACTTCACAGTCGGCAGCTCTATATGGTGACATGGGCAGCGTGAAACGTCTGCCAGACACACGGTTTTGCCACCCGGATACAGTGCCCTGGAGCGCACCTCTTCTCAGTCCTCCCACCAAGAAAAAAGTCCCTAACAATACTTAGCATTGAATCCGCATCAGACATAATAGCCGCACAGCAGTCCTCTCAGAACAGGCAATCACTCCGCCCACCTCGCCAATAGAATATAGAAGTATATCAAATGCATTCTCATGCCTTCAAGTACTCAATTTGAAAATGCGTGACCATATGATGACTGGCTACTTTTGGTTCGTACTAATGTGAAAGGACGTCAGTGATGACCTCTGATCATGGCAGGAATATTTCTGTGCAAACTAAACAAGAGAGAGTTACTGTGAAATATAATACTCCTTAACTTCCCATATTACCCAGGTATACTTCCTCTCAAGCATATGTTATCGTTCCCACTTGCACTATTACAACATGCAAGCGTGTCCAGTTGACGTGTAGGCAGTATACCCCTCTTCAAAGTGTATTATACTGAAGTCTTTGATTCCCTTCAACGGTAATGTTCGACAAACAACTGCCCAACACAACTATCTGCGTCACGTCCATTGTACCTTTCCCTGTAGCTGTGTTGCTGTTTCTTCCGCATTCTCCACCCTACAGCAACCTCTTTGTCAATATGACAGTATTTTTAATTTTATTGTAGTGAACAAACGGCAGAGATTTTAGGTACGTCGCAAGGGTTCGGAAATCACCAAAATGTGCTTTTGTCACCGTATTTTCACTAATACACTTTACGTTACAAAGACTCTGTACAATTGGCACTTCACGCCTACGTAGGCTGTCTTGACCTGGAAATTATTCGATGGTGCCACCTGGCGGCTTATGCACCTTACAGTTATTTTTAAATACAAAATTCTTTGTACTTGGAAATCAACCATCGCATTTCTTGGTCTGCTGTAGGTATGCCTTACAATAATTGTATACCTTTATGTTAAGTGGATTAAAGTGATAATGCGTTGGCTGGGAGATAATTGTACACTTCTATGTTAAGTGGTTTAAAGTGAACATGCGTTGGTTTGGAGATAATTTTGTTTTAATGTTATATTGTACACAGTTATTTATTATTGATATGTGTCCAAGAACGAAAATGTGACGATGTATTTAAATAAACTGTCGGGCAAACTTTATTGACCTACGGAATTCTTTTTGTGTAACCAGCACACCCTGCTGTAGAAGGCAAACGAAGGGAATCAGCCGAAGAGGTGAATATGTTCCTCTTTTAAATATTCTGAAAGAAAAATGGGGAACCAGCTGCGTCAATCCTCATTCCTCTTCCCTTGTCAAAAATTTTGGCATGCATATATTCACTCTGATAGCGTAAAAAAGATTTGCCGAACAGTAAGGAAGTGAGTAGATGAGACGCACGTGTATCGACAAGCAAGTGATTACAATTTCAGAAAAATTGATGATTCATTCAAGAGAAAGAGCTTAACATATTGAATTAGTCAATACCCTCTGGCCCCTACGCAAGGAGTTATTTGGATTGGCATTGACTGACAGAATTGTTGAGTGTCATCCTGACGGATACTGTGCCAAATTCTGTCCAACTGGTTCCTTAGATTTTCAAAATGCAGAGCTAGTTTGAGGGCCTGTCCATAATGCTCCAAACTTTCTCAATTGGGATGTTATCCAGCGACCTTGGAGACCAAGGCAGGCTTTAGCAAGCACGAAAGCAAGAAGCAGAAACTCTTTCCGTGTGTGGGTGGGCATTACCTTGCTGAAATATAAGCCCAGGATGGGTTTCCACGAAAGGCAACAAAATGGGGTGTAGAATTTCGACAAAGTACCGCTTTCCTGTAAGGGTGCCGCGTATGACACCCAAAGAGTTCCTGCCAAGTAATGAAATGTCATCCCACACCAGCATTCCTCATTCTCACGTCATATGCTAGGTACAGTCAATTTGGTACACCACCACTCTCCGGGACATCTCCATACACGACTTTGGTGATCATTCGGATCTAGAGTGGAACTGTCTAAAGTGATGAATCGCACAACAAAATGAGCCAAGATGGAGCAATAACATTACCGGATACCTTACAGCATAACGACACGCTAACGTTATTCTATGCAACGTTTTGATGCCCTTCATGTCAAATCATCCTGGGTTTACATTTCAGGAAGGTAATGCCCAACCGCAAGCGGCTGGTGTTTCTACTAATGGTATTCGTGCTTGCCAAAGCCTACTTAGGCCAGACAGGTGTCCTGGATCTTTCCTCAATTGAGAAAGTTTGTAGCATTATGCGCAGGGCCCTCTGTCCAAATCGAGATCTTGGTGCTCTAACGCTCCTGTTGGACAGAATTTGGCAAGGTAACATATTGCAGGACAGCCACAAACGCTATCAGATAATGAGAAGCCGAATATTCGTTTGCAAGTGTAATAGGTTAACAAATGCATTACTGAAACTGTAATGATTTTCTGTCTGTTTATGAACATCTACCGATTTCCGTTCCATTTGGATAATTCTTTCATGGTGCCTCGCTTTTTTTAAGTTTTTTGTGCTGAAAGAGTGTAGCAGAGAGATAGTGACAATGGAGGATGGAAGAGAGAGGAGACAATGCCAATAGGAGACAGAGAGAGCGGATAGTGATGGTGGCAAAGATAAACTGGCAGTGAAGGAGAGAAAGGGATGGAGGGTGACAATATCACTGGGAGGCAGAGAGACAGGAAACATCTATGATGGGAAACAGAAAGCGCAGTGAAAGAGGAAGAGAGGTAGATGAAAAGGGTCACAGTGGGATCCAAAGCGAGAGAGCAGTAGTGCTGGTCAGAGACAGATGGTGGCGGTAAAAGAGAAAGAGAGGTAGATGGAGATAAAAGCAGTGGAAGCAAAAGAAAGAGGATACAGTGTTAATGAAAAAAATTCCCACATTCCCCCATCCCTTATACCCATGTCATAAGTTTTCCCAGTCCAGAGGTCAAAATCCCGAGGAAATCATCAGCCTCTTCCAATGAAGACTTATCTATAAATAAAACACAATATGTGAAATGCGCCTCTTTGGCACTCTGATTTAGTAACCAGAGGAGGAACCGTAACCTACTGTAGTCTTCTTTTGGTCTGACAAATTAACTTGGTTGGGATAAAGTAACTTGTCCTGTAGGTTTGATTACACATACTGGTTTCTGAATCATCTTGTCGCGACTTTCGCTGCTCCGTGTTCGTTGTTTGACCTGTATGATGTCTGTCTTAAAAGAACTCTCAACCACGTTGGAAATGATTCACTGTATGCAAGCCAATAGAACAACGCACGGGACATTTTATTGTATTTCCAGGTGGAATGTACCGTTGAGGCTTCCGTTTGACTTAAGTAGCACAGCCTTTCGATTTACACTTACCTCACCCTGTTTAGCGCGTAGAGTAACAAAAGAATTACTCAAACCGAACCAACCTGAGGACATCACATATATCCATGTCCGAGGAGGGATTCGAACCTGCTACCGTAGCGGTCGCGTGGTCCCAGACTGTAGCGCCTAGAACCACTCGGCCACCCCGGCCTTCTGATCTGTATCAGAAATCAGGAATATGCCAACTAAAATGCAATACACGTGATGGAAGATACGTATGTCAAACCAGGAGGACAATTGACACCAGATGCAAGGAACATGTAAGAACGTGGAAGTATAGACAAATCATTACACTTACACAAACACCTATATAAAATTACAACCAGAGACACAGACATGCAAATCATAAGGAAATGCAACAACGAAAAACAACTCCTCACCTTACAAGAGAACTACCACATTCAAAAAACCATGACAAAAGAGAAACAGCTCATAAATGATCAGATCATCTTGGCCAACCACACACTGTTTGATCTGATTGACCACTTAATATAACACTACAAGTACAAATATAATCACAGGCTCCATTTACCACTAACATTTCCTCCCACATCTGTCCCATAATCACTGTCTAGGCCATCCCTGTCGTTCCTCCCCCACCCCCCTCCCCCTTGGGAAAAAAGTCACAACCAGTCTCACGTCTCTACCTACATAGAAATCAATTTCACTAACTCTCTCTCTCTCTGTCTCTCTCTCTCTCTCTCTCTCTCTCTCTCTCTCTCTCTTACACACACACACACACACACACACACACACACACACACAAATCGTTTCATATGTTGGCAACATTCACAACGTGAACGGAAACAAATGAATAGGCATCAACACTGTAACAGTGATGAATGAAAAAGTTAAGAAAGTCATTTATATTCAGTGCAGGAAATAACGCAAAATGCCAAAGACTGCAGATTTGGAATGAAGCCTGTCGACATCAACCAATGCTAGCATGAGGGTAAGGTGCAGACTATGTAAAGAAACACCGTAAGTAGCTTACAGATCAGCTTCATAAAGAAAACGCTGTTTTAACCTAAAAGAATGAAAAAATAAATGTACAAACTTGTGTGTCCAATTTACAGAATACCACCGAAGATGCTTTGTAAATAAAAGCGAAACGCGTCTGGTTTAGTTCTTGTTATTTACATTGCAGTCAGCTCAATACAGAAAACCTATAATGACAGACCATATTTATCTGTACAACCTCCTGTAAGAATCTGAAACATTATTTTCGCCAGGCTATGGAATATACATTAGTATGATTACCGCTTATGTTACATGTCAATTTACAGCAACCAGTCACAGACGGCAGGTGGGAGTGCTGAAAATGGACAGTATATGAAGAGGGAAACAGTGAAGTCGTTGTCGTAATACGGAACCGGACCCATTTATCATTAGGGCGTGTGTATTGGCTTTCAGCCAAGGGTGGAAGTATTCCCGAAGTGGCTGAGTTCATGAACTGTTCACGTGCCACTGTGGTTAAAGTATGCTGTGGATGACGTAATGTCGCTATCCAAAGCGGGAGCCTAGGAAACTGTACATCAGATTGTTTTTCCTCGACAATAGGACAGTGCAACGTGGAACCAGCTCGCAATGAACGTGCGTGGTTAGTAGTTTGAAGAGCTCCATGATGAGTTCACACTACTCTTCTGGCCACGAAAAGACCGGATTGAAAGCCGACTGAGACCCTGTGGGACCATCTCGATCAGGATGTTCGCACCACGGATCCTGAAACGAGAAAGATGGCGCAGCTGACCAAAGCACTGGAGTCAACTTGACTCCTTATCCCTGTCACTATCTTGGAGAAACTGTCTCAACATGCCCGTCTCGCAGTGGCCCGTCTTCAAAAGGTGCTTATTCAGGCTTCTGACAGGTAATCATTTTAATGTGATATGATAGTGAATATCAACGTAACGGACTACATCTTACCACCCAATTGTGTAAAAAGATTCGAAGGGAGGCATTCCTTAAATTTACACTTCAGGTGCTACTGCTTAACTCAGTTTATTATCTTCAGAAATTCGAACTGATGCAGATATATTGAAAGTATCATATACTTTAGCTACATAATCTATATTATTGAACACGAAGGTTTTCGTTGTGATACATGACATACAATGAAATAGAATACCTCAATATACCTGTGTATTTATCTTCAATAAACCATAATCTATGCTACAATTGTAATTAGAATCTTTCAATAGTTTTGTGGAAGGACAAAGTTCTTTTCTTTTGAGTTTAACTCATCAGAACGATAGCTAGTACTATTGCTAGGAATATTTTTTTTATTTTTTTTCCTTCTACAGCCCTTAGATGTTGCTACTTCTACTGAGCAGCATTAAATATGTCGAGTTTGACCTAAGTTATTGCTTTCATTTCCGAGATTGCTAAATGATATTAGCGATAAGGCGTTACTCAGATATTAAATATACCGCTTCATAAAGTAGCGAAGCTTTTCTTTATTTTTTTTTCTTTCAGCTGCGTATTTACCAAGCATTATCGCCGTTTCACAACGTACCTTAAAATCGTTGAAGCCTTTGGGAGAAGATGTGCATCCCCCTATTACATATGGGTGCAAATCTGCAAACATTAAGGAATATGTTTGTCAACCTATTTCAATACATTTGAGAGCAATAAACTACTCTGAAATGTTGTGGCTCCAGGCGAGCAGTAGCATTATACTAATCGCTGGCGAATTACCTCTATCTGAAAGTTCTTCACAACTTAAAAACACAAGCACGAACGATGACTCCACCCCAAAGTCTTGCTGTTTGCAGGTGATATGCTTCCTGGCTGAGCTGGGCCAGTAGTTTATTTTTCCATTTTTTTAGAGACATCAGTCGTTTGACTGATATGATGCGGCCAACCATGAATTCCTCTCCTGTGCCAACCTCTTCATCTTAGAGTTACACTTGCAACGTACGTCCTCAATTATTTTCTGGGTACATTCATATCTCTGTTTTCCCCCACAGTTTTCGTCCCTCTAATACCGTGGAAGATAGTTTCTGATGTCTTAACAGATGCCCTCTTGTCCTGTCTCCTCTTCTTGCTAGTGTTTCCCATGTACTGCTTTCCTCGCAGATAAGCTGGAATCCCTTTTCATTCCTTGCCTGATCAGTCCACCTAATCTTAAACAGTCTCCTCTAGCATGACATCTCAAATGATTCCATTCTCTTTTGTTCCGTTTTTCTCACAGTTTGTGTCTACCTACCATTCATTGCTGTGCTCCAATGTATAAACTCAGAAATTTCTTGATTGGATTAAGGGGTATTTTTGATACTAGTAGACTTCTATTGGCCAGGAATGCTCATTTTTCCAGTGCTAGACTGTGGATATTGTATTACAGGCACTGTCCTTTTGACTGTTTAGAGATGTCACTAAATCCACCCAAAGATGTAAACAACTATGAATGAGCAGAGCCTAGTAGACGGAGGGGGTCCGACAACCCATCAGTTCTAGTTATTCCACCAGGAAGGAGGTACACGGTTTGTGTTGTCTGTACTTCCTCCATGCCCAGATGGTGAATACCACGGTTCGATCGCTTCTGCATTGTTACTTGGTGCCAGGAAGGGCTCTCAACAAGGGAAGTGTCCATGTGTCCAGGAGTGAACCAAAGCGATGTTGTTCTGACATGGTGGAGATACATAGACACAGGAACTGTCGATGACTTGCTTCCCGCAGGACTCCCAAGGGCTACTGCTGCAGTGGATGCCCGCTACCTACTGGTTATGGATCGAACGAACCCTGACAGCAACGTCACCATGTTGTATGTTGTATAATGTTTTTCATGCGGCTAGAGGACGTCGTAATACGACTCAAACTGTGTGCAATTGGCTGCATAATGCGTAACTTCACTCCCAATGTCTATAGCGAGGTCTATCTTTGCAACCAAGACACCATGCAGCGCGGTACAGATGGGCGCCCAAGAACATGCCAAATGGACCACTCTGGATTGGCATGAGTGACGCATATGCCTTCAACCAGACAATTGTCGGAGACGTGTTTGGAGGCAACTCGGTCATGCTTAGCGCCTTAGACACATTGACCAGCGAGTGCAGCAAGGTGGAGGTTCCCTGCTGTTTTAGGTTGACATCATGTGTGGCCGACGTACGCCGCTGGTGGTCATGAAAGGTGCCGTAACGGCTGTACGATACGTGAATGCCTTCCTCCGACCCATTGTGCAACAATATCGGCACATGCATATCGGCAACAGATTGGCGAGGCATTCTTCATGGAAGACAATTCGTGCCCCATCGTGCACATCTTGTGAATGACGTCCTTAAGGATAACGACATCACTCGACAATAGGGGCCTATATGTTCTCCAGAAATGAACCCTATCGAACATGCCTTGGAGAGATTGAAAAGGGCTGTTTTTGGACGACGTGACCCACCAATCACTCTGACGGATCTAACCCGAATCGCCGATGAGGAGTGGGGCAATATGGACCAACAGTGCCTTAATGAACTTGAGGACAATATGCCACGACGAATACAAGCATGCATCAATGCAACAGGAGGTGCTACTGTTAGAGGTACCGGTGTGTACAGTAATCTGGAGCATCACCTCTGAAGTCTCGCTGTATGGTCATACAACATACAATGTGTGTTTTTCATGAGCAATAAAAAGGGCGGGAGTGATGTTTATGTTGATCTCTATTCTGATTTTCTGTACAAGTTCCGGAACTCTCGGAACCGAGATGATGCAATTTTTTTATGTGTGTGTCATTGTCAGTAATTTGGATACTAGAGCTATTAAGCTGATTTTGAGGTAATTCTCGCTGTTATCGTTCCATTCAATCTTCGGATTCGGGAGGATAACGTTTTCGCAAAATTTATCGCCAGACTAATTCATTCTACACACCAACGGCAACAGTCGTTTTACTGTCACTTCCCCCATAATTTTAGAGATTCTGATGGAACATTTTCTATCCCTTCTGCCTAATTCTATCTGAAGTTGTAAAAAGCATTTTTAAATTCCGATTATAATACTCGATCCCCTACCTCTTCTACTGTACATCGACTCCTCCTTCTTCTTCTTCAGTCACACCAGACAAGTCTTCATCTTCATTGAGGCCTTCAGTGTACTATTTCCACCTATCTGCTCTCTACTCTGCATTTAATAATGTAATTCCCATTGCACTCTTAATGTTACCACCATTGCTTTTAATTTCACAGAAAGTTGTTTTCACTTTTCTATAAGCTGAGTCAATCCTACGGACCAATTATTTCTGTTCGATTGCTTCATATTTTTCAACCAGTCATTACGCTTTTACTTCAGTGCTTTTCCTGAATTCCCGAGAACATTTTTTGTTCTTCCGTCTTTTGCCAAAAAACGGTTCAAATGGCTCTGAGCGCTATGGGACTTAACATCAGAGGTCATCAATCCCCAAGAACATAGAACTACTTAAACCTAACAACCTAAGGACATCAAAACACATTCACGTCCGAGGCAGAATTCGAACCTGCGACCGTAGCGGTCGCGCAGTTCCAGACTGAAGCGCCTAGAACCGCTTGGTGACTGCGGCCGGCCATCTTTTGTCGATCAGATGAAGTATTTCTTCTGTCATCCTTGGTTTCTTCGCAGGTACCTATTTTGTACTCATGTCCTTCTTTCCAATTTCTGTGATTGACTTTTTTATATATGTCCACGGTTCTTGAATCTAACTGCCTGCTGAGCTATTCCTTATAGCATTATCTGCAGCCTCAGAGAACTTCATGCAACACTCTTCATTCCATTGCACTTCCTTGTGCCACTTCTTTGCAAACTGATTCTTCGTAGCTAATCTCTTAAGCTTCAGTCCACTAAGTTGTGATCTGGTTCTATATCCGCTCTAGAGTTCCACTTTCAATCTAGTATCTGATTCCGGAATCTCTGTCTGACCATGATGTAATGTAACTGAGATATTCTCCTATATCCTGGCCTTTTCCAGGTATATCAACTTATCTTCTGATCCTTGGAGTGAGTATTTGCTAATACTAGCTGAATTTTGTTACAGACGTCAATTAATCTTTCTCTCGTCTATTTCCTAGTATCAATCCCATGTACTCATTTAACGGTCCCCTCTACTCTTCCCCTACAGCCGCATTGGAATCCCCCTTCACTATTAGATTTTCATCTTCTCGTATTGAAATACAAGTTCGATATTCTGATATACTTTCTATATCTCTTTTTCTTCACTTTGCAATGTCGGCATGTACACCTGAACTGCCGCTGTCGGTGTTGGTTTTCGTCGATTCTCATGAGAGCAATAATACCACTCAACTGTTGACAGTAACTCACTCTGTGCTCTTCTTTCCTGTCCATAAAGAATCTTACTTGCCAACCATAACGAAACCTGCTTCCGTCACACCATTTTGTGCTATAGCCTATACCCATCTGACCAGAAATCCATCGTCTTCTTTCTATTTCACTTCGCTGATCATCGCTGTATCTATATTCAGCCTCAGCATTTACCTGCCCGGCAGAAGATATTCTTTTCCTCTAATTCTCAAGGCGTCTGTGAACGTGTCTGCCTTTCCATCATTGGCTCAGTTCCATTAACACAATTTAGGATGTCTATCTTTGAAGACTGATATATTATGTAGCAAGAATCACGTTTGATTTTGACATTGTCTCGTTGTATCGAACAGTGGCATACAAAACACAAATAACGAAAAAATTGCATCACCCTCACATGTCGTGCAGGTGGTTATCTATTGTGATAGTGCCTGAGTACCAATCGGAGGGTCATAGGTTACCTTTATTTGTAAACATACACACAGTTGATATCAGCGTCACCTACTGGTAGAAAGCCACACTGGAATTAATTGCAAAGTCGTTTGATGCGGGGTTGGATTGGGGTTTGTTGTTTGTGCGGAGGAGACCAAACATCGCAGTCATCGGTCTCATCGGATTAGGGAAGGATAGTGAAGGAAGTCGGCCGTGCCCCTACGAAGGATCCACCTGGCATTTGCCTGGAGCGAAAGGGAACTCACGGAAAACTTGAATCAGAATGGCCGGACACGGGATTGAACCGTCGTCCTCATAAATGCGAGTCCAGTGTGCTAACCACTGCTTCACCTCGATCTGTGATTTGGTGCGATCGTGTAATCGGTTCCAATTGACAGGTGGTGTTGACGATTTGAGACTCACCGACAGTCTATGTTCGATAGGTGTTCAGGATGATCGATATCTACGACTTTTGAATCAAAGGATCCGTGTGCTAACTGCCTCAGACCTGAATTAGGTACTCTAAGAGGCTACAGGAGATCATGTGTCGCATAAAACTATATGAGGCGTATCACTAATTCCTGCGATCAAGTCGAACATCGCATCGTACACCACTACACCACGCACTCCGATACAGATGAGCACGATATTATGCACAATGGACGTCACAGTACTCGAATCTTGTGTTATTCGTGAACGAAGCTCGGATCCGTTCGTATTCTGATAACTGCTAACAACGTGTTTGGGGACAACCCGGTAATATCGAATGCCTCCAACGCTGTGTCTCACAACAAAGTGGTGTTGGCGAGCCATGTTTTCCAGTGGTACTACCATGGGGCCGCCACAACTCTCTCGTGGCTGTTGAGGGAAACCCGCTGTTACGCAAGACAGGGACCAGATTCTGAAACCGATATTGGGGCCGTATCACGTAAGTTATGGCGACAATTTCATCTTGATGGACATAGCTCGCGTGCTCATCGCACTGTTCTTTCCTTCGGCATTGCCAGGATCACCAGAAAGCGATAGATTGCCTGTTCCTCGAACATGAATCTAGACGAACACGTGTGTGGTCGATTGAATCGAGCTGCTTTTCTAAGTCGAAAATGCCCATGTGCTCTGTGCGAGATACGCAGACTCGCTATTGAAGAATGGGACCATTCGGACTGCGGCTGGTTTGCTGATCTCAATGATGGAGTACCACGACTGATTGACGGCTACATCCAAACAATGGAACGTTCCACCATGGAGTGAGATTGCATCCCCGTTGGAAACAAACAATTTTGTTTTCGGACAACCTTTTTAATTTTTTTAAATTGGTGGTGTAGACAAATTGAATTGGATGCATAACCTTGTCTCAAGTCATTAATTTCGAAATAGAGTGGAGACGCAAAACATTTTTTTATATCTATCTTACTATATTTGAATCAGGGAATATTCTGCAAAGGAAAGGAAAGAACCAGTCGATGTGGTGCTGCTTTTTCTGTCATTCACAGGAGAAAGGGATGTATCTTGAGTCTGCACTGTCACAAAGATCACTAGACGTATCCTACTCACAGATCCATTGTCTAACACGCTTTCTCAAACTGGGAACCAAACGTGGCTCATAACTGGCAATCGGCTACAGGTGCGGGATATTTTAGCTGGAAAAAAATGTGCTGATTTCCTATTTTGCGAAAAGTTGGTACAGAGAATCGTCTTGAATGATTTGATTTGTTAACAATATATATTTCCACTCAATCACAAAGAAAATTATTCTTGTGGTTCTGCGTCAACATTAAACGAAGCCTGTGGACTAACCATTACTGTTTCACCAAGGCTGTGAACTATCCGTGAATTAACCAGTTCCTAAGCTCTTCGTTAGGAAAGGAAATCATTTTCACCTTGGTTTGTGTCACTGGAGCTGTGACGCAGGATTTCTATGACTAAAGTTGTAGGCTTGGATGCTCATGAGAGCAATGAAAACCGAAGTTTACAGCGTATGGCCTGAAATGTATACGCTTTCAATACATAGTTCCTATATACAAGCACGAGATGAAAAGTGTTGCTTCTGAAATTTTTTTGATGTGAAAGCTCTTAAAAATCCTCAAAAAACCAACGTTATTTTCTTTCTATACCTTTATTCTTCACGTCTGCATATAAGAGGGCTGTTCAATAAAGAATTATCATAATTTTCTTATGGGTATAATTCCTCGTACTGAAATTTAATCTTATGATATTCTGTTAGCTTAATGTGCAAGAAACACGCCGTAGTAGTTTCATTGTTGGGACTCGTGGTTCCCACCTGTGAGAGGCAGGCAAGGTCACAGATGTTCAGTATCGCCTAGCGTTGCAATGGAGGTAACACGCGAGGAACAATATGAGGTTTCGAAATTCTGCTTTCGTCTCAATAAATTTTCAGCTGAGACCTATACAATACTATAGGAATCCTATGGGGAGTCTGTTCTTCCCTACAGCACAGCTCGAAGATGGTTTAAAATGTTTAAAGACGAGAGACAATTTCAAACGAAGATGGACCCGGTGCTCCAGTTACTGCTCTTGCGGAAGAAAACACCAACACTGCTGCTGTCATTGTGAGGGAGGATCGACGAATTACCTAAAGATCACTCCCTGAAATACCGAACAGTTCATTGGGTGCCACCCACACGTTGGTGACGGAAAAATTACACATGACACGGGTTTGTGTGCGATGGGTTCCAAGACTGCTGAATCCCGAACAAGAGGACATTCGCGTGCAGGTCTGCATGCAGTTAATGTTGATAGAGGAAGATCGGGAGTTTCTTTCAAATGTAATCATTTCTGATGAAACTTGGCTATCATTTGGATCCTGAGAGCAAACAGCAAAGCTCAGTGTGAAAATCTCCTTCATTACCAGCCCCCCCCAAAAAAAAAACGTGGTTGCTTCTGCTGGGAAAGTTATGGTCATCTCATTCCTTTATGTTCATTTAATATGGTTTATCAGCGTGTTGTACCTGTACACATATCAGTAACTGTACAGTCTTACAGGCAAGTCCTGAAAACATTGCAAGTCCATATAAGACGTAAAAGACCACATTTTCGCGAAGCAATCTGGGCGCTGCACCACGATAAAGCGAGGCCGCATATTGTCAACGTTGTTGCTGAATATGTTGCAAAAATCAACGTGAAGTGCATCCCTCACCCTCCCTATAGTCTGGATTTAGCCCTATGTGACTTTCTTCTATTCCCTTACAAGAAGAAACACCTTCGGGGGAGGCCTTATCAATTATGAGAAGCATTGTGAAGGCTGCGGAGGCGTTTTTGAAGGACCTCTCAAAAAATGGTTTCCAGTATGTATTTGAAGACTGGCAGAAACGCTGGGACAAGCGCATCGCATTCATGAGGGACTACCTTGACAAGGACCATCGATACTATGAGGATGCGTGAAGGTATGTTCTTAAAAAAATTATAATCATTCTTTATTGAACTGCCCTTCTACATTTCTCAACATAATCATTTTATTGACGAACACATTTCTCCCAGCGAGAGACGAATTTGTTGATACCGTAACTGTAGAAAGTTTGACTTTGTAGGCCGATCTACAACCTCAGCTCTGCTTCCACCTCATTGTCACTATAAAATTGAAGATCTAGAAAGTGTTCTTTGAGTTTTGGAAACAGATGAAAATCAGATGTGGCCAATTCGGGACAGTATGGAGGATGATTGATGACCGTGAATCCAATGCGTCTCGTTGTTGCAGGCGTCATAGCAGTCGTGTGTAGTGTGGTGTTCTCATTCTGAAGGAGACACATGAGTCTGCCAGCTCTTCGGATTCGATTCTCGATTGCTGCACGCTGTTTCTCACTCACCGACGTAGCTGTAGTTGCATTACCAACCGCCGTGTTATAGGCTATAGTTCGGAGCCCTCTAGTGGCAGAGGGTTTCAAAGTATGTCGACACGATGAATGAAGATGTGGAATGTTAATAGCGTTTGTTTTAGCTACAAATCTTCAATTTTTTCACATAAAATCGTAAGAGGCATTACTTTTCGTAAATATTCTGCTTTGTTAGTTCACTATTGCACACCGCAACCTCATATTGGTTATACAGACTAATCGTACTTAGATATTTCTGATTTCCGATGATAATTAATGGATATTTTGAAAACTAAAGAGGTTAATTACGAAATCTGTCTTCCCAATGGTGACTTTGTATACATACCAATCAACTTCACGTAGCGAGGCAAATGTTCAGCAGGGCAGTATGGCTGAGTAACTGGAAGGTCTGTAGTTCCAATCCCTGTCTACTCATAATGCTTATAATTTTTGTGCATTTTCTTAAGTATTTCAGGCGATTTACCCCTTCCAGGACACAGTCGGTTTCGTTCTTCTGGCTTGTAAGTCAAAGATATTCTCCGTATCAAACTAAACAGATTTTGCCGAAAAATTAAACTCAACGTGGTTCTTCCATGCGCTCTGAAGCTTCAGCTTCGTTTGACCTCTCTCCGGTACTTCCAGATTTCGGCTACGTGTCTGATTTCGGCGTGATGATCCTGATCGTCACGTACAGTCGTCGACAAAATTATTGAAGAGGCAGGTGACAACCTGAAATGAATCTGAAGAAACTTCAGTGGCATATAACAAAGTTTTCAGTGGTATTACATCTGTTATTATAACATTTTACTCCGGTTTGTTAGAACAAATTTTCAATGGCAATAATGTGAAAAAAAACTTCATTCTTAATAACATGTGCTATAAATGTACATATCTCGCTTATGATACTTCCAGTATGATATTCGTGATCTTATGCTTTGTAGATATAAAGATAAGGTTTGATAATTACTGAACACTGAAGATTTATTTTTGTGAGAAATTCAGCCACACTGGCAGCGCCAGCTAAATTAGGATGCAGTTTATAACGAAACTATCGCCTCGATGGAATTCATTTGCTGGCGGCCTCAGCCACTGCCAGTTTGGCGGCACTTGTGTTTGCACAGCTGTTTCTGCTGTTGTGAGCCCGTTCACGGAATGTTTTTAGTGCTGCACCGAACTCAGCTGTGCGCAGTGCTGGACGATCAGCTTGCTGTATCCATTTGGAATTCTGGTAAGCAACGTGCAGTTCATCTACTCAGAAAAGCGTGTATAATACAATTACTGTAATGTAAAATTCCCTTATAACCGTGAAACGTTCCTAAGTGTGGAAACAACAGAGAAGGCGGGTGACGAATCAATCCAAAGTCAAAGCGTCGTTTTACGTTTCATTATCAGTATTCCCTACTATTTCAGATTACTTTGGGGTTATTCTGAGTGGGGAAAGGCTCTGTTAATCTAAATAAAAATACCAGCAATATTCGCTCAACGTATTAAATGCTGTATATGCTAGTATGTTCTTAAGATTTGTAGGACCGTGATACTAGGAAATGAAAGGCAATCACTAGAGGTAATCATTTTACCGAGAGTGAAGCCTCTAAAGGTGTGCAACATCGCACATCACCCTAGGAATAATCCGACAGTATTCCTGAGTGGCGTTTTCTGGATGAAGTGTATCTAACACAGCTACTGACAGGGGAATATAACCAACTCGATCTCATATTTTGAGGACACAATGACACGCTTGCAAGGTATCAGACCCAATAGTCGATCCCCGGCGACAATTTGGGCCATAGTTCTGACACTGCACAATTTCGACCTTCAGATTGTACAACTTTCGAACTTCGGCGCACTGATTATTTGTCACTCGCTCCGTCCGTGTATTTGTAAAATGTTGGTTTTTCACTCGTAACATGCTTAGTTCCTTGTATTAATGTACGCGGTTTCTAACCTGTAATTGGTGCCACAGATCTCTTTACTTGGTGCTGTGTAAATGAGTGAAATGAATTAGTGTTCCATTAAAGAAGACGAATAGCGCTACGTAACTATTAACATCGTTGTTATGCATAATTATTCTTTAGATCTTAGAGGACGCACTGTTCAAGCGAAGTATATTTGCAGGAGAAGCGCTGTTGTTCACCGTGATTGCCATCATTAAATTGAAAACCTATGATCATAATTTTCATTTCATTTCATAATCATTCTTCACTTTACTAGGCTTACTAATTTTAAGGCGTGTATACGACTGTACAGTATCAAGAAGTACATACTGTTAAAATCATATTAAACGTATGTGCACATGGGGTTGACCTTCGACATACCGTGAATAGGAGGACTCTGGTTCTCATTTCACTTTACGGGCTTCGCGTTCGGATATTAGGTGGCTGTAGGGAGCAATGCGAGTGACTGACAACCGATGCACGCGGAGGTTTAGAAGCTGTACTTTCAGATCATAATTCGTGTGGGCTTGATGGATGGGGCTCGTATCTTACAAGTGAGCTTCTTTCCACCTTAAAATACGAGGTCGTGTCGGTGATGTTTCCTTGGAAGTAAAAATCGAGATCGAAGATATTCTGAGCAGTGTTTGGCTTTTCGATGTTAGCTTACTGGAGTGATGCGACGAAGCACAGATACAATAAATCATAGGGAACATACAATGTTGTCCTTAATAAAGGTTTTTCGAACAAGTTTCCAGCGTCAGTACTCCAGACACACTGAAGCAGAAATACACAAAACAGAGTACTATGCTTTTCAAAGAGCCAGTTTTTTCTTATTAGTTACTCCAGAGTTTTCCAAAAACGTTGATAATAACGTAAAGAAAAACTTTTCATGTACACGTCGACTCCAGGGTGCTACCACCATACAATAATATTGGTACACAAAAACACAACAGAAAATGAGCACTAAATTTTTTTAAATTTTTTTGTGTTGTAGTGCACTTTGATAAATCACTAAAGGCGCGTCTTAAGAAATCCGACGCCTGAAACTGCTCGACTGCTTGTTATAGATGAGTTGTCTAGTAACGTAATTTTCTTGCAACACGCTAATCACAACTGATGATTCTTATCATTAACTTCTTGCATTGCACATACATTCCGTCGAGAGGCAGTTACTCTTCAACCAGACTCGGAAATTTAGGTGTACCTTGGTTCGCTTAAAGTTGATGGTAAATACTGACATGGTGATTTTGAAAAATAAACCACATACCTTTTTACTAGTATTTGTGTCAGAGCTTGTGCTCTGCTTAGAATAATCTCGTCGTTGAAGGCACCTTACACGCTAATCTGTTTGCTTCACAAAATATCTGTTAAACTGTTTCACAAAGGCTGTTAAGTGCCTTTTGCTAGAAAAGGCGCCGGGTACTTAGTAGTTGATTTATTGTGATACATAAAAATGTTCAACCGCCCAAAAATAATATATATACACAGGGTTACACAAATCCTGGGAACACTTTCAATTACTTATTGCACAAGAACTAAACATTATACAGATGTCATAAATATTGTTTTTTAAAGAGAAACGCTGAAAGTTTTTTTACAAACATTCGATATGCGAACCATGAGTAACCCGGCAGACGTCAATGCGATAATCGAATTCTTGCCATACCTGTCCCAGCATGGCATCGTCTACTGTGGCAGTCGCCTCCCGATTTCTCTCCCGGAGCTCTGCTACATCGCTTGGTAGAGATAGTACATACACCAGATCTTTAATGTGCCCCCACAGAAAAAGTCACACGGAGTGAGATCTTGTGATCGCGGAGGCCATTTCATGAAACAGCTTTCGCCTCATCCAGCACAGCCGATCCATCGATGCGGCAGCACTGTGTTCAGGTACACAAAAACTTCACAATGAAACTGGGGAGGGTCCGATCCTGCTGAAAGATGAACAGTGAGTTCGATTGCATTTGTGGCATCAGCCACTGCTGCAACATGTCCAAGTAGAAATATCCAGTGACGGGGCTCTCGGCGAAGAAGAATAGCCCGTACAGTTTTCGACTTGATATGGCACAAAAAACATTTACCTTTGGAGTATAACGCTCAAATTCAATGCATTCTTGTGGATTCTTTGTACCCAGATCCGACAATTATGCCTGTTCACTTTCCCATTAGTGTGAAAAAGTGGCTTCGCCGCTAAAAACTAAGCGATCATCAATGCTATCTCCATCGTTATTCAGTTGTTGCAACTGCGAACAAAACTCAAAACGCTTGTGCATGTCGTCGTCATTGAGCTTCTGCACTGTCATTGGAGTCATTTCGAGGTCACAGGATGCACGACTCACCGATTTCTCTGGACTCCTTACGAATGTCTGTCGTCGCGCTCCACATTCACAACACTCAAAATGGGACGTCTGCTTCTCTTTGCCGGTCACGAGCAATTCGTCGTAATGAATTTGTTGTGCCAGTGGTAAATGGCCTTCATTGTTGGTGGCTTCTTTCCGTACTTGGTTCTAAACATCCGTTGAACAGCTGTAACACATTTGTTTTTGTCGAACTCCATCACACAGAAAGCGCGCGCCACACCTGAACTCTCCATGTTTGCGACTAACTCTGACTATCGGCAAATTACGAAACTACGCAGTGGCAGTATACATGAAAAAAACTTTCAGGGTTTCTCTTCAAAATTACATACGTATGATATCTGTACAATGTTTAGCTCTTGTGCAGTAAATAATTTAATGTGTTCCTAGACTTTTGGCTTCCCTACAGTCTTAACCTGACTTCAGAATCTTCAACCGTTTTGTTGTCTACATTAATAACTCAATGATACAAATTTGGTGAAGTCGACATGACAAAGAAAGAATTACAAAATGTAGTAGTTAAGTAGTTACCTGTTGAAATGGCAGATTTTCATTACAACGCATTTTCGGTTGTGAAGAAAAAATTTATTTATTACTACATTTCATGAATTTTCTCCGACTTTTCCATTCCAGCACACAGTACTATCACGATTACTGAGAACAGTTGACCTAAACTATATTGAGCAGAATGACAACGTTATTACACTTAAAAACTCCAGATTTGTGCCCTTTATCCAATAAGAAAGGACAAACATATACATTAATCAGATAACTATTTTATTTCCTTTCTAATATTTGTGAAACATTCCACAACCTTTTATTATGCTCGGAAAGGAAATTAGACAGAGAGACGTATGTAACAAATTCGTATCAGTCCTCTAATTCGGTATCTACTTCCACCAAAACGTCCTTCAGGATGTACACACAAAATTCACTTCAGCTATCTTCCACATACTGAATGATTTTATGGTTTCCCATCTTTTGCTTTTTTTATGGGGACTTATCAGGAGGATAGTATACGTTTCTAGGTAGCTCAACATGCTGGCTTAGGGCATTATAAAAGGTGTAGTCAGATCAAGCGTCCATTGATGAATGGTATACAACCAGGCCTGTTGAGATCATAAATGAAGTGGTATAGTGTAGTTACACTAAAATGAATTCTGTCATTCATCTGATTGAATGATGTTTCTAGGCAGAAAGGTGTATGCTGGTAGAACTACAAACTTAAGTAACAAAAAAACCACACATTACAAAATTAACTGCATTATCCACTAATTATTTTGGCATCTATATTCTTTCCAGAGTAGTTCTTATAAGGTGCTCGCCTCAGTTTTGCTTGCTTCCTTGTATTTCTCATACAGTTTTCTGGGTTCAGTTTTCTTTTCTCTCCAAAAACACATTCATCTTTATCGGAGGAAATCGTGGAGATGATTATGCTTTTAAACAATGAAATGTATACCGATAATGCAGATTTTATAACGCATATATCTGCTCTGAACTAACAGGGCCAAGTGTTGTCAACTGTAATTCACTGTTGTGCTCTCCACTAACATACGCCAAAATACAACCCAGTAACAAGGTAATTTGAAGTATTTTGTTAAAAAGGAAGATCTTGAGGACATTTGACCTTTTAACAAAAGAAGGAAATACGAAGGAAATAACAGGATTTTAAACTTACTTGCAATTAAAATGTTCATGCCTACTATACTATTTCATAATCAGTGGAAAAATGAAAACTATAAGAAAATGTGACATCTACCATTTTAACAAATGGCTAGTAAAATATTATTACAACTGGCTTCTGTAGAAAGCACAGCAAGCCATAATGGTAACCATTTCGGATTTATTTATGGTGCTGAAAATGTTTCAAAGCATCTCAAATTCAACCCCGTACCTTGAATATATGTGAAACGATACCCCTTTTGTCTATTTCTATTTTTAGTAAGAAAATCTTACAATCAAAGTTCCTTCATTTTTCAAGTGAAACACATGCACAAGGCGAGAAACGCTCAGAAGGGAAATGTGCTATATTTACCTTGGCGGAAGAGTCCTCCACCTTGGCGCCGTCTGCAGGGAGCCTTCGGCTCGGCTTTACTGAAGACGAAGCTCTCAGCGTGCAGACAGGCATGCAGGGCCCCACAAAGGCAGTATTTTCCTGAGAAAGCTCGCGACGGCTCCAACTTTTTCTATTTCCGACACCACTGCGAGCTTCTGCTCCAAAAATTCACCTACAAAGTTGCGGAGGGTGCATACATTTATGTGGGAGGGAACGACACTGCTTGGAAAAAATCGCATATATATCTGTATTACTTACTCCAACTACAGATACATTTACATACATACTCTGCACAACTATGTGGAGAGCATATTACGGGATAATGACCATTCGGCCTCCTGCGGGAATATCAAGCGAGCGCAGAAGATCAGGACGGGGCTGCGGATAGGTGACGCTAGATGGGACTGTAGGTCGACCAAAATCTGTGCCGAGATACTACACCCAAATGTGATAAACACTGTCTGTGGGTGGCGATGTGGTTAATGCAACTGCCTAGTAAGCCGGAGATCGCGGGTTCGATGATTCTGTAAAAGGTCCCGGTGCAGCTGACGTTACTAATTCCTGTTCTTCCCTTTCCTTTCTCCCCATTTGACCTTCAGTGTACATAACCTTGTGCAGGTGTTGCTGTTAGTTTACTCTTGTCTTCACGATTCATACGGTAAAGGTATATTTAGAATACCCACAGACTGCTTGTTAATACTGGCTCTTAAAATTTTATTAAGAGCCTTTTGCGGTTCCTTTTACTTCTGTCTTCCGTTTTAGATTTCTCCACCTTAGGTGACGCTGTCGCTTCAGTCAAATATACCTGTGACCAATCGCGTAACCCTTCATTGGAAACGATCAGTATATTCTAGTCGTCCTCTTTGTAGCCGGTGGCCCTGTCACGTTGGTAACACAGGTTCCCGGCCCATAACGGTAGTCAGACAACGCTGGGCCTGGTTAGTATTTGGATGGGTGACAGTCTGGGGGAAACAGGACGTCGTTGGATGTGGTACATGCTGGTCGCCGAAGTTGCGTTCAGTGGATAGAACTGCACCAGGCATGACACCATACAACATTATTATTAATTCTAATCGAAGACTGACTATATTCCCAGTAGTCTGTCAGCTGCCCTAAACACGACCAAGCTTAGGTGATCATTCTATTTCATATTTGTACAAATTGTTACACACCGGTATTTGTGAGAGATGCCTGACTTTAAATGTAAGTAACTGATAATGTAGTCTTACGATAGAATGATTTTTCATATTGAGAAGCGCATGACTCTACTTTTCAATGCACGGAAAGCTAGATGCCAATTTTTGCACTACTTTGAAATCGTAACAATAACTGACTGTATGTTTCTGCATATTTTCCGGGGCAGTTCTCCATTTTAGATAATTTTATCGTCTGCAATAAATCTGAGGTTACTGTTAATATAAGCAGAAATGTGTCATAGGACTAATGTACCATGCAAAAACTTTTTACTTTGTGCTTCCTCAGTTTATAATATCGACCAATTATGTTCACAGAAGACCTTATCAACTCGAATGTCTGTACAGTTCTCACGAACACACACTACAGGAACGCTGACTCATTTGTATCATTCCTCTCCAGTAGGTGATAACATCTGATGTCAGCACACAAGCATTTATGAACAATGTTGTAATATTTTGAGTGAAGGTAGACATACCCCCCCCCCCCCCCCCCAAATAATTAACAGATCCAGGAAACTGAAGGAATAAATTTTGGTGCTCTGTTCTACAATCTGTCTGTGCCATGGGTTTCTTCTTTACCCATTTCCAAACACAGACATTCACAGAAATTCACAGACTGCTTCACCATTTGTTTGTGAAAACAGCACAGTTCATATTTTCGTGAATACCGGTTGTGTCCGTGCAAACGGCCACAGTATTTCGGCAGTCTGTCCTGTCTTCATCATCAGGTACGCTGATGTACTGACCGACTAGAGAATGCTTCTAAGAGGGCAGCCCCCTAACACATTTTTATAAGATACGCCTCGAGAAATTGAGCAGTCACAAAATATTTCTTTAAGCTTTTGAAAGCAGCCACAAGTTGCACCTATTATTTTTTATTTATTTGCCGTTTCATACTTCACATAATCAAGAGCATCATCAAAATATACAGTTTCAATTTGGCTAACAGTACTTAAGATTGTATTTACTGTTGACTGACAGCACTAAACGTTAAACTTTCTGTAATACAGAAATTACACTTACGTTTATAGTACGTTTGAAGGTGGTAAATGCGTCAAATATTAAATTGACTGTACAACAGTCAGTGTCATCATTTACTAGTGTTCTTTAAGTAGTAGTTCAAGTACTATAGTACAGTCAGTTTAATTTTTATTCCTGCTGTGCTGTCAGCCAACTATAAACAATATATTCTAATGATGCTCTTGTTAATTTGAAAAGTGAAATCAGTAAATAAAAAATACTAAGAGCGACAGTTTCAGACGCAGTACTAGTATCTGTAGCTACAGCACATTTACTCATCTCTTCATAGACTACAGCCTTCACCTACATGGAGCTGGCTCCTAGAAAAATTACTGCCCTGACATTTTCCTACTGTCTTCAACGACTTGTTACAGTTTAAGCCGCCAGACTGAAGGCAAACAGCATGTTGAGTAACAATTGCTGAGAAGTAATGCCTCCGAATTTTTTATGTGAAAACTCTTAAACCTTTTTAAATAAAGCAAATGTTATTAATGTTTTACATCTTAATTCTTCACGTCTACGTATTCGTAGCGCTCTGCCGCTAGAGGGCTCCGGAGTATAACAGGGCGGCGTGTAATATAACTATGTCGGTGCGTGAGAATCAGCGTGCAGTACTCGGGCTACGAATACGAAGAGCTCTCCCACATGTAGATCACTCTCTCCTTCAGCATGATAATGCCAGACCACACTGGAGCTCTGTGATGTCTGCAATATGCAACGCCTTGGGTTCACAATCGCTGATAATCCTCCTCGCAGTCTCGACTTGGTCCCATCCGATTTTCATCTGAACAACTTAAAGGACACCTTCTAAGACTTCATATTCACAGTGATGACGCAGGGAAAACAGAGATGACGTTGTGGTTTCGTCAACAAATTCTAAATTTTTATGGTGAATGTATCAACAAACTGATGTCTCACTGGGACAAAAGTAAGTCTGAGATACAAAGAGGTTTCACATATAAAAATCGGAGGCATTGTTTTTCAGCTCGCCCTCAAATCAAATGGCTCTGAGCACCATGGGACTTAACTTCTATGGTCATCAGTCCCATAGAACTTAGAACTACTTAAACCTAACTAACCTAAGGACATCACACAACACCCAGCCATCACGAGGCAGAGAAAATCCCTGACCCCGCCGGGAATCGAACCCGGGAACCCGGGCGTGGGAAGCGAGAACGCTACCGCACGACCACGAGATGCGGGCATCTCGCCCTCATATATGTACTAAAATGCGTAGTTCTACCTGACCAATAGATAATGACAACATAGCTATTGAAATTATCCTTTATTTAGATCTAATTGAATTATCTAAGGAGCACAAGGCTCTTCCGAATATAATCTAACTTAGTGCCCCTAACATCGAAGCCCACTGGAGCCTACTACAAATGAAACCTAGGTACTGCTACTAACTAAAAGTCCGCTGAAGCCTACTAAAAAGTGATACCTTCTGAATAGTATACACATTCGTGTATGATCTTCAAATATGTAAAGTGTGTTTCAAGTGTATAGCCTTTATGTGCAATGTTCACTGAAGGAATGGAGATGGGAGTGAGTAAGTGATTGTCATTTTATAGATTTCCTCCTCATTGTATGGCAAGAATTTTACTCATTTTATCCACTTGCTTCTCATTTATATGTGTGAAGACACTGATCTCCTAGCAGTTGCGCCCCTGGTTAAGTCCAGAAACACGCACGCATGCGCACACACACACACACACACACACACACACACACACACACACACACACACACACACACACACACATTGAAATAATGTTACAGTATCTTCTTCAGGAGTCAGTATTGTCAAAAAGACATCCCTTAGTGGAATAACGTCTGACAACACTATTCGGCGTCAAGAACAATCTCCTTCAGTGACCCAAAATACAACACCGTACGAGACAGATAGCAAGCAAAATAACAAGTCTTCGTACTTCAGTGCCAGCGACAATGGGGATCATTGTTACAGTTAAGATAATAGCATGCAGCCTTCCATCCACCTTCAGTGTTAGGAATTTAATAATGTACACGACCCTGACTGACCACCTTGTCACAGTAAAAAAGGTTTTGCAGATTTTCTTGTCTGAAACTCTGTACATCGCATTTTGTCGCTATCAAACGTTAATCTATTTTGTGGAGACCACATGTGATATCACCGACCATTTTTTATTTCTAATTTTACGTTCCACAGTATCACTTCTACAATGTTCAGTCAGATATTTTTCTGAGCCTTCGGGAGTATCAGTCATATATATCAAGAAAAGATACAGACGCGCAGAACAGAACCCAGTGGTGCCTTCCCCTCCCCCCCCCCCCCCCGCCACCATCCGCGACCCCATCATTGTATCATCGAGCCTCAAGATAGGGACGTGCACCCTCTGGTGGGGGCGCTGAAAGTACTAGGGGTGAAATATTTGTATTTCGTATTATGTGAGAAACAGACTTCCGGTTGATAGTATATTGCTAGCGTAAGATCCTCATTTCCGTTAGTGAAGACAAGATGCTCCTCCATCGTTAACTTGCAGTCTTATTTCACAAGAACAGACCCTAAGATCTTGCCAACAGGAGACTGTCACCGATCAACCTCGGAGTTAGCTACAACCCTAGCACTTAGCAACCGCTAATGACAATAAGTCATTGACAATGTAACCATCACTTTCTTGAAAAGCTAACTACAGTAAACAGACTGTTAATCACAGCCATAATCAAGCAAGGCTTTCGAAGTCAGTTCAAAGATATTAAGTAACCTGGAAGTAGAATTCTAGTGCGTGTTCAGTAGGTGTGGATAAGTGAATTTATAATAATGTAATACAATTTCCTCCATTCCCATGGATAAGCGACACATTCGTAGTGGTAACAAGAGGCTGCACGATAGTGATTCACCGACTGCCTGTTTTCCATCTAAAGTGTGCAGTTCTAATAAGGAAAACTGCTTGAATTTGATCAAAGTACATCTATTTCACGTGTCTTTCTCTCTTCTGTTCAGCAACGTTAGTTCTAAACGCAAAACCAGCGTGTGTAAATATCGAGTTAATTTTCTGATCTTAGGTTTCACCAGCATTCTTTGGAGTTACGAGGACGACCACAACGTCGTTTTGATTTTAGCCTACGTTAGCTGAATAGTGTAAAAGTAATTAGGCACCTGCAGACGAAACATCCTGATCATGTGAGTAGACTCATCGAATCTTTTTAATCAACATGAGCAGCAACTGAAACTTCGGCATCATACAGATACCTTGTTCCCACACCAAATTTGGCAACGCGAAACGATACCACACACATCAGCAAGAGCTTGCTGCCATCTGTAACGACGTATGGGAGGCGCTCCTCTCACCCAAGCAGCGCCCTCACAGTTAGGTCAATATAGTGTCGAGCATACAAGATCTCTACCCAGTAACCGGCCCGAGTGGCCGAGCGGTTCTAGGCGCTTCAGTTTGGAACCGCGCGACCGCTACGGTCGCATGTTCGTATCCTGTCTCGGGCATGGATGTGTATGATGTCCTTATGTTAGTTAGGTTTAAGTAGTTCTAAGTTCTAGGGGACTGATGACCTCAGCTGTTAAGTCCCATAGTTTTCAGAGCCATTTGAATCTACCAAGTACGAGACCTCTTCTTCAGCAGTGAACATCGTCTAGGAGGACAGTGTTGGTCGAAGTCTCATTGCAACGTATAACTGTGCTAATGTTGAACATTCTAGCTGCAGAGGTTTGTTACTTACGCATTAAGTGATGCTTTGATAGCCCGCCACAGTTAAAAATTAACCAGAAGAGTGTGTCAAAGTTAATAAACTTTTATTCATTTATGTAATAAACCGACGCAATATTTTATACGTTCTAGTATGATGAGCATTCAGCCAGAGCAGTCAAAGAACTTAAACTTGCAGCCAGATGAAAGTAGTTTCGCCTGGTGACAGTAAACACGACCCGTCAGATACCTAAAAAAAAAAAAAAAAAAAAAAAAACAGACATCAGTTCTTAAGTAAACAATACGAGCATTCAAGATACATCTACGTAATTGAAAAATCCAAATCTCAACGCATTACTGGCGAGAAATTACTTCATCCCGCTGCCGTCAAAATGAATGGAGGAACGATGGCGTTAGTATTTGAAATTTCGTGTGAGCACGAGCTTTAAACAGTTAGGTATTTTCCGTTCGCTTCGCGGACTGGGGTTCTACTCATGATTCACTTCTATTGCACACAAAGGCACGTTGGTTGTCTCATGGTAAGGTTCTTCGTCGCGCTGTGAACCAGAAGGACGGACTCCATCTTCCGCTATTGAGCAGCAGCTCTACACTCGCGTCTCTAGATCTGGATGAAAAATGGCTTCTAATAATAAGCTACTTGACCGACGTTTCATTTTATAAACTGAATGGCCTTAATACATCACATCAAGGCCTAAGTACTAATACCATCTTTCTAAGGAAGAGAGTGCTTACGTTTAAGAGATAACCTGGACTCTGAAAAACAAATGGAGATCAATAACTGCGAGATATTATTTTTCTCAATGATTTCCTGAAGGAAAATGAGTTGGATGTATACCAAATAAATGGAATTGGCATAGTACACCTTGAAAACCTTCGTCCACAATTCGAGGATAAATTTCTTCTGAATATGACTACATCCACAAACCGTTCGATACTTCTATAACAGACCACCAATCAGACTTTTGTCGACAGTTGAACATGAGGAGGTAATAAAAATCTCAAGTCATATAACATTTCGAAATGAATTTATGTATGAGTCCCTTGAGAATTTGTGGGTGATCTTAATGGCTGTCAAGGCCTGTATATCTTGTTCCGAAAAATCAGACACCACTTAAATGTAAATATATATTGCTTGACACCCTCTAAGATTATTTCAGTCCTGATTCACTTTGGCTCCTGAGCTATTGCGTGAGTCCAGCATGACGAGGCAAGCAATGAGTATGGTGGATAGCGAGCGCTACTTTGTGCGAAAAGATGGGAGTTTTCGTCCAACGGAAAGCGTGCTGGAATGGCCGAAGTAGTGGGAAATCCGGGTTCGAGTCTCGGCCAGGCAGTAATTTTCTCTTGTCAGCATTGAATTTATTATTGTGATCAGCTGCGGTGTATGAGAAATTTATTTCATTTGATCACGTAAATGTGGGGTTCAGAATGGCGTATGTTCTTTTCAACATGTCCGAAAGGAAATAAAGCACACATATTAATACCTCAGTGATTTAGGCCCATTTTGAACTCATTTAAGCAATTAATTTTGTTTAAAGTAACTAGGATTTGTGTTGCATAACAATTATAATAAGCATTTGGTTTCATCCAGCTGTCTGTATCGTATAGTTCAATGTGGAGTGGACACTTTTTATCGAACTGTGTTTTGTAACTCAGTCGGTACCTTGCAGTGTTTACGTAAGAAGATAAACAGTGACATGTTCGGAATTCATTGCTGTGGAGTACACAGCATGTCTGAAGTGTATAGCCAGAGGAAAGGTACGGCCCATGAGCAACGTGCAATGGCTCGTCCTGAACACCGTACAGGTATATTTCTCTGTTACACAGCTGACTACGAACATAACTGCTGAACATCTAACAGGCAGCATTCCACATCTGTCACAATTGTATTGCATACAGGTGTTACAAATCGTCTATTAAAGGTTCTAATTTTCATTTAAATATTTTAACGTGTTTTAAGTTTCAGAATATTACTAACTGTGTTTTCGTCTCTATGCATAAAATCTGTTATTTTGCCATTTTCTTAACACCTTCTTGATTAGGCTGAAATCTGTTGAGACGCCAGACAAACATCTGGTTCCTGAAGAGGGACAGCAGCCTTTCCAGCTGTTGCAGGGGCAGCTGGTGTCGATGACTGACTGATCTGACCCTTGACCAAACCGAACTTGCTGTGTTGGTGCTGCGAACAGCTGAAGCAAAGGAGAAACTGCAGCCGTTATTTTTTCCGAGGACGTACAACTCTGTTGTATAGTTAAATGATTATGGCGTCCTCTTCGGTATAGTATTTCGGAGATAAAATAGTCACACATTCGCATCTCTGGGCGGGGACTGCCCAGGAGGACGTCGTCATGAGGAGCAAGAAAAGTGGCATTCTACGGATTAGAACGTGGAAAGTTAGATCCTTTAATCGAGCAGATAGATTAGAAAATTTAAAAAGGGAGGCGGATCAATTGAAAGATGTGCTAGAAATTACCTACGTCAGGGGTTGGGGTTGGGTTGTTTGAGGAAGGAGACCAGACAGCGAGGTCATCGGTCTCATCGGATTAGGGAAGGACGTGGAAGGAAGACTGCCGTGCCCTTTGAAAGGAACCATCCCGGCATTTGCCTGGAGCGATTTAGGGAAATCACGGAAAACCTAAATCAGGATGGCCGGACGGCGGGAAATCACGGAAAACCTAAATCAGGATGGCCGGACGCGGGATTGAACCGTCGTCCTCCCGAATGCGAGTCCAGTGTTTAACCACTGCGCCACCTCGCTCTATCGGCTGGTAAGGACGCATACTGAGACGTAAAGGGATCACCATATTAGCACTGGAAGGAATTGCGGGGGTAAAATTCTCAGAAGGACAGCAAGAGATGAATGCAGATGCACATTCAAAAAGATGCAGATTGCAGCAGCTATTTGGGATCAGAGAGACTCGCACAGGGTACAGTGGAGAGCTGCTTCGGATTAAAAACCACTTGAACAACGCTTCATGCATATTAGTGATGTCTTCAAAAGCAAAATTACTCAAAAGGTAATTTATATGCAGTCTCGTCACAATACCACAAAATAATGTAGTTGAACAGGTTTATAGCAAATTTACTTCGGAATAGATTTCGCAATCCTTATGTGGGATGTATACGTTATTTGTCGCTGACCAAAAAGTAGTTCAAGTCATTATTTTTGTTTGTAGAAGTCTAATGACCACATCATTAACTTTCGGTAGTGAAAACTGCCTGTTGGCAAAGTGTCAACAACTAGCCACGAAAGCCTTAAGAACTTTTAGATTTTATGAACCATAGAAACAATTGTAAAGAGGGAATCTTATTTATATTAAGTAAAGGAGGGTGATTTATTCTCGTTAAGCAGCTATCCACGTTGCCGCAACTGTGAGCCTTACAGTACGATGTTCACGCGTGGACGGACGATAGAACCACAAGTTTACAACTGTTCACTGTAGACCTTCGCGACGCCAATAGGCATAAAGTCGAGTATTTTATCGCCACAGAGTTTGGACACAGTAGACTACAGCAAAGCAAAATAAACCCAGTCTGTTTGGAAGTTAGAACATGGCAGTATTGGGGGGGGGGGGGGGCGGGGGTTTGGACTCAGCTGACTCATGAAGCTATGTGGCCTTTTATCATGTTTTATTAGATGAAACCTACGTCCGTGTATGGCTTTACAGATATTAAAATCGTCACAAAGTGGAATTTATTTCTGCAACGAATGTGTAATAGTATCAAATACTTTCACTAAGGAAATATTTATTTTGCGGCATTTAATCTACGTTTTCACAGATTTTTCAGAAAATTGACGTAAATGTAGAGGGTATTATAGTATAAAATCCTCGACCCCAAGACGCTCATCTAATTTCAGAAGGGATGGAAGTGAGGAAGGAAGGTAGGAAAGAAGGATGGAAAATTAAGTTTTTAGCTGTCGTCAAAGTGGTCATTTCTGACGAAAGATAAGTTCGAATTAATCAAGGATGCGTATTTCGCCTTGGGACACTTACGGAGACCGATTTGGAATTTCAGTGCATTCGACTCCAATTAATTGAAAGTCACAACTGCATCCGTTCTCTCTTTCGATTAGTGGATTACTAGAGGTTATTCTTATCAGTAGCAGTTCCAGCGACAGACAAAAATCACTCAGTAAAAGCAGCTTGCAGAGGAGATCCACAACGAACCGTTATTCATTGCTTAACTCCAGGTACTGATAAAAGACAGGGCAAAAATGAAATTAATTACTAGCGGGATGTTTCGGAGACAGCTCCATCTTCTACAAACGATTTTGAATCTATCTTCAACGTCATATCTTCCCTAAACGCTAAGTCATTGCATGATCTAAAATAATATTTACATACCAGTAGAATAACAAGCAATAAAATTGAAATACCAACAGAAATGGACTGCTGTGGATGAACTGGTGAATTAATACCTGACATTTCGTAGCACTCGAGTTTCGTATTATCCAGCTAAGCAGTCCAAGCGGATTTCTGTAACTTGTAGTGATAAAGTAATAAAATCGTGAAAATTTTTTAACGTATTTACGACAGAAAACGTTTCACAATAATTATTATATCAGTTTCGGATGACTAAATAATTCACACTGCACATACGCAAAGCGATGAATGATGTAAATGTAGAAAGTTCGATTGCACCATTTAACAGACTCGCCTACAGTAGAAGATTAGTGAAACGGCTCTCAGCGAGATTCTACGTCACACTGGTGTAGGACGCTTTCCACGGAACAGAACCATATGGTGAATAAACAGAATTAATTTAACACGTATCTGAAATAGCGATAACACTCGAGTTGAAGATTTATTGTAAGTCCGGAAGTTCACACGATCAGCTATCGTTAGCTGTTTTGCTGCCCAAATAGCACAACACATCTACTACTTTTACTGACTGATTTTCTAATCTGACTCCCTCTGCGATATCTCATTTAAAATCTACTAAATGCCATTATCCTTTTCCATTTGTCGATGTGCATCTTATAACCCATTTGATGGCAAAAGTCATTCTATTTAACCGCTATTCCAAACTTTTCGCTTTCGGCGCCTGAATTACACTGTCACACACAAACTTACATGTTTTTATTTCTTCCGCCTGACGTTTAATTATGTAAGCAATGTTTTCCTCACAATCCTTCACTGGTATGTTCAGTGTCCAGATGGAGTATCCTGTCTCACTCCATTCTCGTTACTGCTTCCTTTCACGTCCTAGAACATTTGAAATTGAAGTCTCATTCCTGAACGAGTTGTAAACAATGTTTTGCAGAAAAAAATGGTTCAAATAGTTCTGAGCACAATGGGACTTAACATCTGTGATCATCAGTCCCCTAGAACTTAGAACTACTTGAACCTAACTAACCTAAAGACATCACACACATCCATGCCTGAGGCAGGATTCGAACCTGCGACCGTAGCAGTCGCGCGGTTTTGCAGACTGCACCTGATCATTGCTATCGACATATTTTCTAAGACTGTAACATATTTAATTTTGTCAACAGTTTTTTTTCTAAATTTACAAATGTTTCACTGTCTATTCTAAGATTATTCATAGAATCACTATTGTTTCATGTATTCTGACATTTTTTCTGAAACCCATACTGATCTCTCCGGTAGTTGCATTCTACCAGTCTTTCCAGCTTTCTGCAAATACTTTGTTTTGGCAGAGTGCAACCAAGAATTATTAAACATTTGGTTTGGTAATATTCTCTACTATCTTGTGTTGAATTGGAATTGATATATTCTTCTTTAGTCCTGTCTCATATTGTTGTTGTTGTCTTCAGTCCTGAGACTGGTTTGATGCAGCTCTTCGTGCTACTCTATTCTGCGCAAGCATCTTCGAGTAAATACTGCATCCTTCTGAATCTACTTAGTGTATTCATGCCTTGATTTCCCTTTACGATTTTTACCCTCCGCGCTTGCCTCCAGTACTAAATTGATGATCCCATGATGCTTCAGAACATGTCCTAACAACCGATCCCTTCTTCTAGTCAAGTTGTGCCACAAATTCCTCTTCTCCCCATTTCTGTTGTGTACCGCATCTTTAGTTCTGTGATCTACCCATCTAAACTTCAGCATTCTTCTGTAGCACCCTACTTCGAAAGCTTCTATTCTCTTGTTGTATAAACTATTATCGTCCATGTTTCACTTCCATACGTGGCTATAACCCATACAAATTCTTTCAGAAAAGACTTAATAACACTTATCTATAGTCGATTTTACCAAATTTCTCTTATTCAGAAACGCTTTCCTTGCCATAGCCAATCTGTATTTTGTCTCCTCCTTACTTCGACCATCATCAATTATATTGCTCCCCAAATATCGAAACTCACCTACTACTTTAAGCCTCTCATTCCCTAAATTAATTCCCTCAGCATCACCTGATTAATTTCGACTACATTCCATTATCCTCGTTTTGCTTTTGTTGATGTTCATCTTATATCCTCCTTTCAAGACACCGTCCATTTCTTTCAACCGCTCTTCCAGGTTCTTTGCTGCCTCTGACAGAATTACAATGTTGTCGGTAAACGAGGATAATGGAATGTAGTCAAATTAAATCGGGTGATGCTGAGGGGATTAGATTAGGAAATGAGACACTTAAAGTAGTAAAGGAGGTTTGCTGTTTGGGGAGCAAAATAACTGATGATGGTCGAAGTAGAGAGGGTATAAAATGTAGACTGGCAATGGCAAGGAAATCGTTTCTGAAGAAGAGAAATTTGTTAACATCGAGTATAGATTTAAATGTCAGGAAGTCGTTTCTGAAAGTATTTGTATGGAGTGTAGCCATGTATGGAAGTGAAACATGGATGATAACTAGTTTGGACAGGAGGAGAATGGAAGCTTTCGAAATGTGGTGCTACAGAAGAATGCTGAAAATAAGGTGGGTAGATCACGTAACTAATGAGGAGGTATTGAATAGGATTGGGGAGAAGAGAAGTTTGTGGCACAACTTGACTAGAAGAAGGGATCGGTTGGTAGCACATGTTTGGAGGCATCAAGGGATCACAAATTTAGCATTGGAGGGCAGCGTGGAGGGTAAAAATCGTAGAGGGAGACCAAGAGATCAATACACTAAGCAGATTCAGAAGGATGTAGGTTGCAGTAGGTACTGGGAGATGAAGAAGCTTGCACAGGATAGAGTAGCATGGAGAGCTGCATCAAACCAGTCTCAGGACTGAAGACCACAACAACAACAACGGCAAACCTCAAAGTTTCTATTTCTCCTCAATGGATTCCAATGCCTACAATAAATTTTTCTTTTGTTTCCTTTACTGCTTGCTCAATATACAGTTTGAATAACATCGGAGATGAGGTATAACTCTGTCTCATTTTCAAAAAAATACTTTCCTTTTATGACCCTCGACTCTTATAAGCGCAATCCGATTTCATGTACGAATTGTAAATAGCCTTTCCCTTTCTGTATTTAATCATTGCCGCCTTCAGAATTAGAATGAGATTATTCCCGTCAACACTGTCAATACCTTTCTCTAAGTCTTCAAATACTAGAGAAGTACGTTTGAATTTCCTTAATCTGTCTTCTAAGGTAAGTTGTAGGGTCAATATTGCCTTACATATTCCAACTTTTCTACGGAATCCAAACTGATCTTCCCCGAGGTCGGCTTCTACCTGTTTTTCCATTCGTGTGCAAGGAATTCATGTTAGTGTTTTGCAGCCGGGACCTAATATACTGACAGTCCGGTAATTTTCACACCTGTCAACAACTGCTGGCTTTGGGATTCAAATTATTCTATTGTTGTTGAAGTCTAGGGGTGTTACGCCTGTCTCATTCATCTTTCTCAACAGATAATAGAGTTGTGTCACGATTGGCTTTCTCAAGGCTTGCAGTAGTTGTAATGGAATGTTTTCTATTCCCGGAGCCTTCTTTCGACTTGCGTCTTTCAGTGCTCCATCAAAGCTACCCATTCTTCTTCTACTGTATTTCATTCCCCCGTCCTTGTCAACCGTTCCCTAATGCTCTCTCTGAAACTCTCTACAACCTCTTGTTCTTTCAGTTTATCCAGGTCTCATCTCCTTAAATTCACACCTTTTTTTCAATTTTTCCAGTGTAATCTACAGTTAATAACAAACAGATTGTGGTCAGCGTCCACATCTTCTTCTGGAAATGTCTTAGAATTTAAAACCTGGTCCCTGAATCAATGTCTTGCCGTTATATAATTTGTCTGAAACCTTTCATTGTCTCCAGGCTTCGACGTACAGAACCTTCTTTCATGACTCTTAAATAAAGTGTTAGCTATGATTAATTTATGCTCTGTGCAAAATTCTTCCAGGCGGCTTTTTCCTTCGTTTCATACCCCAATTACAGATTCAGCTACTACTTTTCGTTCTCTTCCTTTTCCCGCTATCGAATTCCAGTTCCCCATGACTATTACATTTTCGTCTCCGTTCACTATCTGCGTACTTTCTTTTATCTCATCATACATTTCTTCAATCTCTTCGACACCTGCGGAGCTAGTTGACATATAAACTTGTATTACGGTGGCAGGCGTGGGATTCGTGTCTATCTTTGTTACAATAATGCGTTCACTACGCTGTTCTTAGTACCTTACTCGCACTCCTATTTTTTAGTCAGTATTAAACCTATATCTGCATTACCCCTATTTGATTTAATACATAACCCCGTATTCACCTGACCACATGTCTTGTTCCTCCTACCGTCGAACTTTCATATGTCCCACGTTCTCTAGGTTTAACGTATCCACTTCCATTTTTAAATTTTCTAGTCTACCTACACGGTTCAGGGATGTGTCCGTCCACTCTCAGATCCGTAGGACGCCAGTTTTCTTTCTACCGATAACGACGTCGTCCTGAGTAGTCCCCGCCCGGAGATCCGAATGGGGGACTATTTTATCTACGGAATATTTTACCCATGTGGACGCCGTCATCTTTTAACCACACAGTAAAGCTGCATGCCCTCAGAAAACATTTTGGCTGTAGTTTCACCTTGCTTTCAGCCGTTCGCAGTACCTGCAAAGCAAGGCCGTTTTGGTCAATGTTACAAAGCCAGATCAGACAATCATTCAGACTGTTTCCCCTGCAACAACTGAAAAGGCAGGTGTCCCTCTTCAGGAACCATACCATTGTCTGGCCTCTCAACAGATACCCTTCCGTTGTGGTTGCACCTACGGTTTGGCTATCTGTATCGCTGAGGCATGCAAGACTGCCCACCAACGGCAAGGTCCATGGTTCATGGGAGGGCTTGTCTCATGTCTCGCGCAAGAAGTGCAATAGCGTAGTCATGCTGTTTTCTACCAAGCGTCTCAATAATTGTGTGGAAATGGGTCTAATCAAGATTCCTTGCTTCGATTTAGATCGTGTTATGTTGTGTCACTTCCTTTCGTAATACAGTATCATTTCAATCTACTTTGTCATAATTATCGAGAATGATATTTTCAAATTCCCGTTCTTTTATTGGGATCGTCAGTCTTCTGAAGGTTATTTGTGTCACGCTGAGAATTCTTGTGACATAAAAACCTCTTCAGTCTTTCGTCCCCAAATACACTGAACAGCCGGAGAAAATAGTACATCTGCCCAGTATCATCTAAGGCCACCGCGAGCACGCTGTGGCACAACAAGACATGACATGGACTCGACTCATGTCTTAAGACGTTGGAGGGAATTGACACAATGAATCTGTAAGCGTACGACAGAGTGGAAACCTCTTGTAAACAACACGTAGCAAGGCATCCCAGGTATGCTCAATGATGTTCGTGTCTGGGGAGTCTGCTGGCTAGCGAAAGTGTTTAAGCTCAGAAAATTGTTAATGGAGCCACTCTGTAGCAATTCTGGACGTGTGGGGTTGGTATTGTCCGGCTGGAATTGCCCAAGTTAGTCGGAATGCAGAATTACCTGAATGTATGCAGGTGATGAGACGATGCTTACGTACGTCTCACTTGTCAGAGTCATATCTTGATGAATCAGGAGTCGCATATCACTTCAACTGCACACGTCGCACGCCGTTAAAGAGCCTCCATCAACTTAAACAGCCCCCTTCTGACATGTAGGACCCATGAGTTCGTGAGGTAGTCTCCAATTTTAAACGAGATTCGTACGACCAGGCAACATGATCCAATCTGCTTTGACAGGCCCAGGCGAGACGGCCGGCCGCGGAATAAAGCTTTGTATCGTACAGTCATCAAGGGTACACGAGTGGGCTCAGAAAGCCCATATCGATGATGTTTCGTTGACTGGTTCGTACGCTGACGCATGTTGATGGCCCAGCATTGAAATCTGCAGCAGTTTGCGGAAGGGTTACACTTCTGTCACGTTGAATCATTCTCTTCAGTCGTCGTTAATCCAGTTGTTGCAGGATCTCATTCCTGCCGCAACGATGTCAGAGATCTGATTTTTTACCGGGATCCTTATATTCATGGTTCACTCGTGGAATAGTCGTACGGTCAAATCGCAACTTCACCGCTAACTCGCACATGCTGTGTCACATCGCTCGTGAGCCTATTATAACGCCAAGTTCAAACTCACGTAAATCTTGATATCCTGCCATTGTAGCAGCAGCAGTTGATCTAACGACTGAGACAGACACTTGGCTATAGGTGTTGCCAACCACAGCGCCGTGTTCTGTCTATTTACATATCTCTGAATTCGAATACGCATGCCTATACCAGTTTCTTTAGTGATTCAGTGTACTTTGCGTGTGTATGTCAATATCTTTCCCTATTGTTCTTACTCTCTGCAGCTCCAGCAACAATATGGATGGTATTTGATGATGTATTAACACACATCCTATTATACAACGCCTTACACTTCTCAATGTTTTTTCAGATGTTCGTCGTCGCTAAATCTACGGAAAATGTCATATCTCACCTTACTCGTCCATTTGATTTTCAATATATCTCTGTAGCACCACATCTCAAATTCTTCGATTCTCTTATTTTGCTCTTTACCCTTAATTCATGAATATTTTCATGCTGAGCTGCGTCCGTAATATAATATTCACAGAAATTGCATCCTGAAATTAAAACTGATGTTTCATACTAAAAGGATTCTTTTGGCCAGAAATGTCCTCTCAGCCTGTATTGTCTTCTTTTGAAGCCCTCCTTTTATTGTTTGTCAAGTGTTATTTCGCTTCAGGATTACTCTCTGTCTCCAGGATGTAATCAAACCTTTCAGTTCGACTGGTCCTGCAAGGCTTCCTCACTTTCTTTGAGTTCTCTATCGTCAGACGTAATGCCTGTAGTTTGGTGTTCTCGGCACACTCTTGATACCGTGGATCTCGGAATATTGAATTTCAAAAAGATTTCCTCATCGAAACCTACCATAGACATCGTTTTACCGTCAGTTTTATTCTCAGTACGTTACCTTTCAGTTATTTTCGTTATGATTTCATCGATCTATCCACTGAACAGCGCAGGAGAATGACAGTATCCCACATTTTCACCATTTCTAATTTGAATACTTCGTTCTCGATCTTCCATTCCTTTACCCCTCTTTTTTCTTCAGCGTATTGCATATTAACAGTGTTTTCCTATGGCTTGCACCTATTCAGCGATAAGTTTCAAACAATGTTCACCATTATCCATTGTTAAAAGTTTTCCCAGTCCCGCAAGTCATACGAAATGATCTTGATTCATCTTAAGATTTGTTTCCTTTATCAAGCGGAACATCAGGACTGCAACGCTAATGCCTTTACTTATCATAAAGTCTAACTGATTGTCATTTATCCGATTGTCAGTTTCCTTTTCCATTCTTCTGTATGTTAGTCTCATCACCAACATGGATACATGAGGTGTTAATCGGACTGAGCAGTAGTTCTCGTACTGATGTGTGTTTGCCAACTTTGTGATTGTCTGGTCGGTATATTTCAGAAAATCTGCTAGTATGTATCTAGACGTTCGTAGATCTAGAAAGCAGCTGGAATAGCCGTTCGGTTACTATTTCCACTAAGGCGTTAGGGACTCTTGAAGGAATTTAGTATATCGTAGGCGCCCCGGTGGTCCCGGTCGCCTACAGTGGACTGGAAGCGGAGCAATGACCTCTCCAGTTGTCAGGATGCTAGGACATGAGTGTGGACCCGTCAGAATCGCCAAAGAAACTTTATTAATTCATGACACTTTTATTCCTGCGGAGTACAATGTGGCCTCCTAACGCAGGCTGGCTGAGCTTGGTGATATCAACGACCTCCGCCGAGTCCTCGCTGACTCGGAGCGATGACATCAGCTCCAGGCCGCACCAGTCTTGATAGCGCAGATCCGCGTGCTGCGACGTAGTGGTGGAATGCCCTTACTTCAGCCTCGCGTGGCTGGCGGCGCCCGACTGGCCAGCCGGCTCGGCGGTGGAGAGCACGCCGCAGCGCGTAGGAAGCTCTGGATTGGAGTCCCGGTGCTTGAGAAGCGTTCTCGTAGTGCGGAGTGTACTCTATCCCACTCCGTCTTCTTCCCTGCTCCTCCTGGAGGCTCGTCCGCCGTGGACGGCCGGAACGGGCTGCAGCCCCCCAGCATCGTCAGCTCACCCGGTTGTGACGGCGGATGCACAGGTCCTAGGCCCCTCACGATCTCGACGACATCTCCCTGATGTGGTCAGCATTGGCGGCGAGCGAGTCTGCCGAGATGTCTGCTAATCCTGGGTTGATGATTGACAGTGGCAGTAGAGAGGACCAGAGCTGGTACTGCCCCCTCGCTGGCCGAAGTGGCCGTGCGGTTAAAGGCGCTGCAGTCTGGAACCGCAAGACCGCTACGGTCGCAGGTTCGAATCCTGCCTCGGGCATGGATGTTTGTGATGTCCTTAGGTTAGTTAGGTTTAACTAGTTCTAAGTTCTAGGGGACTAATGACCTCAGCAGTTGAGTCCCATAGTGCTCAGAGCCATTTGAACTGTCACCTCACGCCTGCTGCTGGATGGGCTGACCTTAATGCAACATCTCCTTAATAAAGATTAACGTGTCGATCACCGAGCTGAGCGCTACGCAGCGACCCAGTACACATCTAACTGCAAGTCTAACTGCGAGTGCCTTGTTGCTATCAAAGCACGAGCGACGTCCTAACGTCATGCTCGTTTGTTATGAACACATTCGTTCCACTTATACTGCTGATTTATCTGTCGTACTCGCCCCTTAGGTGTTCTTGTGACAGAATTATGTGTTGTTACGGCAGACTTACGTGAAGTTACGAAATACAGTACAGCTGACGCTATACCTCTGTCTTACACTCTACGAAAGTCTCCGTCTAATACAAATCCGCCTGCTAAGCAATTCTCTCTCGCCTGTTGTGTGCAACCAGGCCACTGCCCCTGCGTGACGACACATTCCGATACATGGGCAACCCTCTTATCTCTTGGCTAACCTACTGCCTATGGCTCTCGGCATACGCAACGAAATTTTGACAATATTCCACGTTTCCAACTCTTTACTATTCCGCGACACTACAATATGCCTTCCACCGTACCATAACGTAAATTTTCCAAAGCCGTGTTAAACTTTGTTACCGGGTCCCCGTGTCCTCCAAATCGACTCTCATTTCCTCTACCACGTTATCAGACAGGTCCTCCCCATGTAGTGACCCATCGACGTTCTCCTCTGCGTTATAGAATCGCTCTCAGGTTATTCATGTTCACGCCTTTGCTTTTAATATCACAGAAAATATTTGACCTTTTTAAATGCCGAATCAATTGTTGTGATGACCATTCCTTTTCTAGTTCTTTGTATTTTTCTTTCAGCTGTCTCGCCATGTCTCGTAACATTTCAATTTGTTTTACTTCTAAGTTACTTATGTTTTTGTATTCGTATATGTCTCTGAACGTATTAGCTTCATTCTTTCGTTGAGCATTGCACTGAAGTGTTTTTCCAGTTTCCCAAGGTGTCCTAGCAGTTATCTGCATATATTCGTGTATCCATTCTCTTTGCTTGTCCGTTTTTTAGGGATGTTTCTTCTTCAGATGAACTGCCTCATACAACTAAGTTGCAAAACTGTTTTAACTCGAGGGAAATTAATTGGACAAAAATAGAAAACCTAACGTGATCAGTAAATGGAGGAAAAAGCTTGCTCTATGTGTGTCCTTTGCCTGAACACCAATGAGGTGTTTCTTTATGAGAAGTATTTTACAGTAAGTGCTCAAAAATGTCGACGCCCACTTCCATACATTTATTTATCCGCAATGGAATGATTCGACGCGAATGAGAAGTGTTTCCGACATAATCTTCTGACATTCTTTCATCATACGTTGGATCATGTTATCGTGCATTGTTGGCACTTCATCATAACACTCACTCTTCAAAAATCCCACACCTAAAACTTAGGAGAATTAATATGTCGCTATCTTGCAGGGCAAGACACTAGAACGCCTCTTCTGATCCACCAACGCCTGTACACGCGATCTATTACTGCGTGTGCACCTACAGAGTAACCAGCTGAGCAACCATAATGCTGAAACCACTTTCTTGGTCGCGATCCATGGGAAGCTCTGCAAACAGTACTGAAAGGTCGTCATTTAAGGAAAATCGATATTTAACACCATTCTACAAATTATCTATAACTATTGGATCAGTAAGTTTGTCACCAATTATTTCACACCATATACGCACATTCCATGGCCACTGATGTTCAACTTTCAGCATTCATAGCGAATTTTCCTTCCTCCAGGCATGAATTTTGTGTCGTTTAACAACACCGTAGGTCTTAATGCCCGAATCCTCAGAGAAAATTAATTGATTTAAGAAATTGGCATCTCTCTGTAGTTTCCGAAGCGGCTAAATGTTACTCGGTCCTGAAAATCATTGCCATCAATTTCCCGATGCAGAAAAAAGTAAAACTTATTACATTAGCTACATTTCAAAATTCGGCAAACAGTAAATTGAAATATATAAGAAACTATGCCTCGATTGCGGTAATGAAACCAACCTTTACCTAGGTTTCAGCTCAAGTAATTGAGGCTTCTTCAGTAGGTATACCTGATTCTATAATATGTCAATGAGCGCATGATCTAGAAATAAAACTAAAACATCCTGAATACGCGTAGTCACATTTTAGAAATGCGGTACATGGGTACTGAGTCACCACCAAGACTTAAGCTCCGGCGAGCGCCTCGTCTCCATGGGCGCCGTGTTGTGGGCCTCGTGAGCTCGCGTTTATTTCTAGACCATGCCCCCGCAGACATATTATGGGATCAAGTATATCTTCTGAAGAAGCCTCAATTACTTGTGCTGAAACCTAGGTAAAGGTTGGTTTCACTGCCGCAATCGAGGGTGATAGTTTGTTATATATCATATTATCACGATCGCTGACAGGGCTGCAATGTAGAAAGCTCTAAAAGTAATTTGAAACTTCCCAATACACGACTTTATTTCCAAAAGTTCGTCGGTGGCTCTTTTCGTGGCTGTAAAGTTCTGTCGATGGAGAACTGTCGAATAACGTAACAAAAAGACGGGCGAGAACACGTTGAGCAGATAGTGTTACAGCATTACTGACATTCGTCTTACATTCTCCAAAAAATTTAAAGTATCTCTTCTATCGGAATGGCATACATTCTAACTTATAATGCAGTTACGTGATGAAGAAACATATTTAAGAAATGAGAGACAACGTGCACGCATTGAGATTTGGTCAAATAATGAATTACTCGATGAATCAATGAACGAGTGTTTCAAGACAGCCACACTGACAGAACGGCAGTCACTGAGTCGTTCGCCACACAAGCCTGCTTCCTTGTTTTCGATTCAATGCATTTTTCTCGAAATAATACCGTTTTAGAACTAATACGTGTTAGCTGGCGATTACAGCTCTACTTTTGACGGAACGACAAAGATGTTAAATGAAGAAGTTACGTATTTTCTCCTTAGAATCCGATTCTACAATAAAAATCGGACATACCTATCTCAGATTTCAGAGTTTCCCCCGACCATACCCTGGGGGTTGTGCCGGGGGTCAGCACTGGTATTTCCGGAGAGCGTTTAAAAAAAATCTGAAGGCTCATTTTTCAGTTCCTTAATCCGATGTGTCGTTCTGCATTTCGTTGTCTCAGTATAAAAAATACTCATCCTGTAAATGAAGTACATACACACTCAGCTGATTAAAGTAATGGGTACTTCCTAATATCGTGTCCTTGTATCCGACGTATTGCGGGAACTCGACGTGGCATAGATATATCAAGTTACTGGAAGTTCCTTGCAGAAATATTCAGCTATGCTGACTCCGTAATTGGAAAAACGTTGTCGATGCAGGGTGATATGCACGAACTGAACTCTACCTTATATCCGATTAATATTCGATAGGATTCACGTAGGGCGATCTGCGTTGCCAAAACATTTGCTCGAACTGTCTAGAATATTTTTCAAAGCAGTCGCAAACAAATGTGCCCTGGTGATACAGCGCACTGTCATCCATTAAAGTACCATCTTTGTTTGGGAACATCAGCTTGCACCGTGCCTTGATGACAACTTGAGTCCATAGTGTTCAGAGGTTGCGCCATGCATGACCCCTACTATCAAGTGAAGTCCGGACTCATTTGATCGGCCCACGGATTAACAGTAGTCAAACGTCAAGCCGATATCGACACGAGCCAAGGAGGGGCCTGCAGCCGACTATGTTATGCTGTTGGCAAAGGCACTCACGTCGGACGTCTCCTGCCATTGCACTTCAACGCCAAATTTCGCTGCACTAACCTAACTGATACGTTCGTCGTATGTCCCACATTGATTTCTGCAGCTATTTCAAGCCATGTTTCTTCTCTGTTAGCGATGACAATTCTACGCAAGCGCCACTGCTCTCGTGATTTTGTGAAGGCTGTAGGTCACTGCGATGCCTATGGTGAGAGGTAATGAATGAAATTACACTGGTGGCCATTAAAATTGCTACACCACGAAGATGACGTGCTACAGACGCGAAATTAAACCGACAGGAAGAAGATACTGTGATAAGCAAATGATTAGCTTTTCAGAGCATTCACACAAGGTTCAAGCCGGTGGCGACACCTACAACGTACTGACATGAGGAAAGTTTCCAACCGATTGCTCATACATAAACAGCAGTTGACCGGCGTTGCCTGGTGAAACGTTGTTGTGATTCCTCGTGTAAGGAGGTGAAATGTCTACCATCACGTTTCCGACTTTGATAAAGGTCGGATTGTAGCCTATCGCGATTGGGGTTTAACGTATCGCGACATTGCTGCTCGCGTTGGTCGAGATCAAATGACTGTTAGCACAATATGGAATCGGTGGGTTCAGGAGGGTAATACGGAACACCGTGCTGGATCCCAACGGCCTCGTATCACTAGCAGTTGAGATGACAGGCATCTGATCCGCATGGCTGTAACGGCTAGATCCCTGAGTCAACAGATGGGGACGTTTGGAAGACAACAACAATCTGCACGAATAGTTCGACGACGTTTGCAGCAGCATGGACTATCAGCTTGGTGACCATGGTTGCGGTTACCCTTGACGCTGCATCACAGACAGGAGCGCCTGCGATGGTGTACTCAACGACGAACCTGGGTGCACGAATGGCAAAACGTCATTTTTCCGGATGAATCCGGGTCCTGTTTACAGCATCATGATGGTCGCATCCGCGTTTGGCGACATCACGGTGAACGCACATTGGAAGCGTGTATTCGTCAATGCCATACTGGCGTATCACCCGGCGTGATGTTATGGGGTGCCATTGGTTACACGTCTCTGTCACCTCTTGTTCGCATTGATGGCACTTTGAACAGTGAACATTACATTTCAGGTGTGTTGCGACCCCTGGCTCTACCCTTCATTCGAACCCTGAGAAACTCTACAATTTCAGCAGGATAAAGCACCACCGCATGTTGTAGGTCCTGTACGGGCCTTTCTGGATACAGAAAATGTTCGACTGCTGCCCTGGTCAACATATTCTCCAGATCTGTCACCAACTGAAAACGTCTGGTGAATGGTGGCCGAGCAACTGGCTCGTCAGAATACGCCAGTCACTACTCTTGATGAACTGTGGAATCGTGTTGCAGCTGTATGGGCAGCTGTACCTGTACTCGCCATCCAAGCTCTGTTTGACTCAATGCCCAGGCGTATCAAAGTCCATATTACGGCTAGAGGTGGTTGTTCTGGACACAGTCATAATACCGTGGATCTCGGAATACTGAACCCCTAACGATTTCCGAAATGGAATGTCCCATGCGTTTACCTGCAACTGCCATTCCGCAGTCGAAGTCTGTTGTTTCTCGCTGTGCGGCCATAATCACGTCGGAGACCTTTTCACCTGAATGACCTGAGCACAAATGGCAGCTCGGCCAATGCATTGCAATTTTATAGCTTTTGTAAGCGGTACCACCCCCATATCTATGTGTGCACATCGCTATCCCCTGGCTTTTGTCACCTTAACGTGTATCTTTTATAATAGATAATATTAACATCTTAAGAAATTATGTCTGTTATTTCTTGATATTGCACGGAAAAAATACTGTACGTACTGACAATCTCACAATTGAAAATGTTCTTTTTATGTGGTAAGAATCGTTTTACACGTGGTTTACAGTGACATTTAAACTGTTGATCAGGTATCTGAATTGTCTCGTACAAAAGTGTGAATTTTTCAGTTTTTTGAGGTAAGCGAACTAGAGCGATACTTCCTGTAAGTTTTATATGTACTCCATATCTGCACTTGTTGCCTTATCTGTGACGCATTTACTCGAAAGTCCTTCAAATGAATCTGAGTTCAAAGACAAACCCAATCTCTCACAATTGCGCGCGGATTTGATTGTGTCTTAGTGAAAGACATAGCCCGGGTACGATGCCGTAAATCTGGGAGCAATTCGCTCCTCGTTCCCAATTTCTGACTGGAAATCTACCTGAAGACAGAAGCTTGCCCTCTGTCCTCCTCCCTGGAGACCGTGTCGGAAGAGCTACTAACCGTCGAAATCGTTATCTGTGTCCCGCCTAGGAGCTACAGTCGCGATAAAGCAACATTCGCAGAGTTTAATCAGCACCAATCTGCTTTCATTAGAATTTTATTTCCACTTACTCTGCATTGTGTTGCTGAGCCATTTGGATGAAATTCCAGCTGCGAATCGTCTCTGTCGTAACTGGGGAGTGCTGTTACTCCAGTGAACTCATTATAACAGCAGCATCTCACGCCCCAGAGGCGAGAGATATTTAAAGGCGAAAGGTTTATACTGCTTTCATTATTTTACGCAACTGCACAAAGGGGAACTCAGTGCTATAACAGCTCACCTATAAAAAAGTCTGTTAGGTTGAGTGTTTCACCGAATCAACTTCCAGCATCCGCTAGAAAAAGGCTGTCAAACCGAAAACATACTATGTTATTGAATTAGTTTGTTTTAAATCTTCCTCGTTATTATAATGGTACGGGAGGATTTCGTCACAGAGGTACACAACAAGTGGTCGTTAGTAATTCCATTATCATTACATGTTCCTCACAATAAACGTGAAAGTACTTGGAATCATAACTGCTGCCGCCACATGACGTGAAAATTACTTTTCACCAGAAATTACAAAGGCTACTTTAAAAGTAATAGCAATAAAAAATTAAAATTGGTTATTTCAGAAGCTGGTTATTGTGAGACGTTTCCACAGTTAGATGAAACTGGAGACGAAATGGACGGTTCAACTGGTAATCGGTTGTTTCTGCAAAAAACCCCATACGTAGCAAATATGAGTACGGGCCACTGTTCGAGAAAACCACGGCTGGAGACTGAAGCGAAGAAACTTACTGAGAAACGGCTCTGCAGAATTGCAAAGTACGCTTTGCCTTTGTGCATATTACATAAATAATATACTTAAAATTTAAATCGCATAGAAGTGATTCTTTTTTTGGTGAAATAAGTATTTTTGACTGATGACACATTCGCAGGTTCAGGCAGTGCGCAATGCTTATACTAGTCACAACGCTATTTTTGAAATGGATGTAGGTAAGTTAGCTGTCTTTGATGTTCCGATGTTTACTGCCTCAGTGTTGCGAATTTATTGTCACTGATGACCATTTCGTTACGGCTGGAAGGGACTTCCGCGATATTGTGTTTGGAGAGAACTGCCAGAATATTCTAAACCATCCTGGCGATGTGGTGACAAGACCCGCGTGGCAAGTACAGTTTCAAGCAGAGTCGAACTGTGGGAAGTGCCATGGATGTGTTCTCGTGAGAGTAATTTTATCTTGCTTACCGGTAGTGTCGGGTCCAGAGGCGACAGTTCGCAAGTGTACTGTGAATTATGATTGAAGCAGCTGGAACTTAGCGCATTAGCTGTTTGGAATTGACGCTTATGAAATGGATTGACAGTGAGCAGTGACAATTTACCGAGCAGTTATAATTAGAGTGCAGCTACTCACATCCAATAGATGAATACACTAAACAGATTTAGAAGGATGTAGGTTGCAGGAGATACTGCGAGATGAAGAAGCTTGCACAGGATAGAGTAGCATGAAGACCTGCATCAAACCAGTCTCTGGACTGAAGACCACAACAACAACAACAACAACTACTACTACTACTACTTTAAAAGTTACTCAAGAATCAATATCATTTCTTCCTATGATTTTGAGCGCATTGCACATTTTAGAAGAATTCACCTGAAAGGACAGAGTTCTACAACATCCTGCACTGGTCTCATATTTAGGGAGTGAGAGACAGAAGCACGAAAAAGTAGCGTGGCTTAGGATACGTCATGAAGTAATTATGTTCCAGTCCTCATCGACTCGGATTTGGACGGATCGCAAAATGCTCAGGCCTTCATAAGTGTACTAGTCGCTGTGCACTGCCATACATGTTTAATTGAGGACGTAGGTTGCAAGTGCTATTATGAGATGAAAAATTTGGCACAGAAGACAAAAATAAAAAGAAAAAACAATTCGACTGAAGCATTGTAATGACTTTGTCATTTGGAATTATAGTCTACTGAAGTCTATAAAGGAGCTGTTTTTTCATAGTGACATTTTCAGTAACGTTCCGTGAATCATGCTGCAATACTACTTTGAGTAACAGAATGCTAATTTACATAAATGGCGATGCTTCTTAATGTAAACCTACCATGGGATACACTTCGATTACGTTGGCTCTGAGTATGTTGTAGTATACGGAAAAATACGAGATACGTGTTGTTTGATACGTGCCCATTCGACGGATACAGTGGGTGATCCAGGACTGTGACTCTTTTGCTGGGCAGAATCCCGCACACGATATGCACTCTGTAGGCTGGGGTGTTATCGTGGAAGGCAACCAGGATCATGTCTCTCGATATTGAGGACAAATTCGACATATTCTCGACTGAAAAACACACAACCGAAAGCTTGATATTGTCCCTCTGCTCCACCGCCATGTTACGACTTGTCAGACACGTACTGTTGTTTCCCAGGGTGCCTGCTGCAGCAGCGCTAGCACGTTGACCTTCTACAAGGCTGTTGTTAAGGCTTCAAGGATCATTATGCCACAAATCACCTTGAGAAACCATTGCAGTTTGAAATTGGACAAAAGCAGATATACCGGAACTGCGAGCCACTGTGTATAGTCTGGTCACTAACAGACCGTCGCAGACAGTTAACGCACGAGGAGTGCATTGTGCGGAGGGATACTACAGCGCCAATCCGAGCTGTAGAATTCTTAAGAGATGCCACGGTGAAGGTGCGTCATTGCCACCTCAACAACTAAAGATCGTGCAACCGTACTACACTAGTGGCTGCAAAGTATTTGTTGCATACCGTTTGTTACCCGTTCAGTTCATGCTAACGGATTAGTGTGAAATGTCGTCTTGTTAATTCTATATGTATGTGATATGGCCTCAGCCTCAAGCAGCACGAAAGTAGGCAGGTACGATAGCTTACCTTATGAGCTCGTATAAATAATGAGGTGATGAAAGTCATGCGGTAGCCATATGCGTATATAGATATGATGTTAATATCGTGTACACAAGATATACACTGAAGCGCCAAGGAAACTGGTAGTGGCATGCGGATTCAAATACAGAGATATGTAAACAAACAGAATAAGGCGCTGCGGTCGGTAGCGCCTATATAAGAAAACCTGTCTGGCATATTTGTTTGACCGGTTACTACCGGTACAATGACATGTCATCAAGATTTAAGTGAGTTTCAACGTGGTGTTACACTTGACTCACGTGTGTTGAGAAACAGTGTCTCCGAGATACCGATGAAGTGGCGATTTTGCCGTACGACCATTTCACGAGTGTAGTGTGAATATCAGAAATCTCGTTAAACATCCGATCTCCAACATCGTTGCAGCCTGGATAAGATCATGCAAAAACGGCACCAACGACTACCCGAAGAGAATCGTTCAACGTCACAGATGTGTAACCCTTCAGCAAATTGCTACAGATTTCAATGTTGGGCCATCAACAAGTGTCAGCGTGTGAAGCATTCAACGAAACGTGGTTGATGTCCTTAGGTTAATTAGGTTTAAGTAGTTCTAAGTTCTAGGGGACTGATAACCTCAGATGTTAAGTCCCATAGTGCTCAGAGTCATTTGAACCATTTTACACCGCGCCTGTGCCTGTCAACACCGACATTGGACTGTTGATGACTGCAAACATGTTGACTGGTCGGACGAGTCTCGTTTCAAATTGTATCGATCCTCATGAATCCATGGACCTTGCATGTCTGCAAGGGAATCTTCAAACTGGTGGAGGCTCTGTAATTTGATGGAGCGTGTGCAGATGGAGATTTATGGGACCCTTGATATGTCTAGATAAGACTGTGACAGGTGACACGTACCCTAAGCATCATGTCTTATCACCTGCATCCATTCATGTCCATTGTGCATTCCGACGGACTTGGGTAATTCCAGCAGGACAATTCAACTCTCCACACGTCCAGAATTGCTACAGAGTGGCTCCAGGAACACTATTCTGAATTTAAACACGTATGCCAGCCACTGAACTCCCGAGATATGAATATTATGGAGCAAATCTGAGATTCCTTGCAAAGTACTGTTCAGAAGGAATCTCCGGCCCTCGTCTACTTACGGATTTATTGACCATGCCACGTCGTGTAGCGACACTTCCGCGGGGCTCTAGACTGTATTAGAGAGATGTATCAGTTTCTTTGCGTTTTTAGTGTAAAACTACAGTGCACTGGCGGATCTGTCATTAGTACTGAAGTATTCGTGTGGAAAGGTGTCCCGATCTGATTATGGCCACACGACGGGAATTGACAAGACGTTGAACATAAATGGTTGTAGGAACTAGACGCATAGGACATTCCATATCGGAAATCGTTAGGGTAATCAATATTCCGCGATCCACAGTATTAGCAATGTGCAGACAATACCACCTTTCAGGCATTGTCTGTCACCACAGACAACACAGTGGACGGCAGCCTTCACTTATCTAAAGAGGGAATCTACTTGAGTGTAAAGTTGTCAACGTTAACAGACAAGCAACACTGCATGAAATAGCAGCAGAAATCAACATGGGACGTCGTCGTACGCATCCGTTAGGACAGTGAAGCAAAACCTGGCGTTAATGGGCTATGGCAGTGGACGAACGACGCGAGTGCATTTGCCGACTCCACGACATTGCCTTCGGTGCTTCTGCCGTGATCATGACAACTTCTGATGGACCTTAAATGACTGAAAATGGGTGACATGGTCAGATGAGTGCCGATTTCCGTTGGCGAGAGCTGACGGTACGGTTCGAGTGTGGCGCAGGCGCAGCGAAGCCATTGGTCCAAGTCGTCAACAAAGCACGGTGCAAGCTGTTGTTGGCTCCATAATGTTGTGGCTGTGTTTACATGAAATGGACTGTGTCCTGTGGTCCAGCTGAACCGATCGATGACAGGTTTGTAGCAAACAATGGTGGAATTTTTTACGGATGACATGCGCTATGTCACCACACCATAATTGTTCGCGATCGGTTTGAATAGGAATATAGAGAATTTGAATAAATTGTTGGGCCTCCCAGAACGCGGAACAAGAATGCCATTGAACGTTTGTGGGACGTAATAGAGAGGTCATATCGCGCACAAAATCCTGCACCGGAAACACTTTGGACGGCCATAGAGGCAATACGTCTGAGTATTTCTGAAAGGGCAGATAACGAATTGTTGAGTCAATGCTCGGTATGGGCTTTTGTTAAAGTTTCGAGAACATACCTTCACCGAAGAGTCAAGCAGTATTTGGCTCCCTCCTACGTATATCTCGCGAAGAGACCATGAGGATAAAATCAGAGAGATTAGAGCCCACACAGAAGCATACCGACAATCCTTCTTTCCACGAACAATACGAGACTGGAATAGAAGGGAGAACCGATAGAGGTACTCAGGGTACCCTCCGCCACACACCGTCAGGTGGCTTACGGAGTATGGATGTAGATGTAGATGTAGATGCCACTTCAAGTTGCTGCACTATGACTGGCAAAAGGAAGTTCAACACGTGTTAGGTGCTATCACATGACTTTTCTCACCTCAGTGTAAATTACGATGATATTTTGAGAAGGAAAGGGTAACAGCGGCGGTCTTGCACCTTGGAAATGTCAATTAAATCCGCTGACAGGCGTTTAACTAAGATGTTATTTTATTTAATTTTGACTACCAGTTTCGAAGGCTTCGAAGGAAGCACTTGTAAAACGATTTGAATTCACGACAGCCAGGGATATATGGCTGGATTATAGAGAATTTGAGTAAATGGTCTGGCATCCCAGGACGCCCAACATGAACAATATCGTATATTTTGAGAGATGTACTTGGGAGCTGTAGGTGGCATACTAGACTGCCGCAACAGGTAGTCAAAATAAAATAACATCCAGCTATACGGCTGTTGGTCAATTTCATTGATACTGACAATTACTTAACAAGCTGATGTCCCCTGTCCATGACGGATCAACAGAAACTCTTACACCTTAGCCGAAAGTCTTGGAATGAGTAGCTACGGATCTATTGTCGGAACACATGTTTTCTGGCCGATGTTTCAATCTAGTGGCCGATTTAGGCATCAAACGAAGCAACACGTTTTAGAGACTGCCATAAACGGTTTCCAGCTTTTTCTGTTCTTTGTGTTGTTGTGAGACGTGAGATTGCATTTTGTGCAGTGTTTGTGAATATTTCGAAAAATGATTGAAATGGCTCGGAGCACTATGGGACTTAACATCTTAGGTCATCAATCCCCTAGAACTTAGAACTACTTAAACCTAACCAACCTAAGGACATCACACACATCCATGCCCGAGGCAAGATTCGAACCTGCGATGGTAGCGGTCGCGCGATTCCAGACTGAAGAAAGCGCCTACAACCGCTCGGCCACTCCGGTCGGCGAATATTTCGAGTTCTACCTATTTAAGAACTGTAAACTATCTTAAAACAATTTCGGGGTCACAGTTAATTCTTTGTCTACTGAGTTTTACTGCTATAAAATTCTTGAATTTTCGTCATTTTGAAAAGACAGAAAGAGCAATCCGTTGTACTTTGTCGAAACATTCAAATTCCAAGATCGCATAAATTTATCTTTTTTTAAAACAACCGGTTTCGGTAGCCTTTGCTGTCATCTTCAGGTCTTAAAAAGTTCTTTTGTTCGAAAATTTAGCAACTATGTTAATATGAAGCCATCGCAAAAATGTACGAAGTTAAAGTAAAGCGCTATTTCCGTTTATTTTGTTGTTACTGATCTGGTGAATCTAATAAAACATTCCCAGACGTACCTATTAGCGAAGTTGCTACATTTCAGGCAAAATCTTTTACTAGCCGTAACTCTGCAACTAAACATTAGCGAACCTATGTTTATATGAACCATTTCTTCAGTTTTATTTGCAGAATAACATATTAAAATATTTGTATATCTTCGCGAATCACCCTGTGATGTACAAATGCAGTAAGCCTCCAAAATGCACTGCTTCGACGAAATGCCACGAAACGTGCTCTCTGTTGTGTGAAGAGAACCTCACGTAGTTGCATGTATTAGGTCAAGCAGGAAGTACTCCCCGCCGTGAAGTATGAATCTCATGGCAGAATTAATTATTTCATACTTACGTCAGTAGCAGCTTGTAGCCATTGTTTGCGGTTATCTCGCAAATTGAAGTTAAAATCTTACGACATGTTGTGCCAGGTCACATTTCCGGAAACAATCGCCCTTTTGACCTCTCTGCTGGGATCGTCTTGATCTTCTGGTGTCCACCGTAGATTGAGTACTCGGTCTCCAGTGCACACCAGAAGATCCTGCAGAAGACCTCAGCAGAAGGGTCAATACGTCGATTGTTTCAACAAGTATGATGCAGCCTAACATCCAGAGGATTTTGAGTTCAGTGACAACGGCCATGAAAGCCCACAGACTTACACATCTCGCAAATTGATCGTTTACAGACAAACATTTTCTCTGATGCTCTTGCTTCTGTTCGACACCTATAATTATGGATAAAGGGATATAATGGAAAAGGGCACATGTATCATTATGTGACATTTCCTGATGCTACCTTATTGACATAAATACCTCTGAAACAGGTAGGCTTTTGGCAATCAATATCAATTAATTGCAACACAGACTGAGTATCAAATCGGGCCTCAATAACAGGCATTAAAAAGAAGTAGGCCTTGGTTAATAACAGTTTCAGCTAAGCGAACTTCTGAGGCAAACCTTATTTAATTAAAAGGGAACAGGACTTCAATTATAACAGCTTCAGTTAGGTATAGTTACCAAACAGAAAACAGGCAGGCCTTCAATTATAACAGCTACTACTAAGTAAAATTACCAAATACCAACAGGCAGAACATCAATAATAAAAGCTTCAGTTAATTAAAATTACCGAATAGAAAATAGGCAGGTCTTTTTAAACATCAGCTTCAGTTAAATAAATTTAGCATATAGAACAGGCATGGTTTCAATGGTAACAGCTTCAGTTAAACAAAATTACCAAATGCAAAACAGGCATACCTCAATAATGACTGCTGCAGCTAAATGAAATCACCAAATATAAAACAGACAGGCTTTCATTAATAACAGCTTCCTTTAAGTGAAACTACCAAATGGAAAACTGGCAGGCTTTCAATAGATACCAGCTTTAGTTAAGCAAAATTACCAAATAGAAAATAGGTTGGACTTCTTTAATAACACCTTCATTTAAGTAAATTACGAAATGGAAAATAGGCACGTCTTCAGTAATAACAGCCTCTGTTAATTAAAATTACCAAATGAAAAAGAGCCAAGCCTTCTTTAATAACAGCTCCAGTTCAGTAAAATTACAAAATAGAAAACAGCACGCCTTCTTTCATCAAAGCTTCAGTTAAGTAAATTCATCAAATAGAAAAACAGGCAGGCTTACAATGATAACACGTCCAGTTAAGCAAAATTACAAAAAAAAAAAAAAAACCTGGAAAGCCTTCAATAAAAACAGCATCAGTTAAGAAAAACTAGGAACTACCAGTAGGCAGGCATTCCTTAATAATAGCTTCAATTAAGTAAGACTACCAAATAGAAAACAGGTAGGCCTAAATGAATAACCAAAAGGTTGAAGTGCCGTCTCACAAGGGGTGCACCAGAAGACTTGTACCCAAGGAGCACAAGACTACACGAAACAGGAAGACCAAGAAAGGTTACAGCGAGAGGACTGGTCTTGCAAGGCCCTTTTCGTTGGGTACATACAGCAAAAGAATTATTAACCCAGCAAGATTAATTACGTGAAAGCAACAACAACTAGCAAAACAGTATACACGCGTCCTGCAAGTAACCGCCTTTACAACGACGGCGGAACGACCGAAAGAATACTACGCTCCCAAATGCAATTACATAGCCTCAGCAGTTGCAAATTTTGAGACCCAGACACCTTAAAAACGAACATACACTACTGGTCATTAAAATTGCTACAACAAGGAGAAATGCAGATGACAAACGGGTATTCATTGGACAATTATATTACCCTAGAACTGACATGAGATGATATTTTCACGCAATTTGGGTGCATAGATCTTGAGAAATCAGTAACCAGAACAACCACTCCGTAATAACGGCCTTGATACGCCTGGGCATTCAGTCAAACAGAGCTTCGATGGCGTGTACAGGTACAGGTGCCCATGCAGCTTCAACACGATACCACAGTTCATCAAGAGTAGTGACTGGCGTATTGTGACGAGCCAGTTGCTCGGCCACCATTCACCAGACGTTCTCAATTGGTGAGAGATCTGGAGAATGTGCTGGCCATGGCAGCAGTCGAACATTTTCTGTATCCAGAAAGGCCCGTACAGGACCTGCAACATGCGGTCGTACATTATCCTGCTGAAATGTAGGGTTTCGCAGGGATCGAATGAAGGGTAGAGCCAGGGGTCGTAACACATCTGAAATGTAACGTCCACTGTTCGAAGTGCCACCAATGCGAACAAGAGGTGACCGAAACGTGTAACCACTGGCATACCATCACGCCGGCTGATATGCCAGTACGGCGATGACGAATACACGCTTCGAATGTGCGTTCACCGCGATGTCGCCAAACGCGGAAGCGACCTTCATGATGCTGTAAACAGAACCTGGATTCATCCGAAAAAATTACGTTTTGAAATTCCTGGACCCAGGTTCGTCGTTGAGTACACCATCACAGGCGCTCCTGTCTGCGATGCAGCGTCGAGGGTAACCGCAGCCACGGTCTTCGAGATGATAGTCCATGCTGCTGTAAACGTCGTCCAACTGCTCGTGCAGATGGTGGTTGCCTTGCAGACGTCCACATCTGTTGACTAAGAGATCGATTCGTGGATGCACGATCCGTTACAGCCATGCAGATAAGAGATCTCGACTGCTAGTGATACGAGGCCGTTGGGATCCAGCACGGCGTTCCGTATTACCCTCCTGAACGCAACGTTTCAATATTCTGCTAACAGTCATTTGACTCCACCAACGCGTGCAGCAATGTCGCCATACGATAAACCGCAATCGCGATAGGCTACAATCCGACCTTTATCAAAGTCGGATACGGGATGGTACGCATTTCTCTTCCTTACACGAGGCATCACAACAGCGTTTCACCAGGCAACGCCGGTAAACTGCAGTTTGTGTATGAGAAATCGGTTGGAAACATTCCTCATGTCAGCACGCTGTAGGTGTCGCCACCGGCGACAACCTTGTGTGAATATTCTGAAAAATTAATCATTTGCATATAACAGCATCTTCTTCCTGTCGGTTAAATTTAGCGTCTGTAGCACGTCATCTTCATGGTGTAGCAAATTTAATGGCCTGTATTGTAATTAACTGAGGGATAACGTCTGCAATGCCCGAAGGTATCTCGAAAGCAGCGTCCGGCCGTATTAGAAGAGAAAGGTACCTAATCTGTTGCTCGAAGACTTTTGGTAGGGAAGACGGCTAAAACCCAAGCACCGCGTGACAACACGGAGGGTCCGAGCACGGCAAAGAAGAAACACGTTATCGCTCCCGCTCAGGAAACACCATCGGCTCACACACTTTAACAAGCCCGGTTAACAAACAACCGAGGCCGGTATCGACTCAGGAAATGCAAACAACAGCTACAATTCAAGGAACCAACTGGTAGTGTAATAGATCAGCTAAGGAATCGCAATGATACTAAAAGACTTATAGGTATCAACAAGAAAATAACAGTTAAGACCTCAATATCCAAAAATTAAGTGTTCACGAATCAAAGCTGAAGCTTTCCGGTTCCAAAGGGGGTCCAAAATTCAGCACAGCGAAACTGGCTTCAACTCTCTCATCGGTGAGCCACGTCCCAGAGCTGACTGGACAGGCTGCTCACGAAGACGGATCTCTATAAGTCAGGCACGGATTCATATCGGCCCACAAATATTCCCAGCAATTAATCGCCAGACTCCGTGGTCAAGACGCTTGCGCAAGTGCTCGCCTTAGTCGCCGGCGTACCTCTCCATCGTCCTCCTCGCTCCGTTACCACTCCCCAACTCGCCACGCCACAATACGCCCCGCCTCCCTATCAACTACCTCGAGCAAAGATCTTAGAGCCTCAAACCAGAGGAACATCACATGACAGACCGAGCTAGTGGCGCAAGGAATTCGAAAGGCGACTATAGTTCGAAAGGCGACTATAGCAGCCCCACCATGGCTCACGGACAATTACATCTCTCAAAACTTCTTAAAAGTTACGGGTAGATTATTGTAAGACAAATATAAAATACCAGAGTTTGATCGAAACAGAATCAGAGGTTGGTTCAAATGGCTCTGAGCACTATGGGACTCAATATCTAAGGTCATCAGTCCCCTAGAACGTAGAACTACTGAAACCTAACTTAACCTAAGGACATCACACACATCCATGCCCGAGGCAGGATTCGAACCTGCGACCGTAGCAGTGACGCGGTTCCGGACTGAAGTGCCTAGAACCGCACGGCCACCGCAGCCGGCAGAACCAGAGGTATTTAACTCTTCACAAGACAGAAAGGTAGTCAAACACTCTGCTTTACCAGATACAACTGAGATGAAAGTACCTCCGCCGTGGCCTGACAGTCATCCGATGTCGCTACGAATCGATAAAAGTATAATGGATCTCATTATCGTCGACATGCTGCCATACAACGTTGTTGAGGAAGACGCATTTCGGAGGCTCAGTTTGACTGACCCTTACACTTCACCCAGGTACGGGAAATAGTCTGAGAAATACTTTACAACTACTTTAATGCCAGCGACGCATGAGACGGAAGAGTTTACGCAGAAACATGTGGGAAAGAAAGAGTTGTCTGCCACATCAGTAATGTTTACAAAAGTGGAGTGGCACCGTACGTTCAGATATCGGGGTAGCGAGGTTCGAGCAAGAGCTTGTGCAGATGTGGCGCTCAACAATTAATTTACTAACCGTAAAATGCTGCTTTGTAAGAGAAAAATACTGCACTAACACAGCAGTAAGTCACACAGTTCGTTAAGCAGGGCTCAAACAGTAAACACAGCTAAAATGTTTCCCCAGCAAAATCAAATCCTTTCCCCTGTATAAATAACAAAAATGGCTCTGAGAACTATGGGACTCAGCTGCTGAGGTCACTAGTCCCCTAGAACTTAGAACTAGTTAAACCTAACTAACCTAAGGACATCACAAACATCCATGCCCGAGGCAGGATTCGAACCTGCGACCGTAGCGGTCTTGCGGTTCCAGACTGCAACGCCTTTAACCGCACGGCCACTTCGGCCGGCTTGTATAAATAACAGCTGTAACAATTAGAACCTACAGGGAATTCAGGAAACTTCTGTGGATGATAGGGCACATCATAATAATTGAGAAGTGCATAGCAAATCATGGCTGTAAATGTCAGTGGTCAGTGATCGGAAAAGAAGCAAGAGAAAAATTCATTTGGAAATTTTATTGGACACAACGAGTACATGTGGTGTAGGACATGAATACAAGATGAGGTGGCTGCTCATTATGAAATAGCTGTTCATAGGCATTTGAATAGGTCATTCTAGCATCGATGTATTGGCAATAGAGGACTGGTTCCCTGGCCCACCACACTCATTGAATTTATCGAGCCAGCAGTCATTTATTACCGTGGGAGCCATGAAGTATCTCATGTTCCGCGATCCTGTGGAGTCTGAAATAGATCGCGTCGCATGAGTCGTCTGCATGGGGGCTACAATCAAAGAAACTCACGGTGTGTTCGAGTGCATCTGGCAGTCAGTACTCCATCATCAGTGTCAGGCTTGTGTCGCAAACTTCGAGCATGAGCATCTGTAGTAATATTAGCACTGCATTCATGTCATACGCCATGTGTACTCATTATATGCAATAAATGTCTGCCTGCTCAGCGGGGAACGTGCTCGCCTTCCATGCAAGCTGGATTAAAATGGTTCAAATGGCTCCGAGCACTATGCGACTTCACTTCTGAGGTCTTCTTAGAACTAATTAAACCTAACTAACCTAAGGACATCACACACATCCATGTCCGAGGCGGGATTAAAACCTGCGATCGGAGCGGTCACTGGGCTCCAGACTGTGGCGCCTAGAACCGCACGGCCACTCCGGCCGGCATGCAAGCGGGCCCAGGTTCGATTCCCAGCTGGGTTGGAGATTTTCTCCGTTCGGGGTCTGGGTGTTGTGTTGTCCGCATCATCATTTTATCCTCATCACCGGCGCGCAAGTCACCCACTGTGGCATCGAACGAAACAAGACTTGCACTTGGCGGACGAACTTCCCCGAATAGGGCCTCCCGTCCAACGATCCCATACGCTAATCTCATGTCGTCCAATAAATGTTTAAAATGAATCACTGTCTTGTTTCCTTTCTGATCTTTGACCTCCCATCACGTTAGTGGCTATTGGTTGCTATGCAGTTCTCAGTCCTTATCATGTGATCCACCTAACCTCGAATTTAGTAGGCCTTGGCCATAGACAGTATAAATAATAAATCATCTGGAATTCAGCATAATAACTCTCAAACTGAATGAGGATCACCTGAAAAACAAGTAATTATATATTCGTATTTCACTACTGCCTCACCAAGCAGCTATTACAACATGCTACCATTAAAACTTTACCAATCTGCCAACACACATGAATCTTAATAAACTGTTTTACAACAACACGTACAATTGAGCACTGGCGCGGAGGAGTTCCAAAGGTGATTTTCTTCCAAGGGGACGGTGCCTACTCGTCATTGATGATTTGATTCATATTTATGGGATAGATAGGGCTTGAGCAAAATTGAAAATAACAGAGGTGGGAGCTCCAGATAGCCAAACGTTTGGAAGAAAGAATTGTCGCGGAGTCGGGTGAGACATGAGCCATTTACATTGGTTTCCAGGAAGTTCTTTGAGAAGCGGAAAGATCCCACAGGACGGTAATCTGAGTGTAGTGGGGTCGGGGTAAACCTTTCTAAAAATTTTACATTTTTGCATTGCTTACATGGCAGATGACATAATGCTCAATTATATTGATTAATATTTTCATAAAAAGTAAGGGAAAGGAAAATTTCAGATTTTCAAATAAATTGAAAGGAGGGGAAAGTGTGCACAAGAAGTTCATATATGAAATCAGACCCTTTTTTGTTATTTTACTGTTGTTGGTTAGCACTTGCTGGGCTGATTTTCGTTCTAAAAGCAGGAGAACCTATTGTTTCCGTGCACCTACTGAGGGCTCTTCGAAGGTCATAATGAAACTAATTCTACTCCTGTGTGCTTCAATCACAACCCCCCCCCCCCCCACCCCTTCGGAAGTTGTTTCTAGGTTCGTCACATACGCTTCAAGTTAAATGCTTTCTTGGAAATTATCTGAAATCCTAATTTTTTTTTTTGCCACGTTTGTTAGCAATGTAATAAACGTGACAACTGAAAACAAAAGAGAGAAAATAAATGTAATCACTTTCTGTTTTCTTATTGCGTGTTTAATTACCCTCAAAGTATCATCTTCATTCTGATACTCGACAGTAACCTTGAACAACACAATGTAAACCTTCCCAAAATGTAGTCACTCCCAATACCTTTCTATTGCACACCTGGCGACGTGGCCCATGCTCCGCATCAGAGCCTGATGGTTGGTCTCTTAAAAGAAAGACCTATGTTCTAGACACAAACGGAATTTTTCCGAATCACTAATGCCTGAAGTTCGTACAAGAAATACTCCTTGTGTAATGGTGTTCATCCTCTAGAAGGGTACAATACTGACTTTCTCCCTCTTCGACATTTAGGGACAAATTGGATTTGCCCCATCGACACGATAAGCTCGAGGAACGATGTGTCAGGGAATTCAATCATCATCGTTTCTGGTTTAACTGTAAGCCCCACCATTATAAGGCAAATGAACACTCAATTGTTCATGCTCCAGACTATTTTTTAAAAAGTCACATCATCCAGTCACAGTGGGTTACGAATTTGAACTTAATATCTAAAAACATCATATCCAACAGCTTTAAGTACAGTTTCGCCAGTGGCTAGGCCAAAGGGCATCTTATTAAACTCGAACAAATTACAATATCCGCCACCATACTCGATGAGAGGTTTTGATTCTTCATTGAACCGAATTTTGTAGTGTGCTTGGTTCAAGACCAAAGTGGTAAAACACGGGTGCCTGAGAACCAACAAACACAGGTACCTATCCGTTAACAAATCACTAAATTCAATGCGCAATAGCTTTACATTTTTCCTCTCAGTCAGTAGCAGATCATCTAATTGTACAACTACGCCTGCTTTCACTTTAACCCAATACAGGATCAATCCAGATTTCCTAACTACCTCCAATCCCAGAATCACTTTAGTTCAAAATGATTCAAATGGCTCTTAGCACTATGGGACTCAACTGCTGTGGTCATAAGTCCCCTAGAACTTAGAACTACTTAAACCAAACTAACGTAAGGACATCACACACATCCATGCCCGAGGCAGGATTCGAACGTGCGACCGTAGCGGTCGTGCGGTTCCAGACTGTAGCGCCTTTAACCGCTCGGCCTCTCCGGCCGGCTCACTTTAGTTGACAGCAGATCTGCTACCCATAATATTATTTTCCATGTAAATTCCCATAACATCGACTCTTCAAGAACCCCGCCCAAAATCGTCTTGGCACTAGAATATTGGTCGTTACATATGGGGTGTCATCTGAATTCGAACTTGCACACTGCCTGGTGAGGGCAGAAGGATCTATCACTCACGAGAATAACTGAGCTACCAGTATCTAATAGCCCTCAAATCATTTCGTTATTGATCTTTTAGCAGACAAATGGTGTCCTATGCAGCAGCTAATGCGACAATGATGGAATTGGTACTTTCCACTGCCGCCTCTGGAAGCTGGCTTCGATTACTAACCAACTTCTTCTTTTGCTAACTGTTGGCTGTCTCTCCATAAAAGTGCCATGCGCCCCTCCCACCTTACACTATATCTTTTCAACCATCTTCGTTGTTAGAAATTCGCTCTCCTTACCTTGGTCAATGTACGTGAACCCTTAAGTCTGACATGCCAGTTTATCTAAATCACCGAATGTGGCAAGGGCCAACATCACGCGTAACCAGTCCCATGGTTTAGTATCTTCTGTGTTAGCACCCACTTTTGCTTCATTGTCTAGGATACAAAATACGCATTGAGAGATGCAAACTTGGTTAAAATTGTCTCCAAACTGTTAGTTTATCACTTGTTTACAACTGTAATGTAATTCAACCAACTTCCACGTTGCTCTCACCAGATATGTTCTTTTACATAGCCATTGATAAACTCCCAGCATAGTAACCTCCGCAACTATAGCTCTTGCTATCTTACATGCCAAGCTTCCCCTAGCTCGAGGACACATTAACACCAGAAGCTTCACTTCCCACGACCCATATGGGTCCTTGAGCTGTGTCAGCTATACCTTGTTATACAAATAGTTCATTGTATCAGGCATTAAATCAATAGAGAATTTCCTATTAAACACTGCTGCCCATCTTATATATGGACTTTGTTAGTACCTGTATTTGCCACAATTAACCTCCTTTCCAGGGGCTTGACCCTATCACGTACTCCCTCTTCTTACACTATTATGTTGAGGCGTGTCTGGCTTGTAGAGGATCTCGCTCATTACTCTCTGTCGATCCTTACATTCAGCTCGGCCATAGTGGCATTCGTACCATTCATTTTCCCACCCTGTACGTCCTCACGTGGCACCAGTGTAACATACTGCTCAAATGACTCTCACCGTGGGAAAAATATCGGTGACACTCAACATCGCACGGCTAGAAAACTAATTTCATTAAAAATGTAATTAATATAATGTAAGACAGTATTAAATTCAAGTTAAAGAGTTGTAACAGAGGATGACATTAACGTTTGCGATGATAGTGATAAGTAACGCCAACAATATAATTATGTAGCTGCACAGAAAGAATCTTTCGTGGAATTGGATGCTATTTATTAGCTACTAATGCACAGGAACAGGAACTGCCGTCCATTTGCATTGTTCGGAGACTTTATTCAGGCTTGAACACATGATTGTGCTGCTCGCATCTGGACTGCATTTCGTTCAGAATTATTGACTTTCCAAAAGTGAAACCCTTGCGCATTGTTAGACCTGACTTTGGAAGTTTCTTCTACACTCTGAAGATCTTCTCCTGTAAGACATGAACATCTTAACTATGAAATGAGCTTACTTAAGGTTATATTTTGGGTCATTAATCTTTAACTAGATGCTGTGCATCATGATGTGCACTGGCTAGTATTTTCATTTCTACATATTGTTTTTTGAATCATCAATCTTCTTACCAGTTTGACGTGGCCCCCACTCATTCCTCTCCACTACGGCTCGTTGTAGTATCACCGAAGCAAATGTCTGATGTTCCTACCTCTAGCCAAGGGTTTCTACGGGGTGTTACAAAAAGGTGCGGCCAAACTTTCAGGAAATATTCCTCACACACAAATAAACAAAATATGATATGTGGACATGTGTCCGGAAACGCTTAATTTCCATGTTAGAGCTCATTTTAGTTTCGTACTTCCACCTACGCTCAATGGAGCACGTTATCATGATTTCATACGGGATACTCTACCTGTGCTGCTAGAAAATGTGCCTATACAAGTACGACACAACATGTGGTTCATGCACGATAGAGCTCCTGCACATTTCAGTCGAAGTGTTCGTACGCTTCTCAACAACAGATTCGGTGACCGATGGGTTGGTAGAGGCGGACCAATTCCATAGCCTCCACGCTCTCCTGACCTCAACCCTCATGACTTTCATTTATGGGGGCATTTGAAAGCTCTTGTCTACGCAACCCCGGTACCAAATGTAGAGATTCTTCGTGCTCGTATTGTGGACGGATGTGATACAATACGCCATTCTCGAGGGCTGCATCAGCGCATCAGGGATTCCATGCGACGGAGGGTGGATGCACGTATCCTCGCTAACTGAGGACATTTTGAACATTTCCTGTAACAAAGTGTTTGAAGTCACACTGGTACGTTCTGTTTCTGTGTGTTTCCATTCCATGAATAATGTGATTTGAAGGGAAATAATAAAATGAGCTCTAACATAGAAAGTAAGCCCTTCTGGACACATGTCCACATAACATATTTTCTTTCTTTGTGTGTGAGGAATGTTTCCTGAAAGTTTGGCCGTAACTTTTTGTAAGACCTGTATATATTTCCTTCCCTGTAGATTCCGTGGAGATCCTCCTCATACCTTACCTTACCAGTCCGCCTAATTTTGAATAATTCTTCTATAGCACCACCACATTTCAAATGCCTCGAGTCTCTTCTGTTCCGGTTTTTTTCCACAATTCATGTGTCACTATAATACAATGCTGTACTCAAATCGAACATTCTCAGAAACTCCTTCCTCAAATTAAGGCATGTGTTTGATGCTAGTAGACTTCTCTTGGCCAGAAAATCCTTGGCTATGTTGCTGCCTAGGTAGTAGAACTCCTTAGCTTCATCTTCTATGTGATTACCAATTCGGATGTTAAGTTTCTCAGTTGTGCTGTTTCTCATTCCTTCCGTCTTTCGTTGGTTTACGCTGGATATTAAGTACTCAGACCCTTCATTCTGTTCAACACATCTTGTAATCCTTCACATTTTCATTGAAGGTACAAAATAATGAGCAAATCTTATCATTGATATCCTTCACCTTTAGCTTTATTTCCTGTCCTGAAGCTTCCTTTAATATACGTCACTGCTAGTTCGATGTGTAGATTGAACAGTAGAGGAGAACGATTACGTCCTTTACACCCTTTTTAATCTGAGCACTTCATTCTTGGTCTTCCAGTCTCACTGATCTGTCACGCTTCTTATAAATACATTTTTATTAGAAATTATTTCCTTTAGCTTACCCCTATTTTTATTAGAATTCCGAATATATTGCTATGGTTAGACCGTCGAACGCTTCTTCCAGATCGACAAATCCTGCGAGCGTGTCTTCATTTTTCTTCATTCTGGCTTCTGTTAGCAACCACAAAGCCACAAATGTCTCTCTGGTATCTTTACCTGGTCTGAAGCCAAACTGATCAGTAGCGTAGCGAACGTAACTGGCGCACGACGCCCGGAACATGACACTACACTTTATTGGTGCCTACCCCCTGCAAAGAAACATGTACACAAAGTTGCAGGTCTCTGTGATAAATAAAATGGTCACTATATTTCTTTAGTGTTGGTCGTGTTTAGTTTTGGTACCAGACTTGGAGAGGTATGAAGGGCTGAGAACAGCGTCACGTGTTCGGTGATGACTATGAATATTACAGAGATGAAACATAGTCCTGCTGGAGAGCGTTGTTAGTACGTACCAGAGTTTGAAAGTGCCTCAATGTGAGTCTCCATTTGGGTGGCTGTTCGAATCGTGTCATACCCGGGTCTATACGGTACTCAGATAATACAGTAACTTTGTGTTGGATGCGTGGCAACACTAGAGCAGACATACACGTCGTCAAGATTCCAGTAGAGCACATAAGGCCACCAAAATAGAAGATTTCCATATTCTTCATCAAAAACATCATAACTCTTTCACAGCTCCGCCTAGTATTTTGGAGCAAGTAATTGACTCCCTGCAGCATTCTGTTTCATCCCAAACCATTAGGCAGAGACTGTGAACAGCTGAAGTATGGGACTACAGTCCCAGGTGTTCACATTACAACACAAATTGCTGCACTCTGGATGGTGCTGTGACTGGGTAGTCTGATAATTGGTGAAAGGTGTCATGTTGTGTTTAGAAATGAATCATGCTTCTGTAATAATTCGGATTACCATACTCGGCGAGTATCACTGTGCCTGTGGAAAAGTTACAGCGATTTGAAAAGCACAGCGTTGTTACTCCTGGCGTTATGGTGTGGAAAACCAACAGGCATAACCTCAGGTCGTGGCTGGTAGCGACTGAGAGAAATATGTCAGTGCAAAGTTACGTCACGGGCATCCTGCGTTTTCATGTGTTACTTTTCATGTGACAGTATCACAGTGAAATTTCTTGCATAAAGATACTGCTCCAGACATGTAACATGTCTGCATGAACTGTTTGCATAATTCTGAGGTACTCCCATGGACAGCAAGACTCCCGGGCCACCTAGCGTGTCACAGGATGTCATAAGAAGCATACTGCAAGTCAGCACTGTGGCTAAGTGCCATGTTGTAAGAACACCCACTACACAAGGCCTGCTCTTCAGCAATCTGTAATTGTAGAAGTAGCTTCTGGAAAGAGAAACTACTACACCTTTACGCTACCACCAGGGCTGTGAAGTTCCTGATTTGATGGAAGAACTGGAGTATGATGTCATGGCTGCTCTGTAGCTGAGCCTTGCACCTTGACTTAGAGGGCACAACTGCTGCAGTTTTACTAAGAACAGGTCATCTGAATGGTATAAACAGCAAGAAATTTATCCACTTACCGTGTCATCAACAGCCACTATCTGATGGGAGCGGCTGGTGATCACTGGGTGAGTGCCTAAATTTGTTTGCAATAGTCCACACGTGAAGATGAACTTGCCAGCTGCCATCACCAGGTTCTGCCATCACCAGGTTCTGCCATCAATACAAGTTTCCAGTGCATGTGCTAGGTCTACGTGCAGCCCACTAGATGTCTTTCCGCGAGTGAGGCTTGGCTGTGTGACTGTCATCTGCCACTGATTGCCTTTTTGGCAGACTGGGCTCGATACAGAGTATCTAACTGCCAGGCCATAATCACATTGTGTTAGCAAACAGTCACTATCACAAGAGTTGGCACACGCTCCCATCATTAACAATGCTTCCTTGCTTTGCCTTTAGAAGCAGGCTAGCAGCCAAGGCCACCAACCGATGCTACTGCCCCAAATCAGTGCATTTTCTAATGTGCTGGCCACAGCACCTTGCCAGCTGCTCCCATCGCTAGGAGAGAACATAGTGAAGTGCCCTTCACTCTGGCAACTGCCAGTTCCAGCACACAATGAAGACTATGTTGTTTCCATAAAAGATCACTGCTTGACATCTACGCCGATTCCACTGCAGCCCCAACCCTGGGGAATGAACTAATGTGTATCCAGACACATAACACCCAGATTTACTTCCACACAGTCGCACTCACACCTGCCACTATAAGTGGTTTCGGAAGTTGTTACTGCTACCGTCAGCTCCATCCTGCAGCTTCATCAGAGCTAGCTAGTGAGTGGACTTATTATTGTTTCACTGTTCTGAGGGCACAGAGAAACTTTCTGGCCTTTCCTAGCTTAGAGGAAATGTTAATGAAGACTATGCTGGTACGGGGCCAGCGAGATGCACACAGTGCAGTCTGCTGGACCATGGGCCACAGTAGAATGTAAGCCGGACAGAGACGAATGAGCATAATTATAGCGAAGAAACAGTCCGCAAAAGTGGAAATCAACTGATATAAACGGTTGTTGTGCCGCTGCAGCTGGTAACGAGAGCTCTGAAGCATTGAAGCTCGTCGCCTGTTAGTGTTCTATTGTCGTGAGAGCCTGTGAAAAGTGGTTGAAGGATGATGAAATAAAGAGTGGGCCATGTGGTACTGGACGACCACACCACATCACAAAACGTAGTGGTCGGAGTATCCCCCAGTGTACAATCCCAGATAGGCAATGACCTATAGCAGATATGACGACAGAGCACAATTCTGGTGCTGGCACGTTTCGGACCGCACCGATCAATGGCCATTGTGAAAATGGAGCTCCACATCACATGACCACTACATGTTCCTTTGTTCACTCAGCGACATCGTCGGTCGGTGGAGAATCACTGAGTTTTTCCCACATAATAACAGAACCTGTCGTCTGTCGCATGTATCGCATTTCTTGTTACACCAGATCGATAGTTGAATCCTTGCGTCCATTATCCAGGTGAATGGATGCACAAAGCGTGCACCACTTCGCAGATTCAGGCTTGTGAGGGCAAAATCATGCTATGGGGTACATTGAGTTGGGTTTCTGTGGGATCTGTGGTGATAATTGAAGGCGTTATGACAGAAGTTAACGTTACTATGGATCATCTGCATCGCCTCATGCTTGAAGTCTCCACCCATGGCAATAACGTGTTCCAGCAGTATAACTGTCCACACTGCAAATTCAGAATCATGCTTCTGTGTTTTTAGGGGAATTATAGTGAACTCACATTGATGTCTTCCTCAGCAAATGTGCCTGATCTGTATCCAGCTGCGTGCCTGTAATGCACTATCCCGTATTTGGGTGTACTGCGAGACCTGTGCAAACCCATCTGGTGCCACATACTTCTGGAATCCTGTAGAGGACTGGTAGAATCCAGATCAAGCTGAATCTCTGTTGTGCCATATTTGAAAAGTGGATAAACAAGCTATTAAGCAGGTGGTCATATTGTTTGGCTCATCGGTGTATTGTATCCTTGCTAATCATCTCAAATATTTGGAATGTGTCTGGCAGTCTCTGAAGTGGACCCGCTCAAAACTTAAGGCTGCATGTTGAGCACATGACATACAATTCCTTACTTACTGGTCAACATCTTGTTTCTGAGTCCACCCCTAGTAATGTTCGGCCACTCTGCAATTCATTATCTGTGCGCTCGACTGCCAGACAACACATGGTCATGCACTTCTTAAAACACTTCATCTCACAGCACACTACAAGCCCTCTTAAAATGCAAGCAGCAGCTACCTTTTGAATATCTCACTGTCTGAATCAGGAGAATATGCCTTTTGTCTCTCTGCAAGGGTATGCGCAAGTGCTGATATGATGCCCATCTTCCTGATCAGTCCATCTGCTTTATCATGCTATGTTTTAAATTTGTGAATATCTTCGTAGTCGTAGTTAAATTCAGTTAAGCAGGTAAGTCTGCTTGAAGGGTTACTTAAACATAACAACCATTTTAATGGTGCATGGTTTGCTAATGCTTTGCATATCGTGCCATACAGGTAACACGCAAAGTACTAGACACTGTATATTAAGCTTAGAGTTTCCATTCTTGAGTAAAACCTGTCAGCCTTGTTTAATTGCCTTGCCACTTAACCCAGTGGTTGCTCATTGCTGTGTACTTCTTGTCTTAGAACACAAACTATTGCGTAGTTGGAAGTATCACTCGGATCTCAATCCATGAGTACCAACCCAGGGCGTACAGTTGTTGCCCCGTTCAACTTCTCTAAGGCAACATTCAACCATCCAATGGAACTTCACACCCTTCTTAACGGCAAAAGGGGCTATTAATACGTCCTAGGTAGCTACCATGTGTTAATGTAAAATGTCACTTCTCAATACTTAGTGCCAACCAATGTAACCTCTCACAATTTCTTTCAAACTGTGTGGATGTTCCTTCATATCCTTTGAAAATAAAGTAGTGTCATCGAAGCTATCCATGCATTGATGCTACATTAAATCTGTCTAAACATCCTATCTACCACTCATGGAAAAGCGGCTGGTGCATTTTTAAACCTAATAGCTCTTGCTTATATTACTAATGATCCCAAGCGATTATAAAGACACATTTAGAACATTCCTCTGGCATTACCTCCAACTGATGGCAACCACTCTTCAGGTGTAGCTTAGAATTTACACTGGGCAGAGTTGTCTAGATTACCCATAATATTTCATAACAGATATGCATCATTTATCATCTTAGTACTGAAATAGCTAGCCTTAATCCCAATAGGACACATGCACTATTTTCCTGCCTGTTGACGTTTAGGGTACAGTGATAATCGTGATAATCGGTGCTCCACAGTGACTATCACTCCCTATTACTTGTAATGTCTTACTGTAATACTTACGACAACGCAAATAGTACAAACGTGGCTACAAATTCTATTGTCAGCCGTCAATCGTGTTTAGCGTGCAGTCTTCAGTCCCGTTCACGAGTAATAGAATGTGAGCGGTGTGCGCATCGCACCCCCACATCGACACACGTGCCCCAAGTGAACGCGAGCAGCTTCTCACCAGCTCACGCGCCCCAGCCCTGGTTTATTGGATATGCTGTGGTAGAGGTAACAGCATTACTGGAGGCCGTACACCATGCTGTGCTTTGTAAACTGTAACTTCCGAAAATATTCCAGGGGGAACTAACAGTGGAACTGGAAAACACAGTTAAAACGAATTACCAGAGCATCTCGGTATTCTGTCTAGCTGACATGTAAGGGATTAGCACCGTTAGAGCCCGATTCCGTGTAATGGTTCAGTTTCTAGTGGCACGCTTCAACACATGGTATGAATGTTTCATAGTCTAGTTTCATAGCCCACCCTTAGCCATTAAAGTGGGAAGCTCTGGGAAAGTAGTACATGTTAGAAGACAGGATCTGATGTTGAGCTCTAAAGAAAAGGGTAGTTATGTGTTGATATCGGCAGACGAACGCCGTCGTTGGCAGTGGGAGCGGGTTCTGATATGTCTGACCTGATTGGCACAGGTCCACACGACCTGTTTTTACGGAACGCAGAAGCAGGATGATGCTCACGTGATATCGCGGCACTGCTCTCTTCCTTCCAAAGGGCTGGTGTGCATTGGATCTACTCGGTGTTCATACCCGGAGTTGTTATTGCGAATTGCTGTGAACAGGATCGAACCACGGGGATAATGAGACTAGGACTGCGAAGTAATGGGATACTAGTTAATGGAACAACTTGCAAAATCTCGGGAGCAGCTTTTGGTCTCAGAGCTACTACAATGGGGACAAACAACTACGAATGTGACACAGTTATTTTTGTAGTAGTAAGAAAAGCTTTGGAAGTACCTCCTGCCCAGAACCTAGCATACCTAAACAATAACTTGGAACCTTTCCTTCTCATTCACTGGATGAACTTACAGGAAGGAAAGAAGGGCACATTATTGACGTGCATATGCTCCAGAAGGTACAGCAACACAGTGGCGAACGACGGAACAGTTGAGTGTCACGGCTTCTTGTACAGTCGTAGTTCTGATTCCATTTTCCATAATCAGTATCTTTTTTACGCGGGAAACTGAGCAACCACTAACACTCAGTGCATCAATTACTCGCAGAACACAGGAATTAATGTAATGAGCATCCAGTTAAAGTGGTTGTTTGAAATAGAGTAAGCAGGATAGTAGGGCATTGTAAATATTTTTCAAACTATTAAATGTGTTGTCCGACTTTGCATAAATGTAAATGGTCAAGTTTTTCCAAAGCGGAGAGGAGTGTTGCGTCACTGTCTCACCTGGCACAGCACCACTCTTGTGACGACTCAGCAAGACGTTTGTGGTTAGCAATGAAGCTAAAATTAGTTCCAAAGATGATCGCTGAAGCCTCTTTCTCCATTTGTGAGTGATTTCTTGGAACAGGTATCAATATGTACCAATGAATAGGGCATGGGTTGCGCAGTACCACCATCGTTAAGGTGATCCAGCACTGCTCTAGTGCCATAAGGGAAAGCATCAGCAGCCAAAACAGGGCACTTAATGAGGAAAGGGTGTAAGGCAAAGTGATGAGTGTCGTAGGTGCTTCAGCTGAGCGTAAGTATTGTCACAAACAGCCAATCAACCTAATGGAACGGCATTGTTCGCAACTGGTTAAGTGGGTGCATAATGTTTTCTGCACATGGAAGGAACTTAGAATCATAATTTACTTTACCCAAAAAGCATGCAGTTTCTGTAGTTTTTGGGGGTGCGGAAGAGGGTCAACAGCCGGAACGTTGCAGTCAGTGAGCTGAATCCCGTCTTTGTAGAGAAAATGACTCAGGTACTCCACTTCCACCTGAGGAAACTGACATTTGTGGAAGGAGCATTTGAGCGGTGCACCACACAACGTAGTAAAGAGTGTGCAGAGGTAGTGCATACGGTATTGGGGTGTTGCACTCATAACTACTAAGTCATCTAGGTCAGTGGTGCAAGCAGTTCCAGTTATCTCCGGAATATTTACAGAGTTTAAGAGATCCCAAAGGGAAAACATTTGCTTTTTAACAAGCCAAAGGTTGTTTGTTAACCAGGATGTGCTACGATTCCTCATCCAGTGGGATGTGTAAATACGCATCGGCAAGATATATCTTATATATTCACCACCAAAATACTTTGTTAGGAGGAGGTATGCGATAGGTTTCCGTATTTGCCAGGGCATTGATAGCTGCCCCAACATCTCCACATAAGCGGAAGGAGCCTTTTCGTTTCTTAATTACCACCATGTTAATTGCCCAAGCACTAGTTTCGACAGTTTAAGTTAGCCCAGTCTCGTGACGGCGATCGAATTCAAGCTTAACCGACGTCTATAGGGAGACCCGAAGTGGAAATTCCGACAGAAATTAAGCACTGAACCTGGATGTAGAGAAATATGTACCTGTAAATTGGTGGCAATCTTCTGATCAGGTTCGAACAGAGACGCGAAAGAGGCACAAGGGTAGCCAAATTCCAGGAGGGCGACCGTTTCCGAGATGTCCTGAGCTTCGTCCATGATCGAAAACCCAAACAGGGAGAGAGCACCCTGGCGAAATGCTGCTGGCTGGGTGACTGTGGACCACTAACAGCGTTCTCGGTCATGTAAACTTCTTGTATACAGCTATAGTTCAGAACTGACATCTGATGGAAATGAACTGTCACTGTATGCAACCAAGTTGCCGCAGGATGTGGCCAGAGCTGGGTAAGCCAGGCGAGCTTATGCTGGGAGGTCACCAGAGGAACCGTCGCTACCACGTCTACTTGGAAACAGACGTCCTAACGAGCAGCCGCGGAGTTCATGTGTCCAGGTGCTTGGTGGTGAACAGTGCGGACATGCTCATCCTTTCCAGAAAGGATGCAGTGTACCAAGTGTTGTGTACAATCTTTACCTTGATGCGTTGTGAAATAATCAGAATAAGATGTGAGAGGCTGTTGATTATATCGGCTGGCAGGTCAAAGGCGACTGACAAATATGAAAGTGATGAGTCACAACCCTCCCAGCGGTGAAAATACTAATAACAATTCCAACCCTTTGGCGGAGCTGTACCAGCTGTATCTAACGACGAGCCGTAACACGTTCATTTGCTGCTGCAAGATCTCGAAAGATTTCGTGATTTCCTAAATATCTTACAAAGAAAAATCATGTAGCTCAAGGGCCGGCATGTATGCTTCCAAGAAAGCCTCAAATGAGATATTTCAAGACGGATTCGCGAAAGTGAAATAACAACGTCGACTCGGTCCTTGGAAATTTGTCACCAAAGAGCGATATTACTGTACTAGTTACTTGCGGTACTGACTAAATACATGGCGCGTCGCGACTACGCGGAATCATTGCGAATAATAGTTCGACAGCAACGAACACCTCTCACATGCCCGGATTTAAGTGGGAAGACAACTTCCTTAGCGAGAATAACGTCTGGAAAAACCCAGGAAAGGAACAGAGAACGTTGGAGAGTATTGCCAGGATCCTGAAATGCGTTGAAAAACTGCTTCAGTTGATGTAAATAAGTGTCCCAGTCTTCTTTAATGTCGTTAAACTGCGGAAACGCGTATGCGTAGGTCCCCACATGGGAAATGACCACTCTCTGAATGGCTTTTCACGCTGCACCTGCATGGTTTCTGACAAAGGTTGAATTTCCTGTCATAAACAGTCGGTTTGCTGCTGCATCTGCTGCTGGAATTGTTGGGCAAATGCTGCTGCGGCAGCAGCCGTTGCTGTTCCACTGGTTGCACGAGTTTCGCATCCGTAAGACACTGTTAAGTTTTCCTCGTCGCCAATTATTGTAACCAGAATCTAAGATGAACGGGAGACGCTGGCTGACCTACCAAGGGCGTCGACGATGAGTCGCTGAAAACCACCAAAAACACCACAAAGCCAAAGAAATTGTTATAGGCAATACAGAGGTACGTAAACAGGCAGATTATGGCACTGCGGTCGGTAATGCCTACGTACCACAAGTGTTTGGCGCAGCTGTTAGATCAGTTACTGCTGCTACAATGGCAGTTTATCGATTTAAGCGAGTTTGAATGTGGTGTTACCAGCGATACGACACAAAATCTCCGAAGTCGCGATGAAGATGGAATTTTCCCGTACGACCATTTTACGATTGAACAATGAGTATCAAGAATCCGGTAAAACATAAAATCTCCGACATCGCTGCGGCCGGAAAAAGATCCTGCAAGAACGGGATCAACGGCGACGGAAGAGAATCGTTCAAAATGACAGAAGTGCAACCCATCCGCAAATTGCTGCAGAGTTCAATGCTGGGCCATCAACAAGCGTCAGCGTGCGAACCATTGAGGTCGGAGCCGAAGGTCCACTCGTGTACCCCTCATGACTACATGACATAAGGATTTACGCCTCACCTGAGCCCATCATCACCGACATTGGACTGTTAATGACCGGCAAGATGATGCCTGGTCGGACGAGAGTCGTTTGATTGTATCAAACGGATGGACGTGTACGGGTATGGAGATAACATCATGTAATCATCGACCCTGCATGTCACAGGGACTGTTCAAGCTGATGCCGGCTCTGTAACGGTGTGGGGCGTGTGCTGTTGGAGTGCTACTGAACGTATAGATACAACTCTGAGAGATGACATTTAAGTAAACATCTTGTCTGAGCATTTGCATCCATTCTTGGCCATTGTGCATTCCGACAATCTTTGGCAATTTCGGCAGGACAATGCCACATCCCATACGTCCAGAATTGCTATATAGCAACTCGAGGAACATTCTTTTGGCTGTAAACTCTTCTGGTGGCCACCAAACTCCCCAGACATGAACATTCTTGACCATATCAGCGATGCATGCTGTTCAGAAGTGATCTCAGCGCCCTCGTGCTCTTACGGATTTGTGCACAGACCTGCAGGATTCTTTGTGTCATGTCCCACCATCACTACTTCAGACATTAGTGGAGTCCATGCCACGTCGTGTAGGGGCACTTTTGCGTGCTTGAGGGGAAGGGGGGGGGGGCTACACGATATTAGGCAGGTATACCAGATTTTTTTTTTCTCTCTCTTCAGTGTGTAACATCAACAATGGACGATCAACACCACGGAATGTCAGGTAGGAAGTGTAAAATAAATCAAGAGCCTAGACGTAGGAATACATGAAAACAAGCACCGTTGCGTACAAGGAACTTACGTAAGCGCATTTGGAACACGACTGAGGCTGGTGGGTAGGGTGTGGCCTGCGCGTAGTACTGTAGTGAGGACAGCTGCACTCACAAATATTTGGTGCGGCGCCTAGCAGTTGTCGTCTAGGTACATATGTTCTGGCGGGCCTCCCAACTTCGTGCCAGGATACCAGATGGGCACTATTCTTAAAGGGATTTGTTCGTTTCTTGTGTTTACTTTCTCTTTGTAGACTTCATCGTTGAACCCCAGAGGTACCAATCGAGAGCGGTTTGGTACGGTGACGTTTGTGGCCAAGAAACACGACCATTTCTATCGATGCGTCTTCTGAGTGAGGTCTGGTTTGGATAATGTGACAGATAACTGGAGCAAGTAGCGGTGTCCTCAACCTAGAAGAACATACCCTGCCTTGAAGCCAAAGGAACCGGAGGTTAGTTTTCAATAATGTCCACATAACCGGGCCCTGAAAGACGATGCAGTGACACAATGGGCCGAATCAGCTGCTTGTCTATCATACGATTACTATTTGATTTTCAGTTATTCTACGTCAAATGTCAACAGTGTTGAATATCCATCTCCTTCTAGAAAGTATTACATTCACTGTAAATTCTGAAAGGGGACATGCCTACGTAATGTCCGTCACATTCTTCGATGTGGAGGGGCGGTATATGTAGAATTACGTCGTATGTTTGTTAAAATACTACGTTCTACCAACAGAAGAGAATCTTCTACTTCATCCGCACTTTGTTTACTTGGGCAATTCCAGAAGGACAATGCGACATCCCATACGTTGGTATGAAATACGACTGCTGGGCACTGCACCAGTCCCACGAAAACACAAGTAAACCCTCCTAAATCGGGTACTCTCACGCTAGCGAATCGCCTTCTGTGTTCTGTAAAAGCAGCACCAGCGTTCCCATTACGAATCCCATGCGCATATACCATCTCGGCTAACTAGGCACTTTAAATTCCGGTGGATAGAGTGGTGGACATGTCATTTTCATTTCTGTGAGTTATCGATGTGCATGTCATAGAGAGAACAAGTTATGTTGCTGTTAAAAACAGTTTTTTGTGATGTTGTGGCACAGTCTTAACCTCTCCGGGGTAGTTGAAGTTGTGTGTGCTGTGTTGATTTGTGATTGTATTTGTAAGATGAAAAAGGATGGATATGATATATGGTACACTGAAAAGTGAAAGGAAATAAGATTTGAATAATTTTTGAATAATATTATTTTCTGAAGAGAAAAGTTGAGGTAAGACTGCAGAGACGATCACCTAATTTGTAGAAATGAGTATTGGGGTTTGCTTAGCTTTGTTCACTCAGAGCTGAGTGAAAGACCACCCCACATCCCTGAGTCCTGCATTAAGATATCAACTGATTAACCTGTTTGGTTTTTATAGAAATTATCTGTTAACATTGTACCCTTTTAAAATCATTGTTCACTTTGTTAAGCATAGTATTGTTCAGACAAATGTTACATGTGAAGATCACGCGAAGCTTTAATCGGTCGTTTTGATTACATTCTTCATTCTAAGATCGTTATCTTGGAATATCACTTCGTAGGAATAGTTACTTTCCCTACCTCACAAAACTGCCGTGGTGGCCGAGCGGTTCTAGGCGCTTCAGCCCGGAACCGCGCGACTGCTGCAGTCGCAGGTTCGAATCCTGCCTCGAGCATGGTTGTGTGTGATGTCCTTAGGTTAGTTAGGTTTATGTAGTTCTAAGTTCTAGGGGACTGATGACCACAGATGTTAAGTCCCATAGTGCTCAGAGCCATTTGAACCATTTTGATCCTACCCTACTATATATCATTACGCATTACCACATTGCACCGTGTGGTATGCAACAGTTTGAATAATTATTTAGAAATAGAAATCTAGCTTAGGCACTTCCTGCTTGCTGTTCACTGTTGTGCTTTCGAGAAATCTGCAGCAATATTTTAAAGACGCGAGGTAAGTGGTAATTTTGATTAGGACCAGATAATTGTTTTATTCCTGTTGCGCGTTTAATACAAAGAGAAGTGGCTTCACACCAGATACGGTTGAGTTTAAATTAGGTACCGGTTAGTCAAAGGTTAGCAAACGCGTTTAAGCTGGAATGGAGGCAAAGTTGTGCTGAAACAAATATATAGTGAGGAGGTTACAACATGCTTAAAGTACATGGTATAATTGTAAAAAATCCTAATCACAGTTGAAAGATTTATTTATGTAAAACATAGCGCAACTGCACAATTTGAATTTCTAAACAGAAGTGACATTCGATAAATAAACTCATAGCGTTTGAAGTACCAAATTGCGATGCAAAAACTCATATGTATAACCAGCAGTATCTCTGTAACCGGTGCAAATTGAACACATGTTGTACGAAAAGTCTCAACCTGCTGCGCTTGTTTGTTTGCTGCACTTGTCAGGCTTAGATTCACAAGGTAAGAATGCTGAAACTTTATCCTTTATATGACTGTATTTATAGGACTGCAATAGCTGTGCTTTTCATTCAACAATTGCGAGTATCTGATGAAACAAAGCGTTGTAAGTGAAAATCGCATCCAGTGAGCACTTGTTTTCTAATGCTATTTATCGTAGAGAAATATCTCGAAGGTTATGATATTCGTCGTGAAATTTGTGCTCTACTATGGAATTACTGAAGGGTGACGATATCATCGGAATATTTATATATAACCTCAGTTGTATTTGCTGATGAGTAACTAAAACATTTTGTCAGTAAATAAATCCACTATGAACTCCACCCTATTTTATGTGGAAATTTGTTTGAAAAGAGCATTAGTAATACACAGTAATTGTTTGAAAAAGTTTTCCTCATGGTCAAGTTATATATTGCAAAAAAAAAAAAAAAAAATTGCGACACATTCAAGATCTGTATTCGGTGGTAGCAAGCTATAGCTCGTGCATATTCAGGGGTTGTGTTGTTAATGATCCTTTAGTCACCGTTATCGCCGATGAGATGGCGCTCAGGAGGCCTGGCTGTGCATCATCAGCTTTGACTCGGAAAGCGATAACTGTGCTTAGTTTAGAGGTCGACAGTGTTTGCAACATTTATTCTAGAGTTCAACCATCCCTCACAGACGAGGACTGACTCCTGTGGAACAGCTTCAGCCACTTTAACGTGCGAACAATTGGGACATCCAGGAAGCTGAAGGAACGTATCGAGGATTGATCCACATGTTAGGCACGATGCATCGGCGGTATATCGCTAATTTAAACAGTGGGCCGTGAAAAATTCCAGACTTGCATACGGGGTTCAGGACGTTCACGTGATATGTATTGTCCGAGCAGTGGTGGCCGTCCGAAGATCATCTAGGAACAGAATATGGGTACTTAATGTAACTGATGTGTTATCTGTGGCTCTAAGCGCTGCCACTGTGACAAGCACGGAAACGACAGCTCAACAAAGCACTCTGCGTGTGCACCAACGTACCAGTCAATGGATGTCAACGCAATGCATTCAAAGTCACGTAGTGATTCCCATATCGCTCAGTGGGAGTCGAGTAGAATGGTGAAGAAGACGTAAACTTCTTACGTCCCGCGTCATGACAGCAAATTATTTCTCACTTTGCAGATTGCCAAATACAAAAAACATATGCAACTGGACACTGGTGCACCCGTGAATGGTTTGAACAGAAGCACATGCCGACCTTCAGGCAAGTCCTACGTATGTCACACACGACCTTTTTTTTTTCTTTCGATGGACATGACATTCCTGAACTAGGTATCTGACTGTATTTGCCATATTTTGTACAGTTACAAGAACAGCCTCTTTCGTGATTTTTTTATTGGTTCTCTTTATCTGTTTTTTTTTTTGGCACACCCAAGGCATAGTCTCTCTGCGAACTCCTCTGTACATACCAATTCGGTAGCTGAACTCTATGCTGAATTCAGCAACATTTCCCAGAATGGCCTAGGCAAAGCTAACACTTTTGAGGCTCATGCTACCATGAAAGACAATTCTCAGCCACAGTTTTCCTGAGCTCGTATCGTCCATCAAGTATCAGAGATTAAGTGGGATAAGAAATCTTGTCCTGGGAGGACTATGGTGAAGGGGAGGCATCGGTAACAGCTCACGATCACTTTTAGTGTTTCTCCAGGGTAAAGTAAACAGTGTCGTATATATTGCACAGGAAGTAGTGTCGTATATACTGCACAGGCTGCTATCCTCATGCTGCGATCATTTCTTCGACAGGAAAATTTTGTGCATTTTCATCAGGACGATTCACGTGTCCATGCGATTGCTGCGGCGCATTGTGCTCTATCTGGGGTACAAAAATTCTTCTGGCCTGCATGACCGCCAGACTTCTCGCGAAATGAATACGCGTAGGATATGATGAAGTCGGAACTTACAAGAGCCGTAGCTGAACCGCAAAAAAGGCGCAAGTTGCTTAATGTAGTCTATCGCTGGATGCCATCCACCATCTTTGTGGTCGTTTGTGGTCGGCGAGGGAGGGGGGGGGGGGGGGCGGCTATATGTTTACTGAAGCACCTTGGGAAATCTTAACTGTGACGCGTATGTTACATTGTGTCTCAAATCATCGCATACTCCTACAATAATGAACTAACTGCCACATAAGTTGTCAGTGAAATAACCAAGTTCCTGTGAGCGTTGCAATTCTTCCGAATGCATAGGAAGCCTCGTTCTGCAAGACGATGAAAGGAACAGTAATGTGACAGCAGGACAAATGACCGCTGGTGATAAACGCCACAGCAGCGTCAGCACCGTCAAGAGAACGAAATAGAGTCTCAAATAGAACAGAGCAGCTAGATGAGGGTGATATACTTGTAAGTGACTACTGCGAAAGGTATGAGAACGCTCCAGAGATATTAATATACCGGGTGATCAAAAAGTCAGTAACAGTTTGAAAACTTAATAAACCACGGAATAATGAAGATAGAGAGGCAAAAGTTGACACTCACGCTTGGAATGGCATGAGGTTTTATTAGAACAAAAAAAAAAGAACACAAAGTTCACAAAATATCTGACAAATGGCGCTCGACAGCAAAACGTCAGTGGCTGCGCATGACAATCGTGTATAAAAGGAGCTGTAATGAGAGAGAGAATCAGATTCGCCAGCAGTCGCAGCATGTTGACGTTACCTGAAAAGGCGCTTTTGGTGAAGCTGTATTATCAGAATGGGGAATGTGCTAGCTCAGCGTTACGATCCTATCGCCATAGGAATGGGATTCGAACGGGTAAAGGTCAGTTGACAAATGCATCTCTGCCGAGAATGATTTCGAAGTTCGAAGACACGGGTTTTTTAGGCGATAGACCCAGTAGCGGCCGACCGAGCACAAGGCGTAATGCCGCTGAGACAGTTCAGGAAGAAATGGAGACTGTAGCGGGTTCGTCTATGCACAGGGAAATCAGCGCTCGTGCAGTCGCACGTCGCACCGACATTCCATACACTACTGTTTGGTTGGCACTGAGGCGTACCCGCCGATGCTACCCGTACAAAATCCATCGGCATTATGAACTGTTACCTCGCGATTTAGTGAAGCGGAGGAAAATTGCCGTGTGGCTGTTTCGAAAGATGGGGGAAGATGACGATTGGTTGGGTAACGTGTTGTGGACCGACGAAGCTCATTTCACGCTCCGAGGGTCTGTCAACGGCCACAACTGCAGAATTTGGGCTACCGAAAATCCTACAACTTTCGTGGAAACTCGATTTAACTATGAGAAAGTCACGGTATGGGTTGGATTTACCACATGTACCGTTATCGGGCCTTTTTTCTTCGAGGAAATGCGTGATTCTGGTTTTGTAACTGTTACCGTGACGGGTGAAGCTACGCTGATATGTTAATGAATCGCATCATCCCCAGCCTGGCTGATAAACACCTGCTGGAACGTACGATGTTTATGCAGGATGGCGCTCCACCCCATACTGCTAGACGCGTGAATGATCTCTTGCCGCCACTTTCGTCATTCTTGGCATAGCAGGTCCCCAAATCTCAGTCCGTGCGGTTATTGGATTAGGGGTTACCTGAAGTCGCAAGTGTATCGTGATCGACCGACATCTCTAGCGACGCTGAAAGACAACATCCAAAGCCAATACTTTACAGTGCTGTTCACAACATAATTCCTCGACTACAGCTATTGTTGAGAAATGATGGTGGGCATATTGAGCATTTCCTGTAAAGAACATCATCTTTGCTTTGTCTTATTTTGTTATGCTAATTATTGCTATTCTGATCAGATGAAACGCCATCTGTCGGACAAATTTTAAACTTTTGCATTTTTTTGGTTCTAATGAAACCCCATGTCATTCCAAGCATGTGTGTCAATTTGTACCTCTCTATCTACATTATTCCGTGATTTATTCAGTTTTCAAATTTATGCTGACTCTTTGATCAGCTGGTATATTAAAATAAGTAGGCAGAACACAGAGGATAAAAGATGGGTGTGACTAATAAGTAAGAAAATTATTCAACAAATTTAATTTTAATAAACCTATGCAAAGAGTGAAACGATAAATTGTCATTAAAGGTAAGATTGTATTGTAACATTTGCCCCCAAAAGGGAATCGCAAATGATAAGTCATAACGCTAAAGGAATAACTGTGAGTGTATTACTTCATTTAATCATTTACATACGAAAGAACTTCAGGAAGACTTCGATATACTGAAGCGGAAGTCTCAGTTATATTTGAGGTAACACAGAGGAGATTATATGCATAAGTACGAGAACATTGGTTCAAAAATCGTTCAAATGGCTCTGAGCACTATGGGACTCAACTGCTGAGGTCATTAGTCCCCTAGAACTTAGAACTAGTTAAACCTAACTAACCTAAGGACATCACAAACATCCATGCCCGAGGCAGTACGAGAACATTGTTTCGAGATAACGACTAGGGAAGTTTCATAATCAACATTAAAGTTTGTTTGTCACAAAGTCTCTCAATAAGGTTGCACAACAATCAGATTAAAGCATATGAAGACATAAAAAAAAATTCTCATGGGATTTACCATTGTCCGTATTGTAAGAGGATGACACCCTGCTGGACTAGTCCACTGCACCGAAACACAAAATAACATTGTACGACCAGATCTCTAATCTTCCTAATCGCATGTGACCAATTGCTGTGGAGGTAATACAACAGTGCAACAGAATTTCGAGACAGGGAGCTGCAGCCGTCACCTGTGCAAACAATCCGTCGGCGGTTGTCGGGAAAACCATCAAGCGTTTTTCAGTCTTGTACATCAATATGAAAGCAGGAACCTTCTGAGGCGTCCGACGCGGAGTCAGTACCGCTGGGAGCCGAGAAATAGTGTCTGCTTTGGCGTGTAAAACCAATGGGCTGTACACTATTTCATACTCATCTATGGAGATGAGCGGAGACAAACGCTGCAGCATTTGTGTCATCCATGGAGGGACAGTCCTTGAAAGGCCCGGGTTTCAATGACGCTCCGAGGGGCTGTAAAGTCCCAGATGGCAGTTAAGTGTGGCTGCGAAGAGTGGATACACTGAAGATGACATGAAAAATATATTTAGTCTGAGATTCGAAGAATGAACACTTTATTTTACAACACTTTATCCCAGAATTTGAGAGTGCTTGAAACAACTTCCTAAGGTTCGGAATCTGTTATTCGGGTGTACAACATGAAACTAAAATTCCGTACAAATAGTTCGTACAGAAGAAACTATAACAGTCAACTGTTCTAAGTAAGTTATAAAAATAGCAGATGTAGAGGCGTTGCATAGGGAAACTACAAATTCTTCAATAATCTCTTGTAAGGGTTAATAACATAGCTCGATGTGACTTTTCATCCAAGAGAGGCAGTAAACAAGCGTCATGAAGATCAATCTGGGTAAAGACGCGACCGGCGCAAAGCTTGTTCGTAAGTTCCTCAGTCCGTGGCAAAGGAAAAGGGTCGAAACGCCTGTGGATATTCCATTACCTTGAAACCTGTTCATACGCGTAATTGCTGATGTTGTGTGTATAATCACCAAAGGAGATGTCCATTGACTAGCTGCTACAGGGCATAACACACCATTGTCCTCCCAGGACAAGATTTCTCAAAAATGGTTCAAATGGCTCTGAGCACTATGGGACTCAACTGCTGAGGTCATTAGTCCCCTAGAACTTAGAACTAGTTAAACCTAACTAACCTAAGGACATCACAAACATCCACGCCCGAGGCAGGATTCGAACCTGCGACCGTAGCGGTCTTGCGGTTCCAGACTGCAGCGCTTTTAACCGCACGGCCACATCGGCCGGCCAAGATTTCTCATCCCACTTAGTCTCTGATACTTGATGGACGATACGAGCTCAGGAAAACTGTGGCTGAGAATTGTCTTTCATGTACATGAGCCTCAAAATTGTTAGCCTTGCCTAGGCCATTCTGGGAAATGTTGCTAAATTCAGCATAGGGTTCAGCTACCGAATTGGTAGGTACAGAGGAGTTCGCTGAGAGACTATTGTCTTGGGTGTCCCAAAAAACAGATAAAAAGAACCAATAAAAAAAATTACGAAAGAGGCTGTTCTTGTAACTGCACAAAATATGGCAAATACAGTCAGATACCTAGTTCAGGAATGTCATGTCCATCGAAAGAAAATAAAAGGTCGTGTGTGACATCCGTAGCTTGGACTTGCCTAAAGGTCGGCATGTGCTTCTGTTCAAAACATTCACGGGCGCACCAGTGTCCAGTTGCTTACGTTATTTGTATATGGCATGAAGCTGGATGTAAGAAGTTTTTACGTTTTCTTCACAATTCTACTCATTCCTTCTTTTTTTTTTTTTTTTTTTTTTTTGGTCATCAGTCTATCGACTGGGTTGATGCGGCCCGCCACGAATTCCTTTCCTGTGCTAACCTCTTCATCTCTGAGTAGCACTTGCAACCTACGTCCTCAATTATTTGCTTGACGTATTCCAATCTCTGTCTTCCTCTGCCGTTTTTGCCCTCTACAGCTCCCTATAGTACCATGGAAGTCATTCCCTCATGTCTTAGCAGATGTCCTATCATCCTGCCCCTTCTTCTTATCAGTGTTTTCCACATATTCCTTTCCTCTCCGATTCTGCGTAGAACCTCCTCATTCCTTACCTTATCAGTCCACTTAATTTTCAACATTCGTCTATAGCACCACATCTCAAATGCTTCGATTCTCTTCTGTTCCGGTTTTCCCGCAGTCCATGTTTCACTACCATACAATGCTGTACTCCAGACGTACATCCTCAGAAATTTCTTACTCAAACTATGGCCGGTATTTGATATTAGTAGACTTCTCTTGGCCAGAAATGCCGTTTTTGCCATAGCGAGTCTGCTTTTGATGTCCTCCTTGCTCCGTCCGTCATTGGTTATGTTACTGCCTAGGTAGCAGAACTCCTTAACTTCGTTGACTTCATGACCATCAATCCTGATGTTAAGTTTCTCGCTGTTCTCATTTCTACTACTTCTCATTACCTTCGTCTTTCTCCGATTTACTCTCAAACCATACTGTGTACTCATTAGACTGTTCATTCCGTTCAGCAGATCACTTAATTCTTCTTCACTTTCACTCAGGATAGCAATGTCATCAGCGAATCGTATCATTGATATCCTTTCGCCTTATATATTAATTCCACTCCTGAACCTTTCTTTTATTTCCATCATTGCTTCCTCGATGTACAGATTGAAGAGTAGGGGCGAAAGGCTACAGCCTTGTCTTACACGGTTCTTAATACGAGCACTTCGTTCCGAGTCGTTCACTCTTATTAATCCCTCTTGGTTGTTGTACATACTGTATATGACCCGTCTCTCCCTATAGCTTACTCCTACTTTTTTCAGAATCTCGAACAGCTTGCACCATTTTATATTGTCGAACGCTTTTTCCAGGTCGACAAATCCTATGAAAGTGTCTTGATTTTTCATTTGCCTTGCTTCCATTATTAGCCGTACCGTCAGAATTGCTTCTCTCGTCCCTTTACTTTTCCTAAAGCCAAACTGATCGTACCTAGCGGATTCTCAATTTCCTTTCCCATTCTTCTGTATATTATTCTTGTAAGCAGCTTCGATGCATGAGCTGTTAAGCTGATTGTGCGATAATTCTCGCACTTGTCAGCTCTTGCCGTCTTCGGAATTGTGTGGATGATGCTTTTCCGAAAGTCAGATGGTATATCGCCAGACTCATATATTCTACACACCAACGTGAATAGTCGTTTTGTTGCCACTTCCCCCATTGATTTTAGACATTCTGATGGAATGTTATCCATCCCTTCTGCCTTATTTGACCGTAAGTCCTCCAAAGATCTTATAAATTCCGATTCAAATACTGGATCCTCTATCTCTTCTAAATCGACTCCTGTTTCTTCTTCTATCACACCAGACAAATCTTCACCCTCGTAGAGGTTTTCAATGTACTCTTTCCACCTATCTACTCTCTCCTCTGCATTTAATAGTGGAATTCCCGTTGTACTCTTTAATGTTACCCCCGTTGCTTTTAATGTCACCGAAGGTTATTTTGACTTTCCTGTATGCTGTGTCTGTTCTTCCGACAGTCATATCTTTTTCGATGTCTTCACATTTATCCTACAGCCATTTCGTCTTAGCTTCCCTGCACTTCCTATTTATTTCATTCCTCAGCAACTTGTATTACTGTATTCCTGATTTTCCCGGAACATGTTTGTACATCCTCCTTTCATCAATCAACTGAAGTATTTCTTCTGTTACCAATGGTTTCTTCGCAGCTACCTTCTTTGTACCTATGTTTTCCTTCCCAACTTCTATGATGGCCCTTTTTAGAGATGTCCATTCCTCTTCAACTGCGCTGTTCCTTACTGCTGTATCTATAGCGATAGAGAACTTCAAACGCATCTCGTCATTCCTTAGTACTTCCGTATCCCACTTCTTTGCGTATTGATTCTTCCTGACTAATGTCTTGAACTTCAGCCTACTCTTCATCACTACTGTATTGTGATCTGAGTCTATATCTGCTCCTGGGTAGGCCTTACATTCCAGTATCTGATTTCGGAATCTCTGTCTGACCATGATGTAATCTAATTGAAATCTTCCCGTATCTCCCGGCCTTTTCCAAGTATACCTCCTCCTCTTGTGATTCTTGAACAGGGTATTCGCTATTACTAGCTGAAACCTGTTACAGAACTCAATTAGTCTTTCTCCTCTTTCATTCCTTGTCCCAAGCCCATATTCTCCTGTAACCTTTTCTTCTACTCCTTCCCCTACAGCTGCATTCCAGTCGTCCATGACTATTAGATTTTCGTCCCCCTTTACATACTGCATTACCATTTCAATATCCGGATACACTTACTCTATCTGTTCATCTTTAGCTTGCGACGTCGGCATGTATACCTGAACTATCGCTGTCGGTGTTGGTCTGCTGTCGATTCTGATTAGAACAACGCGGTCACTGAACTGTTCACAGTAACACTCCCTCTGCCCTACCTTCCTATTCATAACGAATCCTACACCTGTTGTACCATTTTCAGCTGCTGTTGATATTACCCGATACTCATCTGACCAGAAATCCTTGCCTTCCTCCCACTTCACTTCACTTCACTGACCCCAGCTATATCTAGATTGAGCCTTTGCATTTCCCTTTTCAGATTTTCTAGTTTCCCCTACCACGTTCAAGCTTCTGACTCGTAGAACGTTATCCTTTCGTAGATTATTCAATCTTTTTCTCATGGTAACCTCCTGGTAACCTCCCCCTTGGCAGTCCCCTCCCGGAGATCCGAACGGGGGACTATTCCGGAATCTTTTGCCAATGGAGAGATCATCATGACACTTCTTCAATTACAGGCCACATGTCTTGTGGATATACGTTACGTGTCTTTAATGCAGTGGTTTCCATTGCCTTCTGCATTCTCATGTCGTTGATCATTGCTGATTCTTCCGTCTTTAGGGGAAATTTCCTACCCCTAGGACAAGAGAGTGCCCTGAACATTCTATCCGCTCCTCTGCCCTCTTTGACAAGGCCGTTGGCAGAATGAGGGTGACTTCTTATGCCGGAAGTCATCGGCCGCCAATGCTGATTATTTATCAAAACTTAGGCAGTGGCGGGGATCGAACCCGGGACCGAAGACGTTTTGATTATGAATCAAAGACGCTACCCCTAGACCACGGTTACCACCACTACTAATTCCAAAATGTGTTGAAATCTAGGATCAGGATATTTAAGACTCTGTTCGAGGAGCTAGGACCTGACACATTTAAATAATGGCGTCACTGGTACCACTAAACTAATGGCCACATTTTCTCTTGAATTTGGAATTCTGTTTAAGTCCATTTAGGTCATCCACACGCTGCTTATATGTCTGATAGGATAGCAATGCAAGTGAAATTATTTCTAACGCGTAGCAGCTGCCATATTAATCTTTTCATCATCGTACTTGTCCAAGGCAGCAATTACTTCATGTTAAGCAAAACTAACATACAGATGAATGGAAAACAAAATTGAGGATCTGTTAGCTGACGGTCTGATGGCTTTAAGAAAGGCAAAGATACCAGGGAGGCAGTTCTGAAATTGCGGCTGCTAATGGAAGCAAGAATGAAGAAAAATCAGGACACGTCCAGCGTTCGACAATGTAAAATGGTGCAACCGTTTTGGAAATTCTGGAAAATATAGGAGTAAGATATAGGAAATGACAGGTGACATACAGTATGCAAAGGAATCAAGAGGGAAAAATAGAAGTGGACGACCAAGAAAGAGGGTATGGCAGGGATCTAGTCTTTCAATTCTGCTGTTCCATCTGCACATCGAAGAAGCAATGACGGGAATAAAAGATCACTTCAAGAGTGCGATGCAAATTCAAGTTATAAGGATGTCAGTGATAAGTTTCCATGGTAATGTTGCTATCTTCAGTGAAAGTGAGGAACAATCGCAGGATTTGGTGAGTGAAATAACAGCCTCATGAGTACAAAATATGGACGGAGAGTAAATCAAAGAAAACAGAAAGCAGTGAGATGTAGCAGAAATGAGAATAGCGCGAAACTTAATATCATAATTGGTGATCACGAAGTAGATGAAGTCGAGGAATTCTGCTACCTTGCTGCCCGCTGTGGCCGAGCGGTTCTAGGCGCTTCCGTCTGGAACCGCGCTGCAGATACGGCCACAGGTTCGAATCCTGCCTCGGAAATGGATGTTTGTGATGTCCATAGGTTAATTACGTTTAAGTAGTTCTACGTCTAGGGCACTGATGACCTCAGATGTTAAGTCCCATAGTGCTTAGAGCCATTTTCTGCTACCTAGATAGGAAAAGAACCCGTATCGGACGAAGCAAGAAAGACATAAGGAGATGACTAGCACTAGCGAAAACGGCATTTCTGGCCGAGAGAAGTCTACTAGTATCAAGTTCAGAAAGAATTTTCTGAGAATGTACGTTTGGAGCACAGTATTGCATGCTAGGGAAAAGTGGACTGTGGGAAAACCGGAACAGAAGAGAATGGAAGTATTCGAGATGTGGGGGCTATAGAATGATTTTGAAAATTAGGTTGGCTCATAAAGTAAGGAGTGAGGTGGTTCTCTGCAGAATCGGCGAGGAACGGAATATATGGAAAACACTGAGAAAAGGACTGGGCCTTGACGTTAGGACATTTGTTAAGACATCCGGAAATAACTTCCATGGTGGCAGAGAGAGCTGAAGAGAGGCAAAACTGTAGAGAGAGAAAAAAAGATTTGAGCACATTGAGCAAATAATTGAGGGCGTAGGTTTCAAGTGCTACTCAGAGTTGAATATGTTGGCACAGCATAGGAGTTCGTAGCAGGCCGCGTCAAACCAGTTACAATATTGATGGCTCAAGAAAGAGTGAAAGATTTTGACAACGTTGACTGGAATGCAATGTTTGAAATTCTGAAGATAACAGGGGTAAAATACAGGGAGACAAACTACTAAAATCAGACTGCCGTTTAAGTGTCGAGGAAGTGAAAGTGGAACCGTTTTGAAAAGGGAGTGACATGAGTTTGTAATCTTTCTCCGATCTGTATATTCAGCAAGCGATAAAGGAAACCAGAAAAAATTGCATAGCAAATTACAGGGAGGAGAAATAAAAGCTTTGAGTCTTGGTAATGACATTTCAATTCTATCGGAGACAGTAAAGGATTCGGAAATGCGGTTGAACAGAATGAGCAGTGACATGAAAGGAGGATATAAGATGAACATCAACAAAAGTAAAAGAACGGTAATGGATTGTAGTCGAATAAAATCTAGCGTCACTGAGTGAATAAGAATAGAAAATGAACACTGAAAGTATTAGAAGAATGCCGGCCCGTGTGGCCGAGCGGTTCTATGCGCTTCAGTCTGGAACCGCGCGACCGCTACGGTAGCGGGTTCGAATCCTACCTCGGGCATGTATGTGTGTGATGTCCTTAGGTTGGTTAGGTTTAAGTAGTTCTAAGTTCTAGCGGACTGATGACATTAGATGTTAAGTCCCATAGTGCTCAGACCCATTTGAACCACCTTATTAGAAGAATTTTGCTATTTGGACAGTAAAATAACTGATATAGGCCGAAGTGGAGATTATATAAAATGTATACTGGTAACGGCACGAAAATTGTTTCTTAAGAAGAGAAATTTGGTAACACAATATAAAGTGAACTGTTACAAAGTAGTTCCAGGCGTTACATGTATGACGTGTAGCCTTGCAAGGAAGTGATACGTTGACGATAAGCAGTTTAGACAAGAATAGAATACAAGGTTTTGAAATCTGTTGCTGCAGAGGAATTCTGAATATTAGATGGCTAGATCGCGAAGCTAGTGAGGAGATTCAAAATCTAAATGGAAGGAGCCTAAATGTATTAAAGAAAGAATGAAATGGTAGAGCACATTTTGGGACTTCAAGGAATCATCAGTCTAGACTGTAAGGAAGTGTGGGGGTTAAAAACTGTTGCGAGTGCTCAAGAAATGAATGTAATTAGCGTGTTCAAATAAGTTTAGGATGCAGTAGCTAAGTGTAAATGAAGATTATTACACGGGTTCGAGTAGTGTAGAGAGCTGCATCAAACCAATCTTCGGATAGAAGACCATAAATATAACAACGGGATAAGCGCAGAGAACAGACTGATGTCATCACAAAACAAGACTAGAACTGGATCATTATTCTCAGCCATTCTGTAACCATTCTGAGCCGTGTATGGACTGGTGCTACACCTTGTGTTTAGATTGCATTGGTTTTCATTTTCTTCCCCTGGCATGTTTGTTTGATATGTTGTCTGTCATTAAGTGGCTGATTGGTTGTCTTTTCCCTCTGCTATCGATATCTGCGTTTTTGCTTCCGGGAAACTGCTATAGAGGAAGTGAGGCCTTTGACCGGTTGTAACCTCGTGTGGTGGCGCGTAAGTAGGGACGTTGCGCACAGAGAGTGTGGTGGACACGGGAGGGCAGTGTGCCTCTCCAGCGCGAAGCAGGCGTGGTCGGTTGAACCGAGTCGCCACGTGAAGTATGTCGGTTGCCTGTAACGAGCGGGTCGAGTTGGCGGAAGAGCTCCCCGCGTGTTGTTTGTATACAGAATCGCCCCACGAGTAATTGCTGTTCATTTCGCCTTGGTGGGACGTTAACAAGCTTGCTTAAATCCTCCGTTTCAGCACTGGAGTTTAAAATGGGACACCTAACATGAAGGAACGGTCACTACTCGTAAACGTTGCAGAGAAGACGTGAACTCCGGTGACAGAGCGTGTTGTCGCGTGACCGTGGCATGTTGGGTACGCTGGCGACGAGTGCACGGTCGGATGTGTGGATCCTTGCCATCGGAGGTCCTGTACTGACTGTTCGAGCATAATTGCAAGTTAAGTTCGTGGAAGGTTTAATCATTAAGTAATAATTTTGTGTAACCAGCGTCTCTTCGGCCTGTCACCGGCACCGGTGTAATTGAAGTCAGTGATCTTTCCCCCTCCTCTCGTTACTGTCTGATGGGAGGTGTAGTTTTGGCAGTTTGTTTCGCTATTCTGTCGTGTGTTATGAGTAAATTTATGCTTCTTGTTGGTTGATCATATGGTCGCTCATTCAGGATTGTGTGGTGTAATGATTCGTTGCACGGCGGTAGCTCTAATTCTGTCAGCAAGTTAAGCCATCTTATAAGAAGTTTTCGCTGGCTAAAATTCGGTGCAGTGACCAGCCTGAGAGTGGCAATTGTGTTTACGGGCGTATTTAAATTGGTCAGTATTCTGTCTAGCCTGAGCATCCCTGAGTGGGTGATTTGTGGCCGCCGTACTCGGGTTTGTAATATGTTATGCTCTAATGATATTCCAGGCCACTTTTGTTTAAAAGTTTTTTAAATTCCTCCAAGTTTGTAAATTCATTTTATTGCCATTAATCGTGTGTTTGCTGACACCAGCTTAATTTTTTTTTTTTTAATGGCGGTGTTAGTAGCTTCACTACCTCACCGTACTTTATTAACGAAGTTCTGTATTTACTTTAGTACCGTGTTTACTAATGTTCTTTAAATTTTTTTAAATTGTTGTATTGCTATAAATTACCTTGCTTGGCGTTAGCGTCGTGTTTTAAAAGTTAATTGCTGTACTGATAGCTTCTGTGTTTTTTAATTTTTTAAAATTGTTGTATTGCTATAAATTACTAGATTTCCTTTAGCGGCGTGTTTAAAACGCAGTTTATTGCCGTACTGCTAGTTTGTGTAAGGTGAAAATCTCAACTCGACAGTAAACTACTAGAAATTTGCCCCGTTTCCCAACTTGTGCTGTGGCTTTTAGTAACCGTAACCACTGTGTATGTCAATTCATTCCACGGAGGTAGCTACTGTTTTAGTTATCTTGGTTCAGTATTGCGTTAACTTAATTAACAAACGGAAGTTAGAATTACTCCTATATTGGCAGGGTGAGTGCGGAGGAACTTGACAGTCTGAATGTGCTGAACAGTGACAGAACCTCCACCTCACTCCTCTTCAATCTGTAAGGGGTGTTCAGTGTGTGATACTCCGTGCACCGGAGTTCGTTAGCGAACACGGGCGCCAGCACGGCTACTGAAATTCACTGGAAGTAGTTGGGCGGAGGAGTTTGCCGCGCCCGCACGCCCCCTCCTTGGTCAGCAGCCTGCCGACGGACACTAGCGGCCTACCGAGGACTCGTGCCGATGCGGGCGCACCAGCAGCTTGCGGCGTCCGCCGGCAGTCTTCGCCACGGTCCACTCGTCGCAGCAGCGACCGCGACACGGAACTTCCCTTGTGCTCAGAAGCATTGAGGGGTAACGCGGTGGAGCTGCGATACCCAATCCACTAAAATGAAATTTTGGACTGGAATTCAAGAGAGAGGTATGCCAGCTGGCGATCCAATTTGTCCAACAGACATGGCCAGAAGCGAATGGCACTACGAGCGGGAGATCCAGTACCTGCTTAAAGGTGCCTGGAAAATTCCATTCCACCTATACAATACTGGAGGCAAAGTGGGATCAGGATTCCGGATCATTTCATTAGAAGTTGACGATACCGGTTCTAGATAGACGGTTATTTCTATTTTTATACGGTCTTCACGGCAATTGGTCTATCCATTATTTTGAATGAAAATAGCCCATTTTGTATACGCTTTATTAGCATTTTCATCTTTGTATAAAAATAGACATCACAAGATTAAACAAGAGGAGTACATTTTGGAGGAATAACTTTAATTGTACATGTCGGTCATTTCTTATCATCCTGAAAGATTTCGTCACATAATTCATGCATTGCTTGTCCTCTCTAAAGGTCAATAACAAATAGAAACTGTTATTATCCCACAGAAGACATTAAACAACCTTCAAGGATATGAATACGCTGTCCTGTAGTTAATTTTCGAGAATTAGAAAATATTATTTTAGGTCATTAACTTCATTTAAAACTTGTTATAAGTTTAAAACAGTTTTAAAAATATAAAATGTTACCTGAAGGCGGGATCTAACCTGGATCGCCCAGGTGGCAAGCGAGTCCGTTCGCTATGCTCTTGGAGTAAGTTGATCGATATACGCACTTAAGACTGTAGACGCATATTTTCTTCGAATCTTACGGCTTGTGCTCTTTACAAATCTTATTGGTGATCACCCTTGCGGTGTACTACAAACCTGCGGAGTCTCTTCCCGAACTTAATATCCGAGACCGTAAAGTCCCCTTGTTAGTGATGTTTTACGAACGTGAGAAAACAGGTCTTGAAGTTTGTCACGTGTTTGACCATTCGACGTAGATAAACGAACAACATACCATGGTATCACATACTAAAATATCTACACCTAAACCAGTCACACCCTGTGTATTGGACGGAGAGCAGGAACATTTTCTACCATGCGCAAGGACCATTAAGATGCAATCACATTATGTAATTACGGCTAATCAGCTATTACATGAAGAGAAACATTCAATATACTAAACGCAGAAGTGAAAGACAACGACATGAGATTTCTTAGAGGCTTTGTAGAATTATTTTAGGGCAGATACATGATTATAAATTTGTAATACCTCTTTGGTGCGATAGCTAGAGGCTGATGATAATAGGCTTAGGAAATGACAAACAGTACAGAAAGCAGAACAGGATTATGGGTGAGCCAGTACCCACCATTACACAGTAATAGGCCCCCCTACTGTCGACATGTCAGTGCACAACAACCTCCATACCTTCGCAGGGATGCTAACTTGATGTTTTTGGAATCTGCAACACAGCAATAGAACGAAGCCTGGTGTAGTGTGTGGTTTGAGATGGAACGCCCACTGACAAATTTCTACGATTTTAATGTAAGACAAGGACTTTCCAGAGTGTTTTTGTACTATTTAATCTTACGAACGCCGAAAGCAAAGCGTGTGGGAGTGAGTACATAATATTCTGAATAGGAACCCATGTCAGGAAACGTACCGTTTCCATTCAATGACGGTTTAAATTCAGATGTTACCTCATCCACTTCTACATGGGGAGTGGAAATTAGAGTGACAGAGTACAGTTATTAGGCAACAGTTCGAAAAGAAACTTAACGATACAGCCATTTATGACATAAGAACGTTTATTTCTATTAACACTTGAACGCGTTTACACTAATCCAAAACAGAAAGGAACCCAGCATAACGTACGTGCGTAGTCTTGCCGATATATTAAAACAGTGGCTCGATATGGCGATCAACAACGTTGTCACAGACGCTTTACCTACGAAGCAAGTTCTGGTACACAGTCTCCAGCCCATCTGGTGTCTTTTCAGTGTCTAGTGCAGCGGACAGAATTCGTGCCAGCAGATGTTCCTCTGTCTCTACTGGGGTTTTGTAAATTAAACTTTGCATAGGACTTCACAAGAAGTAGTCTGTAGGAGCACACGTCATCCCGTTTACCGTATTGCACACCAGATCAAGCATCTCTCAGACTTTTCTCTTTGCCTCAGCAGACGTGCACGCATTATACATCTGAATTGAAACCATCGCAGAACGGAAACGGTAAATTCCCAGACAAGCGTTCGTATTCAAATATTTTGTATCCACTCTCAACAAGACCTAGAAGTTTGTAACAGGACTTCTGAACACCTCGTATTTCTGTTGGTAGTGTTCTGAGGGTTTTAACTCCATGAGCTGAGTTTTACAAACTGTTGGTGAGAGCAGTGTATCTCGAAATGCTTTGTTGAGCTGTGTGCAATACAGAAATGCGATTGAATGCATATCGTTATTTCTGCAAACTTGAACGACACTTCTATGCAAATAATGTCGAACGAGCCACTCTACAGGGCATGAGTACATTATTAGTATTTTAATGACTTTTTTTTGTTCTGCTCTTTTAACTTCACATTATAAGTAGGCTTTTTATATTTTTTATATTTTACTTATTCTTGCAGGCTACAAATATTTAAACAAATTTTTCCCATTGAATAGAAGGGGCTGTGCAGGAGAAGTGACATTTGGTTATAATCAAACTTGGTTTTCTACCTCTTACATATTTAATGTAATTGAGTAAATAATAAACAATTTATTGTTGCTTCCTGTTCAATTCCTTCTCAGCCACTGACGGCTTAAATAATGCTAATTGCAGTGTTTGTCTTATTTAGAAGTGCGATGAAAAGCACAGGCACTGCTGTGACTACAGCCGTTATGAAATACTTTTAATGTTTTTGCATTTAAGAATTGGACAACTATGACGTGCATAATGCCAAGACGACCATGAAAATTTGTGCCGGAAAGGCACTCGAACCCGCATTTCCAGCTTCGAGCGAGCGGTCGCCTTGACGACGACCGGAAGTTCGGGTCTGGTCGTGAGTCGTGCTCGCATAGTCTGATGGTAAGACAGCCTTTCGCGATAAGCGGGAAATACAGGTTCGAGTCCACCACAAATTTTCGTTGTCATCATTCCATTATTCAGCAGATGGTTGTTTATGTTCGTAAATGCGAGTACATTTTATGCTTTAATAATGATTGATGAAGGTATTTTGTACGGTACCGTAACTCTCACAGTATTGTTATAGTATCACTTAGACCGACAGACAGATAGACGGAGAACTATCTGCCTGCATGTCCGACTCTAAGGCCAGGCGCATAATGGGAAGCAGCCGAAGAATCGCGGGGCACGGCAAGGCAGCATAGCAGGGGAAGTACTTTGCGGCATAGCGTGTGTGCATATTAGGAGGCAGTTTCTATTGTCGTGACCACCCTGCAAATGCACGTGGTTTGTATGCCGTCCGACACGACGTGGCGCAGGCTGAAGCTGGCACTGTGCTGCCCTGCCCTACGCCGTAGTATCCGCTGTTGTATTTTCACCCATAAGTTAGAAAAACCTTCGCCAAGCCAGGCGCAAATTGAGACACAGCCAACGACGGGCATGGCATGACAATGCAGCGAAGTTTATTTGCGACTGGCGGGTGACAATGCAACAGCACAAATTCAGGCACAGGGCTTCCACCAGCGCCACGCAGTGCCCTGGACATAGTTTAATCTGCGAGCGCCACTAAGCTGACGAGCTACATACAGACCACGTGCTCTAGCGGGGTGGACGTAACAGTGGAAACTTCCACCCAACTGCGACACGAAGTATTTCCTTCACTGCGCTGCGCTGTCCTTAAATGCTTATTTTACCATTTGTTGTCTGTCTGTCTGTCTGTCTGTCCGGCCGTCCGTCTGTCTGTCTGTTAAGATCCCTTTTCCTCAGGCTCGGGTAGAGGTAACAAGCTATAATTTTGCCAGTTTTTCGATATACGGTCCCGTGGCTGCGTAAATAATGTAAGCTTCTAAATCTGTGCAATTAAAAGATACGGCGATAAAAACTCATGTTAAAAAAAGTCTCGAAAGACTAGAGGCAGGACGTTCATATTCGCAGTATATGTACATTGGCATGCCCTGCATAAATGATTACCGTTTCAGTCATCTCGGTTCAACACCTGTCCTGTTGACTAGTAGACACGTGGTCCACCACGGGCGCTGACAACTTGTTCCATGCGTTGCAATACCGAAACACTTCGTGCGACAAGAGCAGCAATTTCCCAGATGTATGCATCACTTTCGCTCATGACGGTACGGTTCGCTTATTACGTCTGCGAGGCATCCTGCACGTCTGATCAGGTGGCACTGATCCATTATCTTCGGTTTATAGCGACAACGAGAACCGCAGGCACATTTTAGCTATAGGTAGTGTTGCACCGCGATGTTTGATGTTGTGGACCTTGAACCCGCGGGTCGACATGGTTTGTCTGCTAATAATTTCTGCACAACACGCCAATGTACATGTCTGGTGGATATGAACGTCCTATCTCTAGTCATTCAAGGTGTTCTGTTTTTTTCTGAACGTGAGTATGTCAGATATTTTGAAACTCGCGAACTCATCACAACCTGTAACTGTACGATCTATATACTTCTCGGGCCTTATGGTCTAGTGGTACAGCACGTGGTTAAGTCACGGAATCGGATGTTGTCGGACCATAGATTTACCAGTCTTCGTTTTAAACTAGCCATCACTTCTCAACGCTATGATGAAAAATGGTTCAAATGGCTCTGAGCACTATGGGACTTAACATCTGAGGTCATCAGTCACCCAGAACTTAGAACTACTTAAACCTAATTAACCTAAGGACATCACACACATCCATGCCCGAGGCAGGATTCGAACCTGCGACCGTCGCGGTCGCGCGGTTCCAGACTGAAGCGCCTAGAACCGCTCGGCCAAACCGGCCGGCCGCTATGATGAGTTGGCAAAAACAAAACGTGGTTCGGATTCGAAGTTAAACTGTACGTCCCCTTTCATCAGTTTGATAATTGGGGAAGTTAGAGACATTAAGGTCGCCGAGATGGCATCCAATAAAAGGACTTGCATTGCACCACTGTCGTTACAATCATCATGCATACACATTACTAAGTTTGTTCAGAATCCTCACAGCGCGAGTCCTACTCACACTTGTTGCGTATTTCCTTCTGGTGCTGTATGTGTGGGCACCAATGTTCTTCTCAAATTGTGACTGATTCCTTATGGCGAATCTCAATAACAGAAATACGAAGTGTGATTATGCAGCTAAAATTTTGTAATCATTGAGGAGGAGCCTACATATCTACCTAGGTTCAACTTCATATTTAACTCTTGCTGCTCGCCTTTGTGAAATCAATGCTTTCTTTCTGAGTGATCAGTTACTCGAGAAAAGTATTCCGTAAGACGTTAGTGAGTGGATACATGCAAAATTAAATTCAGGAGATTGATTCTTTTCTAGACTAGCAGTTATACAAAGAGCGAAAGCAGCTAAACTTAATTGCTTGAGCAGCTCAACAATATGCTTGTTTCCGTTCATGTGTTCATCAATATGCTCACCCGAACCTTTGAGGCATTGTACTTGTTTGTACAGAGTTCCGTTCGTGTGCCACCTTACTTGTTGGTATGACTCTACTTGTCTTACAGATCTTAACAGGTGAGTCAGTTTTCAGAGAACGACTTAATAATTTTTTTGAAAACATCATTCTGTTGCTCTCTCTCTAATAAGATTTAGTATGACGCCAGTATCCTTTGCAAAGAGTACCAATTCTACTTGATCAACATTAAGTGGTAAAACATTCATACGTGTAGGGATAAGGAGTGGTCTCCAAAATTAAACTTTTTCGGTCTCCACGATTTCTCCTGAGCTACGAGAATATTCCGTCGTTCCTGCAATGCTTGAGTTGAAACTTCCTGGCGGATTAAAACTATGTGCCGGACCGAGATTCGAACTCGGGACCTTTGCCTTTCGCGGGCCCGTACTCTACCAACTGAGCTACCCAAGCACGTGCGCCAGGAAGTTTCATATCAGCGCACACTCCGCTGCAGAGTTAAAATCTCATTGTGGAAACCTCCCCCAGGCTGTGACTAAGCCAAGTCTCCGCAATATCCGTTCTTTCAGGAGTGCTAGTTTTGCAAGTTTCGCAGGAGAGCTTCTGCAAAGTTTGAAAGGTACGTGACGAGGTAATGGCAGGAGTAAAGATGTGAGGATGGGGCGTGAGTCGTGCTTGGGTAGCTCAGTTGGTAGAGCACTTGCCCGCGAAAGGCAGAGGTCCCGAGTTCGAGTCTCGGTCCGGCACACAGATTTAATCTGCCAGGAAGTTAGCGCACACTCCGCTGCAGAGTGAAAATCTCATTCTGGAAACTGCTTGAGTTATTTCACACAACTTTTTAGCATTCTGTCTGTTAAGTATGACTCAACCCAAGCAGCTGTATGGCCTTTAATTCATAAAATTTTGTCTAAGACGCCTTGGGAAGATCATAAAAAACATAAAATGGCGATATTTTATTTGTAATGCTTTTAACGTACGTTGAAGTAGAGTCAAAGCTCGCGTCCATCTATCCCCCATATGTAATAATCATGTGCCACAAAAAAAAAAAAAAATCCATAACCTGTAGATACGTACCTATAACCTAACCGTATGTTAGTTTATGAAACCGGAGCCGCTACTTCAATCAAACAGCTCCTTACTTTGCCTCAGAAGGGCTGAGAACGTCCCGCTTGCCAACAGCGCTCGGCAGACAGGATGCTCAGCCATATAGGTGCTAGCCCAGCCCGGCAGCACTTTACTTCTGTGACCTGACGGGAACCGATGTTACCACTGCGGCAAGGCTCTTGACAAATTTGACGCAATTTAGATCTACTGTTATACAAATACCGAGAATACGTTTAGCGAGGATGATCTCTCGTTTAGTAACACAGGACTAAGTAATACTTACTTTCTCACATGAGACTGTGCTGTGTGCCATGCACTGATCAGCCCATAGTATAATATGTACACTGTAATATCGGTCGTCAACAAATCATGTAGGAGGTTTTTATTTACTGACTTATGTTCCTGACACTGTGAGTAACGGTACTCAGTCTGCAGGTATTGGATTGGTGCTGACGTTCGTAGAGTTTTTGTTCTTCATGCTGGTATTCCGTTTGCTATGTGTTTATTTGTCGATTGTCATGTTTATTTGTGGTGCACTGTTGATGTCTGAGTTCAGATATTGCCATTTTGTCATTTGGAGATACTGAATGGAGTTGTGCACGCTAGAAAATGGAGTGACAAGTGGAAAAACCGGAAGATTTCCGACATATTCTTTTGCTTGAGCTTCGTAGAAGAGAGTCAGCAGCGGAGACACATTCGTGCCTTATATGGGGATAATGCAGTTTGTCAGAACACGCCGAGATAATGATCTTGTTGTTTTAAGGTGGATCGTTTTGACGTTAATGAATATCGACGTTCTGGAACAGCCTTGTGGTTTGATGAATATCGTTTGAACGCATTAATATCCAATGATACTCGTCATTATGTTCGAGAACTAGTAGATGTTTTAACTTTGATCATTTGCATGCTCAGGGAAGGTTCAAAAATTACCTGTATGTGCTCCACATGCTCTAATCCAAATTACAAAAATCAGCAGGTGGCCACATGTACTTCTCTATTTGCTCGCCATCAATTGGCTCTTGAACGACGCCGACCATTCATATCCTTTATCGTTAGTGGTGACGAGAAATGGAGAAATGGTGTCTTTATGCTACCATAAAGAAAATAAATAACTGGTTGAGTCCCAACAAAGCAGGACCTCCTCGTACAAAGACGTGCAAACATCCGTAAAAGATAATGTTATGCATCCGGTGGAACAGCGGCGGTGTGGTGTACTACGAAAGGCTTCGTCGAGATGTAACCATCGCTGCTGACATTTATCGTCAACAACTGAGAAATCCTGCAGACGCAATTCGAGAACAATGACCAGGAAGGTGTTGCTACACCGTGACAACGCCCGCCCGCTTTCTGCTAGGCTGATAAAAAGCGCTACACAGGCTTTTCACTTTTTACTCTTTGTCGAACAACGTTCAAGGAACTTCTATTTCCGGATGAAAATGAGCTCCCAATATAGCTCAACAGGTTCTTTGCCTCAAAACCACGTAATTCCTACATTTGCCTCAGCTGTTAATGGTGAAGGAGAATATATTATTGATGACTAAAGTCTACGTTACTCGTATCTGTTGTGTTTATTAAACGGATGGACAAACGCTACAGACTTATGCAAGAACCCAATAATAATATCGTACCACTCAACCACACTCTCAAGTTTCTTGCTCCTTATCAAATTGTTTCAAGGTGATAGGTCTCATCAGGTTGATATCACGTGAGTGCCTCAGACTGATTTTTAAGAGGACTCTTGTATCGCGATACTGTATAGTATGAAGAACTATACTGTCAGTTTAGTGTGTCTAGAGTGATACTGTTTTGGTGACGTCTATCAAAAATAATTACTTATCGGGCGGAGGGAGGGAAGGAGGTTCCCCTTAAGGCAATCCTCAATTACTCCAATACTGACTATCTGTTTAGGCTATTCCAAATTCGCGTAATTATTGACAGTATACTTCCGTCCCTCTTAATTACAATACGAATTGACGATGCAATACGGCTCATTTGAACAGTAATGACAACTGCTCAAGTACTATTTCTTTTATTCTGAAATGATATTATCGTTTAATTTATTTTCGATTTGGTTAACATGGCATCTTATCCCAAAATGGTGTCTGCAGATGACAGCGAGCTTGAGCGCTATTCTTCAGTTTCACCTGTAGGTGGCCATTTTGTCAACTAACACAAATGATGCCTCTCTTTCACATGTGTTAAACATAAAACAAAACAAAACTGTTCAAAATAACTGAGAACATGTACGGTCTCAGATTGTGAGGGAAGCAGGCAACGGCAGTAAATATTTACGAAATTAAATTTTTCTTTGTGTACAAAACAGCAATCCAGATAACGGCAGTCTACTCGAAAACAGACATGTGTGAGATCAAAATCTGCTGCTAGATAAATTAGCGTGTGGCTCAATACCATGCACAATAGGGTATTTGTCACGTTGTCAATAACATGGTGGGGATTCTGTTGCTCAACAGTGTTCTGCTCCTCGACAACGGCCTTCCTGAGACCATCCAGATTGTGAGACATTATCCTGTGACGACGTACTGCAAGATCCATCTGGCTCCAAGCGTGGTCAGTAGCCGTTATCAAAAACAGCAGACTGTCATTCGCCCGATTCTTTCTCCTGGACTGAGGAATTTCAGATGTGCACGATGTTTGATGGCACCATCCTTATAAAACTGATCGAGAACCGCTACGGACTTATGCACGAACCAAATAATAGTAGTATCGTACCATTCAACCACACTGTCAAAGTTCCTCTCTTTATCAAATTGTTTCAAGGTGAAAGTTTTCATCGGGCTGCTATCACTGCACATTCACCAAATTGTCTTCAATAGCGGTGAGTGGCATTTTACATCCGTATAAATTACAAGCCACAAATATTAAACAACTGCGTCCCTACTGAATATGTAGGAAAGCATACTTGAGACGTTCTTTGATAACTGGTGGCCTCCACATTTTTCTACGACGATAATGGCACGATCCAGATTCCATTACAGATCTTCCCACTGCCCAGCATCTCTGCAACCCTTGCCACTGAAAGTTCATGTTGTTGTTCGTATTGAACACGCTGAGGCCTTACTGGAACTTTGCAACAGCTGCTCGCCATTCTGTGTCGTCAGTGGTTCCCATATTGCCTCTATAAATGCAGTGCACAGTTATACTGCACTCTCTTTAGGATACTTAGAGCGACCCTACGAAATAAATTTTCAAAATCTTTCATGATCTCATTTGAATGTTTGAATGTTTGGATGATGGGCTACGCCAGTTCGTTTGGGAATTCAAAGCTATTTCAAGCATGTAGTGAATCTTCCAACCATGTTAACCGAATAAAAGTGTACAAAAGTAGCATTCTCTCGTTAACTGTTGAAAGTGTAGTACGCTTACTGCTATCTCTACTGCACAAATGCTTGTACGTAACGGTAACGTCTCAACAAAAGCCACCTGTGCGTGCACTCAAGTCGATTCCGAGGGCCTTCTAATTTCTCTGGTCTTAACAACTACTTCCCTGGCGTCCCGCAAGGGGGCAGCATTGCTGCTCTTTGAAGCGATTTAATCGCCCGCGCCTCTCAGAGAGGCTTATCTTGCCAGCTGCTCTGGATGCCCACAGGCGCGCTTGTCGAGGACGGGAGTTCTGCGGCGTATTGTGGTTGACGACCGTTAGTGGAGAGAATGCCAACGCCTTTTGAATAATCAGTGGTTCCTTTTGCCTTCGTGGTCTTGGGCTGCGTCTTCTGAGTCAGAACAGCTCCCATTTCTACTGCCGCAGTTGGTGGAAGTGGTCCTGTCGGTTATGGTCTGGCAAAGAAATAATTATGAGCACTTTGCCATGTAATTGATTAAGTTTTGGAAGCAGCTCGCGGAACCTCCTACTATTTCACAGAGTCCCTCATCTCAATTTTTTTTTCTTCTTAGCTTTCGCTTGAAACCGTTATTTTGACCTATGTTTTCTGGAACTACTAGTGAGAATCTGGGTGAGAGGAAGGTATTAGACCACAGAAAAATTTACAGAGTGTTATTTGAATTTTTAATTTAGCAGAGTTCACAGGTAATAGCAAAGATCGTTAAACTTTAATCATTTACACGTTATGAACCAACTTGACCAAGCTGTCTTGTAAACTGGCAATCAATAAGGATAACAGGAAAGACGGGAATTTCCACTCTTTCCGAATGTAGAATTCAATAATTATAAAAAACTTTCATCACAGCAGTTCGGAAGCAAGTTAATTCATCGCCTCAACTCATGGGTACAGCTGTTCAAATTGTGACACACAATTCGATAGTACAACTAGAACAGAGAAAAGTGTATAATGTGAACTGGACAGTCGATATAACTTGTCAAATCAAGCGAACATGGAACATAAACAACCTTGGCACTAAAATAATCAGCTGAAAACAAAATGATTACCCAACCAGAAAAGTAATTACATTTTAATTTATCTCTTCTCATCAACATGTGGCCAACCATAAGCCCTTAAACCAATAGCCTAAAACATTAAACTCTTAAACCCATTCCAGTTCTGCGGGTAAGTTTGAAACGTCCCCTTTGAACAATTATACATGACTGTGCTTAAACTGACACACAATATTTTGTTAGCGCTACGCAATCTGACTTTCAAAATTCCCTACAAAAGAATGGCCCTGACTAACATTAAACTATACCTTTCACAAATCACTTACCTCACAAAAATCTTCGCTGCTCAAGCAACTGCAATACAGCGAGCGCCACTACTGCCAGCTAAATAAAAGATTCAAACTACTGAAGGCACTAACTACTGATAGGGATAGTTAGCAAATGAAAGATATTAATAGAGAACAAACAATGTATTTACCTTGATATCATGATATATAAACATAGCAATTCATGACAAATTTCAAAACTCCGCCATCTCTCTCCCCACATCCACCACTGCTGGCGGCTCACCTCCAACTGCGCAACGCTACGCGCTGTTCACAGCCAGCTGCCTAACACTACAATGGCGAGTATTACAACAATGCAAAGCAGCCACAGACTGCACACAGCACAGCCAGTGATTTTCATATTGAGCGCTACGTAACGTTGCCAATAAGAAAACATAAACAGCCTACTTACATAGAGAAAACATAAACAGCCTACTTACAAGTTGTTTGGGGGAAGAGACTAAACAGCGAGGTCATCGATCTCATTGGATTAGGTAAGGATGGGGAAGGAAGACGGCCGTGCCCTTTAAAAGGAACCATCCCGACATTTCCCGGGAGCGATTTAAGGAAATCACGGAAAACCTAAATCAGGATGGCCGGATGCGGGATTGAACCGTCGTTCTCCCGAACGCGAGTCCAGTGTGCTAACCATTGCGCCACCTCCCTCGGTCTAGATTTGTAACATAAACGTTAAATGCATTTATAATAAGACTAGGAGAACTTCACTTAATGCACGCAGTTTAGTCTTTTTCTCTTTCAGCAGTAAAACAGGTAGCGTAAAGCAAATGACTGTGCAGTACACAGGTTACAAAAAACTGAAATGTCTTATAACAAATTACAAGAGAAATTATAATGCTATAACCGATGATTAAAAAAATTTTAGCGAGAATTATATGGAGCAGAATCTAGCTCGGCTTAAGATTTAACCTCTGGTTGTACTATTGATACGTCGATGCTTCTGACACATGTAATGCTCACCTTTATGACTGCAGTTGAGTCACTTCTCCAACATGCTTAACTTGGTTCTGAAACCTGTCCCAGTGATCTACTACCAATACGCTGCTGATAGTAAATGGAGTCAAATCGCTGCACACAGAGACGAGTAGTTTCTGCGCTGACCGTAACTCGCTTCATCCACTAAATTTCAATCCAATCTCATAAATCATCAAATGATTCCTGGAACTGTGAAGGTGGTAGACTACAGGGCTGTAATACCGATTCTGACATGCTTCTGGCGACTGAAATTTGAATCGTCACCGACCGACTTGCAGACTTGCGACTTAACTGTGCTATGACTAAGGATTCGTTGACCTATCAACCTTAATTCTCTAGGACTTAGGTATCTGACTGACTGTCAGCAGAGACTGTAAGAGATGGGCACCTCACCGCCGGTGACACGGCCTCATAACGGGCTAGCAACGCAACACCATAACTATCACTGTCGATCCATCGCAATCGAGATTGTACCAAACTAGGGGATTCTTAATCTGGATATACATCATTGGTAATCGGAATATGCGCCATTTATTCTTAATACAGATGTAAAAAAGGCTCATTTTTTTCCAATTGTGGTTAAATTATTGCGTGATTAAGCGTAATTATTGATTTTTTTAAAAATTATATGTTCAGGTGTTCCAGCTTTACCAAACACTTGTATCTCCAATTGTCTATTGACTTCAAAGCACTCGTGGGTTAAAAACAAAGTGTTTCTCTTTCTTTATATTTACTACGCGAATGTCTAAGACCTATGTGCAGCTTATTACATAATTTTAATGTGTAGCACACGTGTGTTTTTGATTATGAGCTGAATCATGCACCTGCGTCATGTGTGGTTGACCTAAAGCTGATTATCTTATGTTAGCTAATGCATCCATTTTCAGCTTCCTTTTCATGCTGCTTGAAATATGTTGAAAAAATAGAATTGTTCTTCGCTCTTTTGTGGGTTGTTGTTTTAAAACTGAGCAACTTTGCAAAGATTCATTATCTTACTGAATTTATAAGATCGTCTGAGTTAAATGTTTTCTCGATTTAAGATTTTTTTTCTTAAGTGTTCAAATTGCCATTGAGATAGTGGTCATTATAAAGAGTGTCTCTGCGGAATAGTCTTAAATTTTTATCAGATTTGTGGAATCAGAACTGCTAAAAATTTAAATTAAAAAGCGGAAATATTTTCTAAAATATTCGTATTTTGTATCTTCAGCACGCTAGTAACCCCCGATCAGTTCCCCCTGGCCGTATAAAATTAGGCTGGTGATTTTGTTGATGCTGGTTTATTTTGAGAAATTTGTAGCATTTGCATTACTTTAACCTGTGATTTCATAGGAGACTGTGATTCTAGTCTTCAATACACTGAAACATTACTCCTTAAAACGGAGTCTGAACCATATGCGAGTAAGGGAAACTAAATTTGTTTTAATATGTTGTAGTGACGAAAACTTTCCCGTAGTGTCACTTTATAATTAAAGGTGAATTCAAACAATAATCAGAACAACAGGCGTCATGCAACTACTAACTATAGGTTTATATGAATCGCACTTTATAGATGTGTCTCTGCATCGTAACCAAGTAAATGGAAGAAATATGGGATAGGGTAATAGCAAAATTTTATCTTCAACACTACGTCTCCACAGGCATTTGTCCTTAAGTTCCACAACAACACGAACTCTCCTGAAGAGCTGAAAATTTTATATAAACTAATAATACTATTATTGCTCAATGAAGTTCACTCCCTCTTAGCTTCAGATGGTAAGTAAAGCGAAGGTAGTACATTCTTAAGTGAATTCCTGTAGACGTATGGAACATATGGAAGATTTACTTGAATGGAGATCAGAGGCATGGAAAATAGTTTCATGAAACTCCTAAATTATTTGCACAGTCAATATATTGCTCATAAATGAAATATAAAATATTTTCTTTCATAAAAAAATTCAATTGCACTACATGTCTTTACGCGACAATCGCTTTAAAATAGACATAGAAAACATCATACAGGTCATATTGGTATTAACGGTAGACATATTATTAGATGAATGGAAGTGCGATTAGATAAGCGACTTGAAAACTTTTTATGATTGAATCAAAAGTAGATATTTATTCCTGCGTATTAAGAAAAGTTTTGAAGACGATCAAAGACCGAATGTTTCCTACGCAAATCACAACTGCAAACTATATCGCGGAGAAAAAAAAATAGTGATCTCATAAATCATGAAACATACAATTGCACGAATACTGCGCAAGCTTGCTAGTGGTGCTTTCATAATCATAATACAAAGGTTTGTGCTAAACAGGCCAGTTCGTCCGCTCAGCAGCAAGCGGAAGAACCGATTCTCCAGACTAGAGAATCCCTTTGTCTGTCGACCGATGTTGCCCAGTAAGCTTTACAGCTAGATGGATCACGTCGAGGTTAAGACGACTTACTAAGACATGGTGAATAGTTTCCACCCAGTGGTACACTGGCAAACAGTTAGACGACCGGAAATTCCTTCAGACAGACCTGTGCACACCAATGTACACAGCATACAATGTGTCTGACAGCAGTCGTGACTGATATTGGCAGAAATCGGTTATTTGCGTAAAGCATCATATGAATCCACTGGTAGTTAAAGTTAGAAAATTATTTCTGCCAATACCGGCTTCTATTTTGTAACTATTTCGAAATTCCCACTCACAGTTTACATGAATTTCACTTGTTTCATTTTTCGTGATAAACAAATTAAACACATCGGCGTGCTACGAGAGAAAATAACGACGATCCAAACTCTCACCAACGATGTACCATATATAAACTGTCTGTACCAAGACGCTGTAGTCTAAAAGGCGTCCGTGCCTCTAATTCTTCTACGTTTTTGGTACTGCAACTTTGAAACCCAACTGCATCGTCCACATCTGTCGGACTCACCTAACGTACCTAGAGGACGGCTCACTAGCACCTTACACACAAGCAAATGAATTCTGAGAATGAATGTAGCTTGAAAATACTGTTCTGGGGGAAGTTGTTACACCTGTAAATGAACCACAAACGAATATGGTAAATGCTTAATATATTGTCGAAGCGCAGTGTCCTTCAGTTCCATATATGTACATCAGTTGTAGTAACTGCACGAAGTTCCAGCTGCTTCGATCAAAATTAGCAGTGCACTAGCGAAGGTAACCTTTGTCGTTCGGACTCGTGCTAACGGTACGCTAGATAGTTGCACCATAACACAAACATAACTTCCCATAGTTCTTCCCTGTTTGAAAACTGTACCAGGCACGCGGGTACGGCTGCAGTATTACCAGGATGGTTCAGGAAATACTGAAATTTCCAAACAAACGTAAAATCACGGAATTCACCTCCTGTCGTAACCCAGTAGTCATCAACGACAATAAATTCACAACACTGAGGCAGCATACATCGGTGCAGTAAAGGCAACCAAGTTATCTACACATATAGTACTTAAGGCGTCGCGACTGACAAAAGCTTTGCGCATCGCCTAAGTCAAATTACTTATAATTATCAAACCCAATCATTTACTACGCGATTTGTCTGCAAATATTTATGTAATGCACACAAAAATATAAAGCGTATTTTCCCCAAACTGCGGACCCGTCACGCAATATCGTACACACTGTCCTGCTTCAGGTACCAGTCGCGGTGTGTCGAACAATGACCAGTCATCCTCAGTGGTGCCCCACTAGAGCTACAATGACATCCACTTACACCTTTAACAATTGGTAATGTTTTTTATATTAAAACACCTTCCCGTCGATAGCTCCAAACGATGTCCTTGCAGAGCCATATCTGCAAGAATTTTACCTCTGTCGTGACTACTACAGTCCGTAACATTTTTTCTGCTCAGGTTTCTCTCTGAAGTTTTATATCAGTCTAGACTCATACATCCGTCGGGAACGAATGAGAACGCGCAGCAGCAGACAACGCATTATTTCGGTTCAGGACACAGTTCATATCCATCCACCGTTCGAACGTTTCCAGAAGCCGTAACCGCTGCTAACACCCATAAACAGTTTGTATTTCAGGGCATAGAATCTATCGAAATACGGCAGACAGACTGCTATGAAGGCTATGAACATAGATTTTCACTGAAGTAAGTACATTTTATTTATTTAACGATATATATAACGCAGAACACTGAGTTTACCTGCACTATAATAAGATACGTCAATTACATACGTATACAGGTGTAATTATTATTTCTAATTCCGAATAAAATTACCCCGTATTACACTGAAGAGCCAAAGAAACTATTACACCTGCATAATATCGTAGAGCCCCCCCCCCCCCCCCCCCCCGAGCACTCAGAAGTGCCGCAACACAACCTGACATGGACTCGAATAATGTCTGAATTAGTGATGGAGGGAATTAGCAACATGAATCCTACAGGGGTGTCCATAAATCCGTAATAGCACGAAGGGAATTAGCAACACGAATCCTACAGGGGTGTCCATAAATCCGTAATAGCACGAGTGGGTTGAGATCTCTTCTGAACAGCACGTTACAAGGCATTCCAGATACGCTCAATAATGTTCTTTTCTATGGAGTATGGTAGTCAGCGGAAGGGTTTATACTCAGAAGAGTATTGCTGAGCCACTCTGTTGCAGTTCTGGACGTGTGGGGTGTCGCATTGTCCTGCTGGTTCGTCGGAATAAACAATAGACGTGAATTGATGCAGATGATCAGACAAGATTCTTACGTTCGTGTCACCTGCCAGAGTCGTATATAGACATAACACTCCAACAGCACACGCCCCACGCCATTACAGAGCCTCCACCAGCTTAAACAGTCCACTGTTGACATACAGGGTCCATGGATTCATGAGGTTGTCCCCATACCCGTACACGTCCATCAGGCCGGTACAATTTTAGACGAGACACGTCCGACCAGGTATCTTGTTTCCAGTCATCAACTGTCCAGTGTCGCTGTTGACGGGCCCACGATAGGCGTAAAACTATTTGTCGTGCTGTCATCAAATGTACATGAGGGGGCCATCTGCTGGGAAAGTCCATATCGATGTTGTTTCGTTGAATCGTTCGCACACTGACTCTTGTTGATGGCCCATCATTGAAATCTGCGGCAAATTTGGAAGGGTTGCACTTCTGTCACGTTGACGATTCTCTTCAGTCGTCGTTCGTACAGTTCTTGCAGGATCTTTTTCCGGGTCCCTGATATTTGCAGTATACTCGTGAAGTGGTCGTATGAGAAAATTCCCACTTCATCACTACCTGGCGGATGCTATGCCCCATTGCTAGTGCGCGGACTACAACACCACGGCGAAACGGACTTACGTCTTGATAACCTGTCGTTGTAGCAGAAGGAACAGAAGACTAGGAACTCCAAGGAAATAATGGTTCAAACGGCTCCAAGCACTATGGGACTTAACTTCTGAGGTCATCAGTTCCCTAGAACTCAGAACTACTTAAACCTAACTAACCGGAGGACATCACACACATCCATACCCATGTCAGGATTCGAACCAGCGACCGTAGCAGACGCGTGGTTCCGGACTGAAGTGCCTAGAACCGCTCGGCCACCGCGGCTGGTAAGGAAATAATGATTTGGTCTCATTGCGGACAAGACGGTTCATTTTAGAACTGGGACTGCGAATTTTAGTGACTATATGGAACCGTTCCTGACTGTGAGGTAAGGGAATTTCGTGATTCTGTGTTCTGACTTCATGGATAGGCATCATGCCGAAATTAATCTTTCACAGGGTACATTTGAACATCGTGGGAAATAGCTACTGATGAGTCCAACACCTGTAAATGTTCCAATGTCGCACAACTGAACTGCGTACACCAACATTAAAGAAATTCATGCATGACAAAGTGGCTGTTGGTACAGGGAAGTTGGTTTGGGTATTTGTAGATGCTGATGTGCCACACCAGAGATTATGTATGAGCCACTGCAGAAAAATGAGGCATTAGATTAAAGGCATTCCTTTGTATATTATGCGCCTTACCAACGTTAATGATCAGCTGATGATTCTAGTAAGCTTGGGTAACTTATCTTAACTCCCAGCATAAGATGTTGCCCTTCTCTGGCGCTATGTGATTAAAAGTATACGGACACCCCCCAAAAACATACGTTTTTCGTATTAGGTTCATTGTGCTGCCACCTACTACCAGGTACTCCTTATGAGCGACCTCAGTAGTCATTAGACATCGTGAGAGAGCAGAATGCGGCGCTCCGCGGAACTCACGGACTTCGAACGTAGTCTGATGATTGGGTGTCGATTGTGTCATACGTCTGTAAGCGAGATTTCCACACTCCTAAACAACCGTAGGTCTACTGTTTCCGATGTGACAGTGAAGTGGAAACGTCAAAGGACATGTAGAGCACAAAAGCGTACAGGACGACCTCGTCTGTTGACTGATAGAGACCACCGACAGTTGAAGATGATCGTAATGTGTAATAGGCAGACATCTGTTCAGACCATCATACAGGAATTCCAGACTGCATTAGGATCCTCTAGAAGTACTATTACAGTTAGGTGGAGGGAGAGAGAACTTTGACTTCATGGTCGAGCGGGTGCTCAACTGCCACACATCACGCCGGTATATGCCAAACGACGCTTCTCTTGGTGCAAGGAGCGTAAATATTGTACGATTGAACAGTGACAAAACGTTGTTTGGAGTGAAAAATCACGGCACACAATGTGGAGATCCGATGGAAGGGAGTGGGTATGGCGTATTCCCGTTGAAAGCCACCGGCGCGTGTGTGTAGTGCCAACAGTAACATTTGGAGCCGGTGGTGTTATGGTGTGGTCGTGTCTTTTATGGAGGGGGCTTGCTTGCACCCGTTGTTGTTTTGCGTGGCACTATCACAGCACAGGCCTACATTGATGTTTTAAGCACCTTCGTGCTTCCAACTATAGAAGAGCAATTCAGGGATGGTGACTTCATCTTTCAACTCGATCGAGCACACCTATTCATAATGCACGGCCTCTGGCGGAGTGGTTATACAACAATAACATCCCTGGAATGGGCTGGCCTGCGCAGAGTCCTGACCTGAACCCTATAGAAAACCTCTGGGATGTTTTGGAACGCCGACTTCGTGCCAGGCCTTACCGACCGACGTCGATAGCTCTCCTCAGTGGAGCTCTCCGTGAAGGATGGGCAGCCAAGGAAACCTTTCAGCACCTGATTGAATGTATTTCTGCGGGAGTGGAACCTATCATCAAGGCTAAGGGTGTGCCAACGCCATACTGAATTCCAGCATTACTGATGGAGGGCGCAACTAACTTGTAAGTCATTTTCGGACACATAGTGTATTTCGAGGATTGACCAATCGATATATTAGAAAGCTCGCCCCTTTCGCAAAGTATCAAATAAATTACAGGTCTTCCAAATATTCACACAGATACGGAATGTAGCTTAATTACCCGTACAGACATCGAGGACATTTAGTGGGAGGGCGTTTAGTGGGGTTCGAGAGGATCACGGTCCAGTAACGTACTGACTTCCCGCTACACGCACAATACCACAACAAATGTTACTCTCTGATTCCTGTTGCATGTCATCTGTGTCCACTCACAAGTAAGACTTGATGAGACAACCAACGTCGTCAATACAAATATGGTACCTCCGTAGCATGTTCCGTTGCACACCATCAGTAATACATGGTCCTGCGACAACAGCCTCAGGCAGAACTCGCACCAGTAGGTCCCCTTGGATGCCACAGGGGTCTCGTAAATCAAGAATTTCATGTGATTCCGCAGGTAGTAAGATGTCTAGCGGATTCAAGTCGGGAGAGCGTGCAGGTCAAGCAGTCGACCCATCACGTCCTATCGATTGATGACCATATCGTTTGTCCAGATGATCTCGTACCGCACGTGGTATGATGAGGCGGTGCGTCGTCATAAACTCAACTGAAAGGCATGTAATCCAATCTGTAGCGAGCAAGGGACGTCAGGTGATCGGTGAATGACGTACAGTACGTAGCAATCTACACATTGACGGCGAATATATGGGAAATTTGAACGTGTGTTGTGTTTCTTTGGTTTTAGTGGGAAAACATTACGTTTCCAGATGTGATTCCCTTTGCTCAACTTAACCACATTGATCCCCACTTCATATCCTCAAGGTCTGGAAAGGCCGTTTAGTTACACCCTGAAAACAATTTTCACCATATGTGCGAGTAAAATTCAGTGAGAAAGGCAAAACATGTTTTTATCGGTCATTTTCGGTTGACAAGTGCGGGATTTATTGTGGGACGTAGAGGAATATTCCCCTTCGGCCGCTGTAGTTTCACAAAGATCCGATAGGAGGCGGCGCTAGCAGTAGCATTCCAAACAGGTTCAGTAACTAAGGTATGTTGGAAGCAGAGACCAGCGACTGTGTTTGTTTTGGGGAAAACTAGAGCAACGCACATATTCACAGGCTTGCAGAATATCTACGGAGTCCACGCAGTGTACAAAAGCTGAGTGAGTCGATGGGAGACGAGTATCCTGTCATTGCCTCAAAGTCACGCCAACCTGTCCAGCCTTTCACATGCAGGTCGGTCGCACACAGCTGTGACTCCTGCAGTATAGGAATGTGCGGAGACTCTCATTCGAAGTGATCAATGGGTCACAATCAATCACGCCGCTGTTCATCTGACTATCGATCGTGCTGACACACTTGTCCACCACTTCAGGTGTTTGCACGCTGGGGTTCTCACCGCCTACTATACGAACATAAAGAGCAACGAAGGGACACTTATTTGACCCAATAAAGGACGCAATACGTGGTGAGAAGGACCTGGATGATGGGGAGGTTGTTGATGCAGCAAGACATTGGCTCAGACATTGGTCAGGAGAGTGGCACCATGTGAGCTTACAGGTTCTACAAGTAAGGCCGTCACATTGATCGCAGAGTGGTTGAAAAATAGTGAAAAGATCTGGGATCCTGAATAACACCAACCTGCATTTAGAAAAAAAGTTTTGCATTACTTATTGAAGACCCTTCGAGGTTTGTTCAAAAGTAACGTTTTAATAAATTTACAAGCACATAATATCACGAAATCAAAATGAGAGTTGCGTAGATGGTAGTTACAGAATACACACAGAAGAAACATAAAACATGACATACACGGTTTCAGTTTTATCTCCGATGTGAAGGGTGTAACACCTCCGTTTTTATCTCGACGTGATATGATGGAATAGCAGCCAAATATTTATTATTAATAAGACTGTGAACCTAATGGGGCTGGTAATGTCAGAAGCTTAAAGCTTGAACGTGGTAGGGAAACTAGAAAATCTGAAAAGGGAAATGCAAAGGCTCAATCTAGATATAGTAGGGGTCAGTGAAGTGAATTGGAAGGAAGACAAGGATTTCCGGTCAGATGAGTATCGGGTAATATCAACAGCAGCAGAAAATGGTATAACAGGTGTAGGATTCGTTATGAATAGGAAGGCAGGGCAGAGGGTGTGTTACTGTGAACAGTTCAGTGACCGCGTTGTTCTAATCAGAATCGACAGCAGACCAACACCGAAAACGATAGTTCAGGTATACATGCCGACGTCGCAAGCTAAATATGAACAGATAGCGAAAGTGTATGAGGATATTGAAAGGGTAATGCAGTATGTAAGGGGGGACGAAAATCTAATAGTCATGGGCGACTGGAATGCAGATGTAGGGGAAGGAGTAGAAGAATTGGTAACAGGAGAGTATGGGCTTGGGACAAGGAATGAAAGAGGAGAGAGACTAATTGAGTTCTGTAACAAGTTTCAGCTAGTAATAGCGAATACCCTGTTCAAGAATCACAAAAGGAGGAGGTATACTTGGAAAAGGCCGGGAGATACGGGAAGATTTCAATTAGATAACATCATGGTCAGACAGAGATTCCGAAATCAGATACTGGATTGTAAGGCCTACCCAGGAGCAGATCTAGACTCAGATCAGAATATAGTAGTGATTACGAGAAGGCTGAAGTTCAAGACATTAGTCAGGAAGAATCAATACGCAAAGAAGTGGGATACGGAAGTACTAAGGAATGACGAGATATGTTTGAAGTTCTCTAACGCTGTAGATACAGCTATAAGGAGTAGCGCAGTAGGCAGTACAGTTGAAGAGGAATGGACATCTCTAAAAAGGGCCATCATAAAAGTTGGGAAGGAAAACATAGGTACAAAGAAGGTAGCTGCTAAGAAACCATGGGTAACTCAAGAAATACTTCAGTTGATTGACGAAAGGAGGAAGAACAAACATGTTCCGGGAAAATCAGGAATACAGAAATACAAGTCGCTGACGAATGATATAGATAGGAAGTGCAGGGAAGCTAAGATGAAATGGCAGGAAAAATGTGAAGACATCGAAAAAGATATGATTGTCGGAAGGACAGACTCAGCAAACAGGAAAGTCAAAACAACCTTTGGTGACATTAAAAGCAACGGTGGTAACATTAAGAGTGCAACGGGAATTCCACTGTTAAATGCAGAGGAGAGAGCAGATAGGTGGAAAGAATACATTGAAAGCCTCTATATAGGTGAAGATTTGTCTGATGTGATAGAAGAGAAAACAGGAGTCGATTTAGAAGAGATAGAGGATCCAGTATTTGAATCGGAATTTATAAGATCTTTGGAGGACTTACGGTCAAATAAGGCAGAAGGGATGGATAACATTCCATCAGAATGTCTAAAATCAATGGGGGAAGTGGCAACAAAACTACTATTCACGTTGGTGTGTAGAATATATGAGTCTGGCGATATACCATCTGACTTTCGGAAAAGCATCATCCACACAATTCCGAAGACGGCAAGAGCTGACAAGTGCGAGAATTATCGCACAATCAGCTTAACAGCTCATGCATCGAAGCTGCTTACAAGAATAATATACAGAAGAATGGAAAAGGAAATTGAGAATCCGCTAGGTACGATCAGTTTGGCTTTAGGAAAAGTAAAGGGACGTGAGAAGCAATTCTGACGGTACGGCTAATAATGGAAGCAAGGCTAATGAAAAATCAAGACACTTTCATAGGATTTGTCGACCTGGAAAAAGCGTTCGACAATATAAAATGGTGCAGGCTGTTCTAGATTCTGAAAGAAGTAGGGGTAAGCTAAGGGGGGAGACGGGTCATATACAATATGTACAACAACCAAGAGGGAATAATTAGAGTGGACGATCAAGAACGAAGTGCTCGTATTAAGAAGGGTGTAAAAGAAGCTGTAGCCTTTCGCATCTACACTTCAATCTGTACATCGAGGAAGCAATGATGGAAATAAAAGAAAGGTTCAGGAGTGGAATTAAAACACAAGGTGAAAGGATATCAATGATACGATTCGCTGATGACATTGCTATCCTGAGTGAAAGTGAAGAAGAATTAAATGATCTGCTGAACGGAATGATGGTCACGAAGTCAACGAAGTTAAGGAGTTCTGCTACCTAGGCAGTAACATAACCAATGACGGACGGTGTAAGGAGGACATCAAAAGCAGGCTCGCTATGGCAAAATGTCATATCTGGCCAAGAGAAGTCTACTAATATCAAATACCGGCCTTGATTTGAGGAAGTAATTTCTGAGGATGTACGTCTGGAGTACAGTATTGTATGGTAGTGAAACATGGACTGTGGGAAAACCGGAACAGAAGAGAGTCGAAGCATTTGAGATGTGGTGCTATAGACGAATGTTGAAAATTAGGTGGACTGATAAGGTAAGCAATGAGGAGGTTCTACGCAGAATCGGAGACGAAAGGAATATGTAGAAAACACTGATAAGGAGAAGTTACCGGATGATGGGACATCTGCTAAGATATGAGGGAATGACTTTCATGGTACTGGAGGGAGCTGTAGAGGGCAAAAACTGTAGAGGAAGTCAGAGATTGGAATACGTCAAGCAAATAATTGAGGATGTAGGTTGCAAGTGCTACTCTGAGATGAAGAGGTTAACACAGGAAAGGAATTCGTGGGGGGCCTCATCAAACCAGTCAGTAGACTGACGATCAAAAAAAAAAAAAAAAAAAAGTATCGGAATTGACTGCTACGGAAGTTATTTTCCATTTCGTCCTGTTCAATATTATAACACTGAATGTATGGTAATAAGGAAGACCAACACAGTTTTACTAATTACTAACTTGTATTCCTCTCAAAACACACAAAGAATATAGCCACTGCCTTCGTCATACATATCTAATTACGGCTAATCTCAGCACAGGCTTTGTTCATTTTCCATTATTGTGACACGCTAATTCATCACTGCAATCCAAGGTTAGGCCGGCGCGGTAGACGCGACACTAAATATCGGCACTGGTAACGTCACTGCTCACTTTTATAAAACTAGTTCATCACTTTCCCGGTATTCATTTATTATTTAAGGGTCTAACCACGGCGATGGTGACACCCTTCTCGGTTAAAAACCCTGTATTCCAATAATGGCCTCCGCGCGCACACACACACACCATTCCCGCCAACCACTCTGGCGCATCTCGACACTCGCTCTCTCAACACGTCACAATCGATAGTCGCCCTATCGACCTGTGCCAAGTGCAAAGTTATAGTAAGGGCCTACGGACCCCTTACAAGTGAAGAGAAAAAAATAAGAAAAGAAATTTTTATCGGGTTATGGTAATCTTCTAGTATGTGTACGTTTAAGTCAGAAAAATCACACCTCGGAACACGTCAGTCGTACCACACTCCTTTAGATTCTAACCAGGTAGCTGTGCACATTGTTTCCAGTAATGTAAGCCTTGCTTTCGTCTGTAGAAGTAATCTCTCTAAAAAATAAATAAACTGGTGAATGGCGGTGACGTGTTAAGTCCCTACGTGATGAGGTGGCTGCTTGCCGCGTCTTGGAAACCGAGACGCGCAGCCGTTTGCTAAGCAGCAGAGGCGGTGACAACAGAGCTGCCACTCTGCGGAGATCTTCTAGCAGGAGGGGCGGTCGTAACTCAGGGTGGGCGCCGCGTTGCCGGCGCGGCCAGGGTGACCGTTTATTCTGGGGGCTTGCGGTACATCCGAGGGCGCGACGGCGGCCACCATAAAAATGTAGCCGCCCCCAGCACCGGAGAGGCGGCCGACCGGCGCGTCTTTTAATTTAGCCGTGCCCGGGCCGCTGGAGTTTCTGCTAAAGGCACCCGCGGGCCGTCTGCGGATATTACAGCGTGCGCAGCGAAACAGCACGAATATCAAGGAAGCGGCCGTTTTCACTGCTTAAAGAGCGATATGCTCCGCCCACTGTAAATGAGGAAGCGTGACAACACTGAAGAAAATACAAAACAAATGCTGTGACACTTCTCATTTCGCAAGGTTAACAATTTGAAGCACCGTCGCCCCTTTCCTAGCCTACTAAAATATTTGGCTGAAAAGCAACTGAGTTCTACAATAGCCCATCTAGGTCTATTAGGGAAGAAATGAGCTTAAAAAATTCGTAAAACACACACACACACACACACACACACACACGCACGCACTGTTCCATAAATTAATTACTGGGTGACTGGTTCACCCAGGTTTTAGGTAAGAGCTCCGCCAGTCACGATTACCTACTTGTTTCATTTCGATTTCTGTTCTCTTTTCCTTGTGTTTCCTTTCCTTTTTTAGTGAATTTCTTCTCCTGTTGTTTTGCCTATGTATGTGAGAATTTGGAACTGCGTCAGGTCTGTGTCTTTTAGTCGGTCTCCTTGTTCGCTGTCCGTCTTCATCCGTTCACCGCATGTGTTCCTGTTTCATTATGATGTGAATGCTGGAAATGTAAATCTCTCCCAGTTCGGGGTCCCTCTACCCAACTCACGGTCTGCCGTGATGTTTTTCTAACGAGAGCAGAGTTCTACAGCAGTCCAAATTGCGCTGATGTACTGGGAACCAACGAACGCCCAAGTGTTAACAATAAGCATCCTCGTAATGTACATCACCTATGTAGTGACAACTGACAGTGCTGTTCGTTGGGTATTTACATCACACTGCGCTCCCATCATGCTTTCGCAACGACTAAACAAGCCGGTTAGGAAACGAATAGCCCCTCTCCGAATCGTCTCTCTTTTATTGATACCACACAGTCTCAGATTTGCATGAAATACAAGACGCTCAACCGACGGTTTTACATAAATAATCTACAGATGATTAATTAATAATATTAAACCGTTGCAGGCACATATCATGTACATCCGAGTATTTTGTGGTTGTAAATGTTTCAGATAATTGTCACTAACGAAATAATCAAAGACTTACGACTTTCCCGTTCGTTTATGCACAATCTATTTTTGCTTGTGCCGAGCATTAACTGCGACTCGGGGCACTAGGAGTCGAGTCCCTGTGTCAGTAGGTTTACTACCAACCGCTTCGGATTTCTTGGTTTTTCGAATAATGTTGATAGATGCTACCGTTCTTCGTAAATAATCTAAACAAGCTACTATCGATGTAAATCATTTATATGAACAGTTATAATCAAGTAATGCTCGTTACACTATACTCATTTTATAACATCTGCCGTTCTCTTGCTGTTGATAACAATGCACTTACCTGTGTATCTAGTATGCTGCATTTTCTGTGTGATCTGCCAATATTATATACGTGATCACTCCAACTTAGTTACTCGTAATTGTAATCATCGTGGTCTAGGGGTAGCGTGTTTGATTCATAATCAAAACGTCATCGGTCCCGGGTTAGATCCCAGACACTGCCTAATTTTGATAAATAATCGGCATTAGCGGCCGAAGACTTCCGGCATAAGAAGTCACCATCATTCTGCCAACGGCCTTGACAAAGAGGGCGGAGGAGCGGATAGAGGTTCACAGGGCACTCTCTTGTCCTAGGGCCCTAAAGGCGGAAGAATCAGCAATGATCAACGACATGAGGATACAGAAGGCAATGGAAACCACTGCATTAAAGCCACGTAACGTATATCCACAGGACACGTGGCCTGTAATTGAAGAAGTGTCATGATGATCTCTCCATTGGCAAAAGATTCCGGAATAGTCCCCCATTCGGATCTCCGGGAGGGGACTACCAAGTGGGAGGTTACCAGGAGGTTACCATGAGAAAAAGATTGAATAATCTACGAAAGGATAACGTTCTACGAGTCGGGGCGTGGAATGTCAGAAGCTTCAAACTTGAACGTGGTAGGGAAACTAGAAAATCAGAAAAGGGAAATGCAAAGGCTCAATCTAGATATAGTAGGGGTCAGTGAAGTGAAGTGGAAGGAAGGCTAGGATTTCTGGTCAGATGAGTATCGGGTAATATCAACAGCAGCAGAAAACGGTACAACAGGTGTAGGATTCGTTATGAATAGGAAGGTAGGGCAGAGGGTGTGTTACTGTGAACAGTTCAATGACCGCGTTGTTCTAATCAGAATCGACAGCAGACCAACACCGACAACGATAGTTCTGGTATACATGCCGACGTCGCAAGCTGAAGATGAACAGACAGAGAAAGTGTATGAGAATATTGAAAGGGTAAAGCAGTATGTAAAGGGGGACGAAAATCTAATAGTCATGGGTGACTGGAATGCAGTTGTGGGGGAAAGTGTAGAAGAAAGGGTTACAGGAGAATATGGGCTTGGGACAAGAAGTGAAAGAGGAGAAAGACTAATTGAGTTCTGTAACAAGTTTCAGCTATTAATAGCGAATACCCTGTTCAATAATCACAAGAGGAGGAGGTATACTTGGAAAAGGCCGGGAGATACAGCAAGATTTCAATTAGATCACATCCTGGTCACGCAGGGATTCCGAAATCAGATACTGGGTTGTAAGGTGCACCCAGGAGCAGATATAGACTTAGATCACAATATAGTAGTGATGAAAAGAAGGCTGAAGTTCAAGACATTAGTCAGGTAGTATCAAAACGCATAGAAGTGGGATACGGAAGTACTAAGGAATGATGAGATACGTTTGAAGTTCTCTAACGCTATAGATACAGCAATAAGGAATAGCGCAGTAGGCTGTACAGTGGAAGAGGAATGGACATCTCTAAAAAGGGCCATCACAGAAGTTGGGAAGGAAAACAAAGTTACAAAGAAGGTAGCTGCGAAGAAACCATGGGTAACTCAAGAAATACTTCAGTTGATTGATGAAAGGAGGAAGTACAAACGTGTTCCGGGAAAATCAGGAATACAGAAACACAAGTCGCTGAGAAATGAAATGAATAAGAAATGCTGGGAAGCTAAGACGAAATGGCTGCAGGAAAAATGTGAAGACGTCGAAAAAGATAGGATTGTCGGATGGACAGACTCAGCATACAGGAAAGTCAAAACAACCTTTGGTGACATTAAAAGCAACGGTGGTAACATTAAGAGTGCAACGGGAATTCCACTGTTAAATGCAGAGGAGAGAGCAGATATGTAGAAAGAATACATTTGTAAGCCTTTATGAGGGTGAACATTTGTCTGATGTGATAGAAGAAAAAACAGGAGTCGATTTAGAAGAGATGGGAGATCCAGTATTAGAATCGGAATTTATAAGAGCTTTGGAGGATTTACGGTCAAATTGGGTAGAGGGGATAGATAACACTTCATCAGAATTTCTGAAATCATTGGGGGAAGTGGCAACAAAACGACTTTTCAAGTTGGTGTGTACAATATTTGAGTCTCTCGATATACCATCTGACTTTCGGAAAAGCATCATCCACACAATTCCGAAGACGGCAAGAGCTGACAAGTGCGAGAATTATCGCACAATCAGCTTAACAGCTCATGCGTCGAAGCTGCTTAGAAGAATAATATACAGAAGAATGGAAAAGAAAATTGAGAATCCGGTAGGTGACGATCAGTTTGGCTTTAGGAAAAGTAAAGGGACGAGAGAAGCAATTATGACGTTACGGCTAATAATGGAGGCAAGGCTAAAGAAAAATCAAGACACTTTCATAGGATTTGTTGACCTGGAAAAAGCATTAGATAATATAAAATGGTGCAAGCAGTTCGAGATTCTGAAAGAAATAGGGGTAAGCTATAGGGAGAGACGGGTTATATACAATATGTACAACAACCAAGAGGGAATAATAAGAGTGGGCGATCAAGAACGAAGTGCTCGTATTAAGAAGGGTTTAAAAGAAGCTGTAGCCTTTCGCATCTACACTTCAATCTGTACATCGAGGAAGCAATGATGGAAATAAAAGAAAGGTTCAGGAGTGGAATTAATATATAAGGTGAAAGGATATCAGTGATACGATTCGCTGATGACATTGCTATCCTGAGTGAAAGTGAAGAAGAATTAGATGATCTGCTGAACGGAATGAACAGTCTAATGAGTACACAGTATGGTTTGAGAGTAAATCGGAGAAAGACGAAGGTAATGAGAAGTAGCAGAAATGAGAACAGCGAGAAACTTAACATCAGGATTGATGGTCATGAAGTCAACGAAGTTAAGGAGTTCTGCTACGTAGGCAGTAACATAACCAATGACGGACGGAGCAAGGAGGACATCAAAAGCAGGCTCGCTATGGCAAAAAAGTCATATCTGGCCAAGAGAAGTCTACTAATATCAAATACCGGCCTTAATTTGAGGAAGAAATTTCTGAGGATGTACATCTGGAGTACAGCATTGTATGGTAGTGAAACATGGACTGTGGGAAAACCGGAACAGAAGAGAATCGAAGCATTTGTGATGTGGTGATATAGACGAATATTGAAAATTAGGTGGACTGATAAGGTAAGGAATGAGGAGGTGCTACGCAGAATCGGAGAGGAAAGGAATATGTGGAAGACACCGATAAGGAGAAGGGACCGGATGATAGGACATCTGCTAAGACGTGAGAGGATGACTTCCATGGTACTAGAGGGAGCTGTAGAGGGCAAAAACTGTAGAGGAAGTCAGAGATTGGAATACGTCATGCAAATAATTGAGGATGTAGGTTACAAGTGCTACTCTGAGATGAAGAGGTTACCACAGGAAAGAAATGTGTGGCGGGCCGCGTCAAACCAGTCAGTAGACTGATGACCAAAGAAAAAATCACTAAATATGTAGTTGAGTCTACAGTCCTTAAATTAGTGTGATTTATCGAGTAGCTGAAATTTTGTGGATTTTTTTCAGTGCTAATGTAGATGACTTTACACTTCTCATGATTTAGAGTCAATTACCAATTTTTTCATCATACAATGTATTTGACCTGATTTTCTCCTGGCTGATTTTTTATTAATGGTGGTATTAAAAGTTCGATGCGCTTCTGTGGAGTCTTTCTTGTTAAGTTTCAGCAGTACATTTTATTATGATGCAAACATCGATATACCTCGGTGACGTGGAGGCAGACAAAACTATCCAGGATCCCGGTTAAATAGAGATTACTTTTGTCGTAAACTAAGCGTCGTTGGTTTGCTTCTCTGATAGAAATGAAAAATATCTTCCATTATCTGGTTTTGTAGTCTTGGGCCTAGTGTACTGAAATGTACTTTGGTTATTATGTAAAACTACTTTTTCGTAGAAATATGATGTCAATGCTTGCTTTCTACAGCGACCACAGATGTTAGGCGCTTAGTTGATATTAGACGATTACTGAACAACGGACTATCGCTTAAGACAATGGTCGCTACGTTGAAATTTCAGAAAGTTAATAGCAAATATAATCAATTCAATGTTGTTCGCTGTCCATATTCCTTATCTGTTAATAATTCCAGTCTCTCTATCTCCGAAAGTAAAGCTGTCTGTTTCTTTAACCGATTTATCCCACTTGGCAAATAGCTCATGGTCTTTGGAACCGACTATACGGCGAATTCACTTTTTGGGATACATCGTGTAACGCACAATCTTAATAATATTGATTTATAGTTTCAACTTCCTGTTCAGAGTTACACATCACGTGGAAGCGATTAGTGCTAATGGATCTCAAAAATGTGAGAGCGAGACACTATTATCTCTGTTGCTTGTACATTAACACAAACAGACGAATTCTAGTCTAGTGTATTCTTACTCTTTTACTCCCTCAAGATTATATTGTATTCCTTTATTTTATAAATAACGCTTAAATATCCCATTTAGACTACGTACAGTTCGTTTTTTGTTAACATTACATATAGTTTGCAATTCGTTTTCTGATCTGATGACATTAGATGATGGTGACAGCAGCATCTGCAAATAGTCTAAGAGAACTGCTCAGATTGTCTCCTAAATCATTTATGTAGATAAGGAACAAGAGAGGGCCTCTAATTCTTTCTCGGAGAGCGCCAGACATCGGTTTACGCTTTGAATTTCCGTCAGTTATTACGAACTGTTACATTTCTGTCAGGAAATCATGAATACAGTCACGCAACGGAGACGATACGCCAAAGACAGGCAATTTAATTGGAAGTTGCCTTCGAGAAACATTGCCACTAGCGTTCTATAATCTAAAAATACGGATTCAGTTTGACGTCCCCAGTGAATAGCACTCATTACTTCATGAAAATTAGGAACTAGTTGTGTTCCACAAGAATCACATTTTGTGAGTCCGTGTTAGGTGTTTGTCAATAAATCGTGTACTTGGAGGAGATTCATAATGTTCGAGAGTAGTACATATTCCGAAATGCTATAGCAAATCGGCGTTAGTGATCCGGGTAAGTAATTCAGTGAATTATACATACATTCTGTCTTGGGTACTGGTGTGGGTTGTGCAAGTTTACAGTCTGTGGGTAAGGAATTTTCTACGAGCGAGCGGTGGTATATGGTTCCTAAGTATGGAGCTGTTTTGTCAGCATACTCTCAAAAGAGGCTTAGTGGTACAAAATTTGGACTGGACGGACTGCCTTTCGTAAGTGTGTTACGCTGCCTCACTACACCAAGCATATCTACTTCTGAGTTACTCATGTCGACAGTTGCTCTTGATCCGAATTCTGATATATTTACTTCGTCTCTGGTGAAGGAATTTCCGAAAACCGCGTTTAGTAATTCTGCTTTAGTGGTGCTGTCATCAATAATATCACGATTGTCAGCGTAGTGAAAGTCTTGATTGCAGTTTGTCTGTGGTGTTCATTACAAACGACCAGAATTCGGGTTTTCTGCCAAATTTCGAGACAAAGTTTCGTCGTGAAAAGTATGAAAATCACCTCCCATTGAAGTTCGCTCTAAATTGGAAGCTTCTGTAAAACGTCGCCAAACTTGTGGATTTTGCTTTCTTTCAAATTTGGCGTGCTTTTGTCGTTGCTTCTGCAATAGTAATCTGACCTGCTTTGCGTAGCTTAGTGGATCATAACCATCTCTTATTAATTTATTTGGTAAGTATCTCTCAATATACGTCGATACCATTACTCTGAATTTTAACCCTGTCTGGTCTAGGCTTGCATATTTACATTGGAAGGAGTGAAATCTCTCCCTTATGAAGGCCTCAAGAGAATATTTATCTGCTGTTCGAAATAAATGAATTTTGTTTTTATTTTTGGTGTGTTTGGATGTTACGGTATTAAGACTAGCTACAGCAACCTTGTTGTCACTAATCCCTGTATCTGTCATGTTACTCATCATTTGACTCATCATTTGATCAAGACTATTTGGTACTAATAAGTTAAGTATGTTTTCTAAATCATTTACAGGTCTAATGCGCTCCTGAACTAGTTCTTCAAAATAGTTTTCTGAGACGGTATTCACTATGATTTCGGACGACATTTTAAGTGTACCAACGACTTTGAAAATGTATTTTCGATAACATATCGGGTAGATGAAGTCACTACGAACTATAATTGTATGAGTACCTACCTACTTGAACTGATCCTCAAGTTTTCTTTGAACTGTTCAGCTACTGTATGATCTGAGTCGGGGGTCGGTAAAAGGAAGAAATTAGTAGTTTACTCCGCTTCTCAAGTACAACCACCACTCACAGGAACTACCTACTTCAGTTTCATTGCAAGGTAGACAACTTCTGACAGCAATATACACCCCACCACCAACTCTATTTTATGTATCCTTTCTTAAAACGGTTCACTGCATTTTAAATATTTCGACTCAACCTATTACACGCTCTATCCAGCTTTTTTTACCTGTTACGATCTAAGATACATTGTTTTTATTAGCTTTTCGCTCTTCGAACTCTGGTTCTTTTCTAACCCAGCTACGACAGTTTACATCTACACTAACGATTGTTCCAATGTCTACCCTCTTCCTGTGTTCGTCCTGCACCCTTCGAAACTGAAGGCCTTTTGCACCAACATAAACAACCGCCCAGCTCCCACTTCCTGTATGCAGTGGACTTCCGAACTATGCAGCGGAACCCAGAAACCCACCACCCTATGGCGCCAGTCGAGGATCTGCATCATACACAGCCGCAGCATGTCTGAGCCTCTGCTTCAGCACCATCACTGGGCTCTGCACCAAACGACCAGCGTCAGTTCTTTCGAAGATACTACATATGGTGAGCTCCGCATTCATGTCGCAAACAGGAGTGGTAGTCCTTACTATTTCAGTTAAACTTCCAAAACCAGAGAAAGTCTCTACCAATCCCAAGCGACACATGGTTAGTACCAACATGATCCACCACCAGCAGTTAGCCGCACTCTGTGCTCTTTATGGCATCCAGAAGCACCCGCTCCATATCTGGAAAAGCTCCGCCCTATATTCACGAAGTGTTGATTCCTTCCCCTCCTTCGTGCCAAATTCTCATGTGCCAAACTCTTCATTTAGAGTAGAACTTATCACCTACGTCCTCAATTAAATGCTGGATGTATTCAAATCTCTTTCACTACAGTTTTCACCCTCTATGGCACCTTGGTATTTATACGAATGTCACACCGTCCTGTTCCTTCTTCTCTTCTATGTTTCTCATATGTTCATTTCTCCGCCGATTATGCAAGGAACTTCCTCATTCCTTTATCAAACGTCCTAATCTTCAACATTCTTCTACAGCAACACATCGCAAATGCTTCGATTCTCTTCTGTTCCCTTTTCGCTTCAGCTCAATTTTCATTACAGCTCAATTTTCATTACCATACAATCCTGTATCCCGAACGCCAACTGTCAGAATACTAGTAGACTTCTATTGGCCAGCAAAATCCGTTTGGCCATGGGTAGTCAGCTTCTTATGTCCTTCTTGCTTTGTCTGTCATGGGACATTTTGCTGTTAGGTAGCAGAATTCCTTAATTCATTTACTTCGTCCTCATCATACCTGCAGTTAAGTTTCTCGCTGTTCTCATTTCTGCTACTTCTCATTACTTTTGTCTTTCTTTGATTTGCTCTCAGTCCATATTTGTTACTCATTACACTGTTCATTCAGCTCAACAAATCCAGTAGTTATTCTTCACTTTCACTGAGGGTACCAATATGTTCACCGAATCCTAACATTGACATCCTTTCACCATGACTTTTAATCCCACTCTTAAACGTTCCTTTTTTTCCGTTGTTACTTCTTCGATGTATAGATTGAGCAGTGGGGTGAAAGAATACATTTCCGTCTGACACCATTTTTAATCAGAGCACTTCGTTCTTGCTCTTCCACTCTTATTGTTCCCCCTCGTTTCTTGGACATATTGTTTTATTACCCCTGTTTCTCTATAGATTACCCCTACTTTTTTAACATCTTGCTCCATTTGACGTTGCCGAACACTTTTTCCAGGTCGAAAAATCTTATGACAGTGTCCTGAATTATCTTTAGTCTTGCTTCCATTATCAACCACAACGTCAGAACTGACTGTCTGATGCTGTTACCGTCCTAAAGCCAAACTGACCGCCATTTAACAGATCCTTAATTTTCTTTCCATTATCCTGTATATTATTCCTCTCAGCAGCTTGGATGCATGTGCTGTGAAGCTAATTGTGCGTTAATTCCCATACTTGTCGGTTCTTGCACTCTTTTTAATTGTGTGGATTATTTTTTCCTCTGAAAGTCAAATGGTATATCACCAGTCTCACACATTCTACAGACAAACGTGAATAGTCGTTTTGTTGCCACTTCCCCAAATGATTTTAGAAATTCTGGTGGAATGTTATCCATCTCTCCTGTCTTATTCAGAGTTTAAGTCTTCAAAAGGTCTTTCAAATTCTGATTCTATTATTGCGTCCTGTATGTCTCTCCTGTTGACTCATGTTTCTTCTTCTGTCAAGTCATCAGCCGAGTTAAACCCCTCATAAGGTCCTTCAATATACTCTTTCCACCTATCCGCTCTGTCTTACGCATTTAACGGTGCAATTTCAATTGCAACTTTTCTGGTAACGTCCTTGCCTTTAGTTTCATCGAAAGCTGTTTACACTTTTGTGTATCCTGAGATAGTCCTTCCTACCAACATTTCTTTTTCGATTTCTTCACATTTTTCATGCAGCCATTTTGCCTTAGCTTTCCTTCCCTCTCTGTTCGCTTCATTCATAAGTGACTTGTATTTGTGTATTAATTTACCACAGCGGCTCTGTACATGCTTCATTCATCGAAAAACTAAAGTATTTCTTCGCAGTTATTTCCTTTCTACCAACGATTTTCTGTCCAGCTTCTGTGCCTTTTTAGGAGAAGTCCTGTCTTCTTCCACGGAACTACATAGTGAGCTATTCCTTGTAGTAGTATGTATAGCCGTAGAGAACATAGAGCATGTCTCTTCATTCTTAGTACTTCGTTATCCTACTAACTTCAGTCTTCCTGTCCAATCTCTTAAACATCTGCCTACTCTTCATCATTACTACATTGTGACCTGAGTCTCAGTGTGCACCTGGATATGCCTTAAAATCCAGTATCTGATGTCCGAATCACTGTCTGACCATAATGTCATCCAACTGAAATCTTCCCGTATCAGCTGGCCTCTTCCAGGTATATATCCTTGTCTTATGAATCTTGAACAGAATATTTGCTGTTACTAGGTGAAAATTATTACAGAACTGAATTAGTCTTTCTCCTCTATCATTCTTTGTCCAAAGCCCATATTCTCCTGTAATTTTTTCTACTCCTTCCCCTACAACTGCATTCCAACCCCCCATGACTATTAGATTCTAATATCCCTTTACGTTCTGTATTACCATTTAATATCCTCACATACTGTCACTATCTATTCGTCTTCAGCTTGCGATGTCATTATGTGTACCGGAACTACCGTTGTCTGTGTTAGTTTGTCGTCAATTCTGTTAATAACAACCCTATCACTGAACTGTTAACAGTAACACACTCCCTGCGCCACCATCCTATTCACTCTAATACCGCTTTCTGCTGCTCTCTGTATTACCCTGTATTCATCTGACCAGAAATCCTTGTATTCCTTCCATTTTATTTCACTGCCCCCACTGAGCCTTAGTATGTCCCTTTTCAGATTTTCTAGGATCCCTACCACGTTGAGACTTCAGACATTCCATGCCTACTTGAGGCAAGCTACCCTTTCGTTAGTTATTCAGTCTTTTTCTCAAGGTCATATCTCCCTTGCCAGTCCCCTCCCAGAGATCGGAATCGGGGACTAATCTGAAATCTTTTGCCAGTGGAGGGCTCAATATGACACTTCTTCGAATTCAGGCTATATGTCCTGTAGATACACATAATGTGTCTGTCATGCAGTGGTTTCTGTTGACTTCTGCATCCTCGTACCGTTGATCATTACTAATTCATTCCCCTTTAGGTGCAGTTTCCCACCACAAGGGCAAGAGAGTGCATCCACCCTCTTTCATACTGGGCACAAAATGCCTTGGCCGCTAGATGCGCGGTGGGCTGGGGAAGTGTGAGGGGAGCGGCAGTGATGCAGTGTCGCTCAGAGTGCTGTAGGGGACATGCCTAGCGCTGGAGAGGATGTGCCGTTCTAAACTGTAGCTTACCCGGACATTATTTGTAAATATTAAGTGGGTGACCGTCCATGCCCACACTTGCGTAGTGACCATTGATTGAAACAGATCTACAGTCATTTCCGCCTCCGTGAGTATATAAAAAGAATTTGCCGATAAAGCAGCGGTTTATTTTCGGTTGGCTAGTTAACCATATGTGAGAGGAGTCATGAATGGCGAATTTTGAGTATAACCTACACATTTCTCTGGTTGACTTGTTAAAATTTGCTTCTTTTGAGAAAACACAACGTAATTTACATTGTCTCACCTAACATATAGTGCAGACACAATTACTATAGAATTCTGGAACTATTGTTTATTAAGTTTATTAAGCGAGGAATTGTGGAAAAGTAAGGTCAGAAACTTATGAAAAAGCAGATATTTGGTGCAAAAAAAGTGTAATTTCTTTTCGTATGTTGTTCCAGAACCCATAGAAGTTCTCGTTTCATCAGCTATCGATGGCCCTTAACAATTACGTTCTTCTACCGACAATGTCTGTAGTTATTGGAATAACACGGTAGATGATGAAGTTTTACATAATAACGACATGGTAAAATACTCTCCTCTTTGCATACCAACATTTGCCAAAATCTTATTTCGATGTATGAAACCGCTTACGAAATACAAGCAGTGTTGTGGATGTTTTATTCTGGCTGTCCTGCTGGCGCGGCGCGGTCACAAGTGTGTCTGCTACATCAGAAAAATTTTCTCGAGATTAGTGACGGATGGATACCTCCATCCAAGTCTAAAGAAAAACTCAGTATGTTAGCTAAATTTCATTTGCAACAACATATTATGTAATATTCACCACACGCAAAATCATAGCGAACTCTAATGTTCATTGCACACATTTCTGCATTTTGCGTAGTGTCTTGCATTCACAATATCTGTGACCATTATCATCATATCATCATGAACCTGACACATAAAATTATAAGGAAAGAAAAAATTAATTTTTTTAAGAAGTAGTTTTTGCAATCGTTTGAGAAAGATTGGAGAGCGCGCGCCTTAATTCTGTCGTTGCTGACCGGCCGAGAGGTGGAGAACAATTAACGGCCTCCCCTTCAAACTAATCAACCCTTCCAGCGTTTTGAGCGAAAACTTTTCGCTGCGCATCGGCCACCGTTTTCTGCGTGAGCTATACAAGGCCTTTGGCTGAATGAGGCGTGTGTTCTTATGATGGATGTCTTTGGTCGCCAAAATTTAAGTGGTACGGAGTTCGAACCCAGGACTGAGAACGTTTTCATTACAAATGAAAGATGCTACTTTTAGACCGCGGGTTGCCTTACCAGGGTATACACTGGTTAAATAAGTAATGATTTATATTTCGGCAATCCGACTACAAAGATTTAGGACTTTATCGAGTTCATCGTGGTCTCAATGATATAAAGCTTTAGAAAACCACTCTTGGAAACCAGCCTCGAGTGCTATATTTCGCTTCAGCTTCTGTTGCCAGCATTCAAGGCCAGAACGGGAACACTGGTTGTTGCAGTAAAAGAACCCACTACCATAATCTAGATCACTAATTCACACCATTGAGGTGGCACTCTATTCGGAGGAAAGTCCATTCGAATCCTGGTGATGGAACGAATTTTCACCTTCAGCATTAGGCAAGGGGAAGAGCGATAGTGGTTTAAGTTTCCCGATTGCCAGTTTTTGCACAAATATCATGCACAAAATTCCAAACCTTTCCTCAGTTTGTCATCAAGCAATGACATGTGACACTAGCCAGTCATACCACAGGCTGTGCAGATACAGTAAATTTCTCGGATGTGTATACGCTTCTGTTTGTATACAGTTACAGCTTGCTGTAATATGGTAGCTAGTGCAACAGCTTTCAATTGTAGATAACATCAGATCATGCATAATTTAAATTCTTAACAACTTAAAACGTCTAAACTTTGAATAAAGAAAATGAAATGTTTTACGAAAAATTGCAGAAACTGACAGCTTCGCTTCATTTACGTTTAGCTGTTTCCCGTATATGAGACGCAGATGACACATTTTAGACGCAGGCGTTTTCCCTTCGTATCCTCAGTCTTCTTTGAGGGTCTGATTGCGGCCCGCCACGACTTCATCTTTTGAGCAGCCCTTACATCCTACATCGTCAAATATTTGTTGGGTATGTTCCACCTTGATCTTACCTTACAGTTACTGCCGTTTACAGCTCCCTCAAGTACCGTGGAAGTTATTCATTTGTATCTTAGTACACGGCCCATGATCCACATCCTTTTATCCTTCCAATTTTTTCCCGATGTTCCTCTTTCTCGCTGATACTGCGGAGCACCACCTCATTTCTTATCAGTCCACCATATGTTCATCATTCTACAGTATAGCATCTCAAACGTTCCGATTTTCATCTTTCATGCTTTATCTCGGGGACCATGATAGCCTTCCCAACAATAATCTGTTATACACACATGTTCTCCGAAACGTCTTCCACAAATGAAGGCCAATGTTTGATAGTAGCCGACTTCGGTTACCTCTCTCTCTGTGCTGTTCTGATTTATATGTCTACATCTACAGTATATTCCGCAAGCCATCTATCGGTGCACTGCGGAGGGTACATTTTGTACCAATAACTAAGCCCTCCAACCCTGTTCCACTCGAGAGTAACGTGTGGGAAGAATGACTGTCGGTAATCCTCCGGATTAGCTCTAATTTCTCAAATTTTCTCCTCGTCATCATTAGGCTAGACATATGTGGAGGGAAGCAGTACGCTGACCGATTCTTCCCAGAAACTGATCTCTTGAAATTTCAATAGTACATCTCTCTTGTAGCCGGCCGCGGTGGCCATGCGGTTCTAGGCGCTTGAGTCTGGAACCGCGCGACTGCTACGTCGCAGGTTCGAATCCTGCTTCGGGCATGGATGGGTGTGATGTCCTTAGGTTAGTTAGGTTTAAGTAGTTCTAAGTTCTAGGGGACTGATGACCCGAGATGTTAAGTCCCATAGTGCTCAGAGCATTTTTCTCTCTTGTAACGTCTGCTAATGGAGTTTGCTGAGCATCTAAGTAACGCTCTAGCACCGGCTAAACGATCCCGTGACGGAACGCGATGCCCTGCGTTAAATCTTCTCTTTCTCTTCTATCAGTCCTATCTGACAGGGATCACAGAGAGATCAACAATACTAAGAAATTGGTCGAACAAGCTCCTTATAAGCCACGTCCTTCGTGGATGAGTTACATTTCCTTAAGATACTCCTTGCATTGTCCGTCTGTGGTGTTTCCTCCTTCATGTGTTATTTTGCTTACAAAGGTTCGTCTACTTTGGAGAATCAAATTTTGATAAATTTACTGCTGATCTCATTGTTGCCGCTCATTGTCATTTACGGTTTATCACTAATCTCATTTATGCTACGCCTCATCGCTTTCACTTTTGTTCAGTTTACGCTCAATCCGTATGCTCATATGAGCATGAAATTCAGCAGCTCTGCAATTCTTACCCGCTTGCACTGAGCAGAGCAATCAGCGAATACTGATACTGACATCCATTCCCTTTGAATATTAATCCCACTCCAGACTCGTGAAAGTCTTAATGCTTAGACGAGCATTATGTTCCTTCTTGTTGTCGATATTTTCCAGACATTCCTTTCCTGATTCCCCGGATAACCTCACTTCATCTCTTTTATAGAATCACATCCCATACTCTTCAGTTCTTATCTTGTCCATACATCCCACAGTTGACACCAGACGCCCAGCCCGAAGTCGGTATCCTTAGGCGTACAGCCAAATACAGGAAATGAATGGCTAAAGCGTACGAAGCTGATGAAAATAGATGATAATACTGGAAGCTCGCGATTTTCCGATTTTCTGACATTCTTTTTGGTTCTCGAGGACAGGCTAGGATTCCCTGAATATGCCGATTCTGCCTTTCAGTGAAAGAACTTGTCACACACACACACCACTCCTATAACTTACATAGCCCGGCCCACAAGTAAGGCGGCTGGTTTTATATTCACTTAACTACATATGCCGCATGGGAATGGATGCATGAATTAACTAACGTGGTACTTCGAGTACAACCCGTCTGAAATTTAACAGCGCTAGTATCACATTTTCCTCGTAAGAACCGAAACATTAACAGTATATTATACACTTCGGTCGTGAAAAGAGTAAAGGAGCCAAATTCGAACATTAAGTTTTCTGCCGGCCGGAGTGGCCGAGCGGTTCTAGGCACTACAGTCTGGAACCGCGCGACCGCTACGGTCGCAGGTCCGAATCCTGCTTCGGGTATGGATGTGTGTGATGTCCTTAGGTTAGTTAGGTTTAAGAAGTTCTAAGTTATATGGGACTGATGACCTGAGAAATTAAGTACCATAGTGCTCACAGCCATTTGAACCATTAAGTTTTCCTTTAAGTTCGGTGAATGTATCAAAGACACTGTTGAAATTATATAGTCTGTTCAAGGTAGTGGAACAATGAGTCGTGTAAGAACGTTTGTAAGCGGTATCCAAGAGCACTGAGGATGATTCAAGTACAGGACCATCATCGGCAACCAAGCCAATGAAAATGTTGGAGAAGTCGCTGTAATCCTTCGACACGATCGTTTTGCATCTACCAGATTAAGTGAGGAGGTTACTGAATTTCCTAAAACAGTTAAGTATCTCATTCTCACTGCACATCAAGGCAAAAAGTTCTAATGTTGCTATGTTCTTCATTCAGTGACGATCAAGCTGATTGCAAAGCTGAACACCGCAGAGATATTAATGGAATGGGCTCTATGGACCCACGCTTCATCTCTTTCACAATAACACGTGAAGAAATATGGTGCTTGCAGTACAGGCCACTTACAAAGCGCCAACGGTCGGAATGGAAAGACCCAAAATCTCAGACACCGTAAAATGTGCGCATGCGGAAAAGCCACGTCACGACGCCGCTCACTATTGACTTTCTCCGGAAAGGAATTGTCCATAGAGAATTCTTTCCAAAAATTCTAATGGTGAACGCAGAAAGTCTAAAACGTTGTGAACGAGGACAGTTAAGGTTCGACTTGTTTGTTGTACGCAATGCACCGGCTCAAAAGAGCAAGACGGTATCCGATTTCTTGGCTCAAAACTGTATCACGATGCTTGAACACTCATTTTTCGCCTGACTTGTCTCCGTACCCCTTAGGGCTGTTTTTTTTTTTTTTCAAAACCGAAAATGCCTTTTAATGAAAAGCGTTCTGATACAATTTCAAATATCCAGAAGACCCCCACCATGGGAATGCAAGCGGTTTGAAAGACTGAACAATTTCTGTAATGCTTCCGGGTGGGTATTGACTCACAAGGAGCATACTGCGATAAAGAGTCATATGAACTAAAAACGAACAACTTGTTGCACTTTGCTTCACATCAGTTGCCGTTCGTATGGGACGGACTGTACATTTAAACCGACCAGACCAGTGATTACGCAATTCCCTAAAAAATGGAACTCTCAAGTAACAAATGATTGAAGGTGTTAAATATATGATTTAAGCATGTAACCGAGAAAATTTATAGGTAACCTTTTGAAATTATACTTAAAGTTTGTTAGAAATCGCCAAGTGCTATCATCGTTAAGCAGCAGGTGATATAAACTGGATAGTTTGCGCTGCATTTTAAACTAAAGGTGTTTTATCACGCATCCCGAAGTTTTTGACGCCATTCCTTGTAAACTGAGTCTCATATAATGATTTAATTTTGCAGGTACATTCAGTGCGCGGGCGAGCAAAGCCTCGACCTATCTGGGTTAGCTCGTTCCTTCCTGGAAGAACTTGTTACAGTGTGACATTTAATTTAGCACATCGGTGAATCAGTGTTTTCGGTGGCGCGACTCTCTTCAGTTCGTCAGAGTCTTGGCTGTTTACATTTCATTATTTGTTCCAGGTATGACTAACGTTCACACGCCCACTGGCTGCTCCCTCAACATGAGGTAGTCAGCGATCTGTCGTCATAAACATTTACAAATGAATGTGAATGACGGGTGGCCGGCCGTAGTGGCCGAGCGGTTCAGTCAGGAACCGCTCAACCGCTACGGTCGCAGGTTCGAATCCTGCCTCGGGCATGGATGTGTGTGATGTCCTTAGGTTAATTAGGTTTAAGTTCTAGGGGACTAATGATCTCCGATGTTAAGTCCCATAGTGCTCAGAGCCATTTGAACCATTTTTGAACGGAAGAGAGGGCTGTGAATTCTCAGCATCTATTATGCAGTTACATAATCGATGGGTACTGCTAATTTCCTATGAAACTACATTACAGCACCATGTAGGAAGAATTTAAAGACTTATTTGACAATGAAAGAACAAAAAATTAGAAAGGTCGACAGACGGGGTTTACTGTTCTGTCCATCAAGAAGCACTTTGTGCTAAATTTGCATGCATGGAACACGTGAAGCAATAGGTGGTACGAAGTCGAAGTCGCACGGATTACTCCACTGTCAGTTGCAACAGGTTTTGGTGAAACTCTACGTACAGTATCGGTAATTTGTATACGAGGCCTAATCGGAAAGTAAGTTCCGATCGGTCGTGAATTGGAAACAAATGTGAAAATCCGATGACGCTTTGCAAAGATGTGTTGGGCAGTGTTTCTATTATGCCCAATGATCACGTCATGTCGGTGTTTTCGGTTCTGAGTGTACAGCTATCACCTAAAGATACCTAGGAAATGGCGTTTCCCGCCTACTATGAGGGCCTGGTGGGGGATCCCGCCTGATGTCATGAAGCCCACATAAATCAACTCTCATTCGTCTCGTTCTTTCTGACAATTCTCGGCAGCACTCTTCAGAGGCAATGAAGATTCTCTTGCAACGTTATCGACGGCAAATGTGTGATCACCCACAATACATATCGTAACTGGATGCCCCTGAGTTTCATATCAGCCCACATGAGCCGCTGGCTTTGAAGACAACATTTTAGCAGAGACAACGGACTGCAGACTAGCGTAGAGAAGTGGAGGAAAGCACAGGGGGCTACCTCCTATGACATCATTGGAAAGTTGGCATAACGCTACGACAAACGTCTAAGTCGAAGCGCCGACTATGTAGAGAAGTACCGGGTAAGTGACCTAGCTGTTGCAAACAAAACAGTTTTGATTTTCACATGGTTTCCCTTTCGCGACCGATGGGAACTTACTTTCCGATTAGCCCTCGTATTAGCGTAATGTACTTCGGTGAAGCCAAGGGGCATGCCTGGAAGGACTTTTCGATTAGAAACCTGCCATTGTTGAATTTATGGAGTGGTTTAGATACATTGCATAAGTCGATTTCGCTACGTGCTGTCCATAGTAAGACACTTCGAAGTGAGAAACAACGTAATTTCTCATTTCAGGGGGATGCATTAAAATGAAAACCACCATGTGGAAGGAATAAGTTTTGACAAGAAACACCGTAGATTTTCTTAAGCTAACCGATGTTACACAAAACGCGACGATTGCATAATAGACTGTTTCCTTGAAAGAATTATAAGTATAGTTTTCCAAACCTTTTGTGAGGAATTTGCCAATATTACATCTGTTCATCTTCTTTCGAAATGTTTTCGAGACCATTTGGCGTTTCAGTTGAAAGCGCTCCTGTACGTGTGCAGATGTAACTGATTGGTCTGAAGTGTAAATCCGGTTTTAAAGATAAGTCGTTCTACTATTATTAGCTTCTCCATGTCTGGATGATCCTATAGCTGATGTACAATAAATGAAAAGCCTCTCGAACCGCTTCATTTGCTTTTATCTCAGCCCTTACATTGGGCCATTGTCAAGTGCACCTAAAAGTAATTCTGTAGATAAGCATCGTCAAATCATCACATGAAACCTGTCGCGAGAACTTAATAACATCTAAATAATTCAACTATAGCAGCTTTTCGTTAATTAACACGCTGTGCTGGATGTCTACGTTATTTTCCCCAGGGAAAGTTTCCACGTCCCTACAATGAGTTTGCAAATGTGATAAGATATTTCGATAAGAATATGTTTGTGAAAGGCTTTATTTCTATTATGATCGTAAAGAAATCACTAATAGGTGGAAATCTGTGTGTCATATGTGATATTATTACCGTCTGCCTCTATGACGACAGTTCGTACCAAATACAAGTTATGTGTGTGAAATCTTGTGGGACTTAACTGCTGAGGTCATCTGTCCCTAAGTTTACACACTACTTAACCTAAATTATCCTAAAGACAAACACACAAACTGATGCCCGAGGGAGGACTCGAAACTCCGCGGGGATGAGCCGCACAGTCATTGACTGCAGTGCCTTAGACCAGATAAACTTTGTATGCCTTCAGTTAACCAAAAGTAATTTTATGCGAGAAATTTGTTTCCTTTGTGATTTATATTGTTGAGACGTATGAAACAAAGTCGTATGCAGTACGACGGCATTGACACTGAAATATGGTGCGTTCTCCATTTACGCGTTTTCTACCTCCTGCCTCTCAGACATCATGGCGTTGCGGTGGGGGACATGCGCAGTCTCACTTACCTCTATTGCACGGTTTGTAAAGAGAATTATTGGCCACCCCTGATGTAGCTACTGTATGAAAGGTCTGTAGCGAACAGAAATAATAATAAATAAGTAATAAATAAAACGTCATTCCTGATACTGAAGTAGTACTGTGCGGCCGGTCGGAGTAGCCGTGCGGTTCTAGGCGCTACAGTCTGGAGTCGAGCGGTCGCTACGGTCGCAGGTTCGAATCCTGCCTCGGACATGGATGCGTGTGATGTCCTTAGGTTAGTTAGGTTTAATTAGTTCTAAGTTCTAGGCGACTGATGACCTCAGAAGTTACGTCGCATAGTGCTCAGAGCCTCTTTACTGTGCGTCAATTAAAACAACAACTAGGTTTTCACGAATTAAAATATTTATGACGTCATATCACATGTACTGTGTGTCGCGCAGCAATTAAATTTTTCAGCTGTATTCAGTGATATACAGGGCTATTCAAAAAGTAGGAACAGATTTCAAATATTTACTGCTTACAACCTGCAGAAACAGGAACACAATTCCAACGTTCCTGGAAAGGGAAAAGTTACAATTTTTTTTTACATTCGGTGTGAGCACCGTGTGTTACAGGACAAATATGAGGACGGTGCCTCATTTCCTGCTACACACTAACCAGGTGGTCTGTCATTATCGAATTCACAGCTTCAACAATGCGATATTACAGACTGTCAAGGATGTTAGGCGTAGGGGGAAAAAAACACTGTCATTTACGTAACCCCACAGCTCAGAGTCACAAAGTATGGAGGCGTGGGAGTCCACCGGCCACCGGTGATGTTCAACATCTGCTCCTCCTCTTCCAATTCAACGTTGGTCGTGCTTAGAGAATTTTTCTAAGCACGTTACAATGAATGAAAGCGTTCCAGGACTTTGAATTGTAAAGAATGAGCGGGAGATGAACTTCATCGCCGGTGGACTCTCAGGTCTCCAAATATTACACCTTGTTACTTTTATCGGTGGGGCAATGTAATAGATCGCCTTTTTATCCTACCCCCCCCCCCCCCCTCCTGACTGTCTTGAAGATCTGCGACATCGCACTTTTGAAGCTGTGAATTCGGTAATGAGAGACTATCTGATTCGCGTGTTGGAGTAAATTGGCCACCGTTTTCATATTTGTTATGTACTCACACCGAATAAATAAAATTGTAGCTTTTCTCCTTCCAGGAACGTTCGAATTGTGTTTCTATGTTTTGTAGTTTTGAAGCAATAGATGTATGAAATCTGTTTCTTCTTTTTGATTAGCCCGATCTGTAGATACTGCCTGCAAAGTGTATTACCTTTACAGTCAAAAGTAAATAAATAATAAATTAAAACGTCATATCTAATGCTGCCGTTTTACTTCATGAACAGAGGAAATGTAGCAAGAGAGAAAGTCCATTCTTTCGTCTTTATGGGGTATCAGTGAGAAAAAGTTTCGAGAAGGTTGGAAATTATTTGTGAAATTTGTAGGAAGTCGCTAAAGCTCTCTCATTCTAAAATATTGGATTACCAAAAGCCGGGCATTTGCAAATCGTCAGTTACTTCCAAACAACACAAACTTTATGAGGCTCGATGCACCCGAGCTCGCAACATCATTTTCTAGCGGATTTCAGCAGTGCATGTGGAACAATAGTCATGCACGCTACAGCGACAGCGCGGCGCGAGACTTGTGCTCGTCAGCCATTGCTGCATCGCAGTGATTTCTCCGATCGCCACGAAGGAGCTGTCGTAGATGAACGGGGCCGTGCAGACGCGTTTGCAAGCCGTCATCTGCCGTCAGCTTCCCATGGATACAGCGGGTTTGATGGTGCATTTGTGAACTGAATGAGAGAAAAAATTATCCTACAAGATGGGACGCATTCCGCAACGGCTATCATGATACGATTTAGAACTGAGCCGCGTGGTTTGAAGCGCGTGTATGTTTTTGTGAGAGATTTGCAACGAAACCGAATGAGGACAGAGATGATATAGGTAAAAATTACTGTTCAATTATTTTTGTTCGTGTCCTAAGCAGCAAATGCTTTGCTCTCTGGCGAGAGACCTTTCTTCAGCTGACACTAACTGTATAAAATAAATTCCATTACCTCAACCGGTTCAGTTTAATCAATACTGTAGGTATTGCAGCCACAAAATACGTAACTGCACAAATTTAAGTAGTTATATTGGCTAAATTCAATAACCTTTCACATTCGAGAATATGTTCGTCCACTGTTTACTATTGTTATTGATGGATACATTTGTCTTGCAATGGTGCTTTACCAGTATTGTCTATAAATTTATCAGTAAAGACATTTCTACTACTGTTAAGTGAATTACCTCACCGACTTAATCAGATTTCATATTGGAGATCACATAGCACGCGTCTCAAATCCCCTAGCATTTTTCAACCAGCTTTCTATCGTGAACTTCGGTATGCACTCTGTATGCAGGACTTCCCACACAGGTTTACAAAGTTCACATATGTGTGAATTCCTAAGGGACCTAACTGCTGAGGTCATCGGTCCCTAGACTTACACACTACTATAGACAACACTTACATTGATGCCCGAGGTAGGACTCGAACCTCCGGCAAGAGGTGCCGCGCAATTAGAGCGCCCCTAACCGCGCGGCCGCTCCGCGCGGCTTAACAACCTTCCCTTACTATTTCACGCAATGTTGTGTTTCCGATCCTTTATTGATAATGCAATTAATTAGAGTGCAGCCACTGCCAAGGTATCTGGAAAAGATGAACAGGTCACGCCACAGCTGTTGTTTAACAGTTAATTCATCAAACGATTGTACCTTCATTCGAAAATAAAGAATTTACTTATATCTTCCCTGAAAGCCATAAACAGTGTAACGAACGCCGTGAAGTAACCGTTGGATGAGTGGAAAACCACCTTCTGTTTTTCCTACTATAAACATAAACGAATTAAGCAAATACTACTTGCTTTCTCCTACCTGCATGCATACCGGTTTGATTCCAATCTAGTACTGCTGCGGGAATATTTCTGCCATGCCTCCAGGTATGCACTCGAACGATTTCTCAGGCCGTGACCTCACTGTGAGCGCGAGCGGCTGGTACTCGATCGTGTTCACCGAGGCTAACTATAATACTGGTCTTACTGTATTAGATTTTTAATATAAGTTATAGTCTTAATGATTGGAGATTGTAATTGTATTTTAAATTTTTAAATTCATTCTACAATTATACGAAATAACGGAAAAAAAATGTTGCCCCTGGAAGGCATTAAAGCAACCTGAAAATGGATAAGACCGCAGTTGCCCGGTGTCCGGGACAGTCGTTTCGTAATATAGATTAAGTACCGTATCATGTCCGTCTTACACTGTGCATTTTTGCAATATTTTATCCTCACTAACGCTTGCTAGCAAGTCGACACTCCTTCGCGGAGCTGCTTCACTTAGCGGGCAGAGTACGTCTGCCCTGAACACAGCGCGGCAAGGCGGGTCCCGGCAGTCTAGGCGCAGCCGGCAGCCGGCAGCTGTTGGCTGCAGCCCTGAATGAGTAGGCCCGAGCGCCCGCGGCAGAGCGCTGTGTGTGCTCGAGTCTCCATTGTTCACTGCCGGCTAGAATATGCTATCACCAGATAATGAATTTCGTGACGGACCGGGCTGGAATCGCCGCACCAGCATACATTAACTGCGAATACGCCACCGCTGTTTTTCGGCGTCCTATCAATGCTATACATGAGGAAAAACAGTACTGCACGTCAGTCATTCATGTTATGGGAATGGAAAAAAATAAAAACTGTACTGGTGCGAGTGGGACTCACGCACTGAGGGTCCCGTACAAACCTAATTATGAATGTAAATAGTTTATCCATTCCTCCAATTCACGATAGTGACGATTTTTGCTTGCTATCGAAATTGATATTGGCAAGAAGTGGTTCCAAAACATTTAATTTCAAGTTTGAAGTCAGATAACAAACGACAACAGAAATGTTTCCTCCCTGTGATATAATTACAAATTAAGAATTCCGGATTTTTCTCTGTATTTGATCTGTGAAGCCTTGCTTCTTGCCAAATTTTGTGATTCTAGGTCAAGGGGAAGTACTGAATGGTTTTGATGAGTGAGTTTTCGAGTATCAAAATATGTGACGCAAATATGTGACGTATCTTTTGACTTCGAAGCTTAATCTTTTTACCCTTCCAAGGGCCCATAGACCCTACTAAGTGATATAAATTTGCACATGGTACCTTTACTTTTTCTGAAAACAGGGGTTCTCAGTGCTGGGGAGGACAGACTGAGACAGATGGACGGAAAAGCAATCCTCTAAGGTTTATTTTTATAGACACTGAGGCACAGAATCGTAAGAAAGGATTCAAACACAAGCTTCGCAGTTGTCCGTTAGTGTCAAGCCCCAAAATAACGCGAAAAACAACTGACTTCTCAGTTACCTTTATTTTCCATTGTATAAAATTTCGTAGAAGATATAACATAACTCGCACTTTTTAAAAGGAAAAGAGAGGTGCGATAAAGAAAACTTGGGCCAAGCTATGTTAACGTATCACTGAAAACAGCGATACTAGGAGTAACATTAACAATAATGGTAGTGAAAATGGTAATTCCATTTTACCCATTTGGTTCAATTTTGACAAAAACGAGACAGTATAAAAGACTGGAAAACATAACGAATACCGTCTGCTGTTATTTCAACAGTGCCGTAGCTACATGCCTTCAGTTGGGTATCGAATGACCTTGATTAGGATGTCATACCCCAGAAATGAGTATTACCTGGGGGCTATACTATTTTAAATATGCAAAGACGTGATGGAACATACATAGCATTACGGAAAGAGAAAAGCAAATTTTGTTGAAATTAAGAACATGGATGTTAATTCACCTGTTTCCTGTTACATTTGGCATCGCAATAAAGTTTGTTCCATATATTGCTTAAACTCGTTTTGATCCATACACAGTTTTCAAACGCGAAACTACTAGTTACAGAAAACAAGGCGAATCCCACAGATATTTTGGTACTTCAAAGGTAATAAATAACTTAAATGTTTTAACTTTAAACGAACTCTACATACATATTCTGCTGGAAGAAAGATATCGACTGTTAGTACTAAGGATTGAAAACGTATGTGAAATATAGTATCACCAGTTACAAAACAAATGTCAGTTATTGAACATTCAACGAGATTTCATACAGGATTATATACTAGACGCTATATGTTGGCCAATTAAAACCATTTAGGCCAAGAAAATTTTGAGACTAGGAGATCAACATTATACGATGTAACCAATTTAAACTGGCATGACATACTGACAGAGGTGAGAAATAGTGAAAATGAATTTGGAAAATGTATCACATAAGCCGGTTGTACTAAAGTTTTCGAATTATTGATGGCTAATTTACTGTGTGAAGCAGTGATGAGGATTACCTTTATATTTGATGTAAGTTATGGTACAAAGAAATAAATCTTAAAACTAAAATTTTTTGAAAGATAGTAAAGAGTTTTCGAATTGTGAAGGAGTAAAATAAGGATTTTATCCTTCTTCTACCAAAAAAATCATAGTTACCTTTTCCATAAACTGTCATATAAAGCATTTGCTCCCGCTATTTAAACACGTTACAGTTATCAGCCACACATACGCATGTTACTTCTGCTTATATCTTGATTACCACTAAGCATTCTCCATCATATTATTCATCTCGCTCTTTTCACACTCCTTGAAATCCTGCACATAACTTTATTGGTCGCTTCACCAACTATTCACATGTCCCGCCCACCTGCATTTAATTTTCGTCACCATCATCCATATTACAAACATGTCTTCATGTCTCTTTTAGTAGCTTCCAACGTATATATTGCCATTGTTCACTAAACATACGGCAGTATTTTTTTCATTGTTATCGGATCTAAAGTCCACTTGCAATAATTGCCGTAATTCAGAGTTGGCAAATATTACGTTTGAGACACATAAGAAAATCAGCAAAGAGTACTTGACTGAGGTTACTAAACGCACTCTAGAACATTTCGACTCCATTTTCATGTTTTAATGTTCGAGTTATTGTCTTCAACTGTTCTAAACGCACTAATTCATCATTATGAATGAATTCATTAACTTTTTGTGTTTTATTTACGGCACATCATTTCAGTATATCTGTTTCCTACATGTAGTTTATGTCAGGCATACATACAAACTTGCTCTATTACACGTACGTCTCTGTATTCGCAGGTGACATTTATCTACTCTGAAAGCGATCAGTGAAGTGTCATCAGGTAAGTGTTGCAAACAGGTATTATTACTTAATCGGAAAATGAAATCTAGGAGCTGCTGAGAATAGTTTCGGTCATATGGAACCTCTTTGCGTAACTCCTCTATCAATTTTTAATTTCCCACTGATGAAGTCTGAACCAAATTTTTATTTATGCATATATTTTTCAGTATAAGGCCATCAATCGGTTTCTAGAACTGTTGATGCTGACTTGGTATAAACTGGATCAAAATATTTTGCATTAGTATCAGAATGAAGTTATTCCGAAGATCACTTCTACAAAGCATCATCATTTAAATACACTTTTTTTGGTGAAACATTCACACTCCTGTACAATACCCTCTCTGTAGAACGTTCTTGAGGCATTCGAAGCCACTTATTGCACGATAATTTTGGTGTAGGTATCTTTGGACAACATTTGCTTAAAGATCTTTTCCGACGTTTCGCCAGCACGAGAGATTGTCAGTGGTTCACCCTTCATTGCTGGTGACAACAACTGGAGTAGGAAAGGTACGAGGAGGAAAAAGGGTTGTGTTCTTTCCAGAGGAACCATCGTGGCCTTTGACTTAAGCGATTTAAGAAAATCTGAATACAAACAGTATTCCGGAGATTTGAACTGTCGTTATGCCGAATAGATATCCTGTGTACTACATGTACAATACTTAGTTTTAATGAATTACGAACCTCTCAAATAATTTCCTTGCATTTGTTTGCGCAATTTGTTCTGGCACTGAGAATACATGCGAACACATGTAGAATTGTTTGTGATACGAAGATTGTTACTAAAACCAATTTGGTAATTCCTTCTAGTTAACTTGTCCGCATTTGATGTATGTTTACTTCTTTTTTAGTCAGTATTTAGAGGCATTCTTCTGCTTCCAGGAGAATATTCAGATTTTCTGTACGAAATACGCACGCGAAATAGGTTGTTGTACGTACATAGAGCACTAAATTCTTTTCATTCTGACACAGCGCAGTTTTAACATACAAAAGAGCCTGAAACTCAGGGAATCGAACCGAGTCCTCTTTAGTTAGCAATCCCCCGCACTGACAGTGCAGTTACCGAGGCCGACAAAAATACTTTCTTTGATGTACACACAGTCTTTATCCCTACAGGTCAGCTGCCGTACGATATTTATGATACGTTGCTCAAAAGTTGGGATTAATCTACGATCTGAGGACCACAGAAGCATCCTTCTTCTTCCTCGTGTATGCCCTGGTGCTGAATTTGGTGCAGCATTTTTTTTTTTTTCAATTCGGGTTCTTTTAACAATCTGAGACATTCTTTGTCCCTACGGTGGCTTGATAACTTGACGAAATTTGCCTTGTTCATCTCTATGACAATTCCTAACACGTTCATGGTCTTAAGAACAAATAAAGAATCTTCGCTTAACTTATGCTGCTGACTCAATAGTCCCCTCCCCCCCCCCCCCTTACACACACACAGTAAAAATGTGTCTTCACCATTTTCCGAATGCACATATTCAAGCTCTCGTTGTCATTTTGCATACTGGCATCGCTGCATCTATTAAGCCAACTGAAATACTTATAATCTTCCATAACTAATTCGTCAAGTGCCTACAGGAGTGTGTATTTCGGGTTGGCCCACAGTTCCATTCGCAGTCAAATATTCATTTTGCAGGAATGAGCTATATACTTCAGGGATGCAAATAAAGAAGAACGCAATTCGCTCTGGAACATAACCTTCGCTTAAGGTGAAATTTAGTCTTCATTCATACTGATACGAATAGTCGTGAAAAGATGGGAAAACCCTGTGCTCGACAAGGAATGGGTTAGTTGCATAACTGCTAAGGCATGCAGGAATCGTTAATGCTGGATCGAACAGTGCAAGGGAAAACTTTTTACAAGCGTAGAGGGGCTGGGGTTTACACTACAGATTGGATGAAACTTCGATTGTAGTAGTAACGTGATCCGATTAGCATAGCAAACAAAGTGAGGAAGGATGGTATCCAGACGAGTGACTGCTGCCAAACTTAATATTGTGTACAATTGAGAGTGCTTAGAATGCAAGTAAAACAAAACAATGAAACTAGTAGCCCACGACTTTCAGGATGAATACTAAATTTCGGTGTGAAAGGAAATGCCGTTAGTTATTTTGAGGTTGTTCCCTGTAGTGACCTTTAATCTTTAATTAGGGACTACTAATTTTGACTCATGTTATTTACGGTTAGAGAGGTCTCAGGCACGATATTGTGAAATATCGTAACTTCAGACCGGATTTATGTCGCATATGAAACAGAAATCGCCGCTGAGGCCGAGCGGTTCCAGGCGCTTCAGTTTGGAACCGCGTGACCGCTCCGGTCGCAGGTTTGAATCCTGCCTAGGGCGTGGATGTGTGTGATGTCCGTAGGTTAGTTAGGTTTAAGTATTTCTGAGTTCTAGGGGACTGAAGACCTCAGATGTTAAGTCCCATAGTGCTCAGAGCCATTTGAACCATTTGTCTCCTAAATCGTTAACATAGATTAGAAAGAGCAGTGGGCCTCTAGCACTACGTTGGAGAAAGCCGGATATCACTTCTGTTTTAGTAAATGATTTTCCATCGATTGCTACTAAGAGTGACCTTTCTGACAGGAAATAATCAATCTAGAACCACAACTATCTCGGAACGCAATTGGTTGGAAGTATTTTGTGAGGAAAGGTGTGAATAAAGAGCTAGTTATGTTTCACGTACCCATAGTCAGACAGTGGTTGTAAACTAAAATCACGGCAGTCTATGGTCCTTTCTGTTGAAAATGATTGAATTTTGTACGTGTGCGTAACGGCTGCTAATACTATTGGAGGTTGTGTTGGTTACTGTGGCGATGTATCAGCTGTTGGCTGACATGTACAGGCTATAGAGAAGAACTCGTCTAAAGGCGTAAGCTTAGTACCCTTTAAGGAAGGCTTCCTGTGGCTTGGCGCTTTGTCCGTGGGATAATGGGAGCCTCTCTGTGGCACCGTTACTGATAAGGGACTAGAGTGTGAGCCCTGTAATGGCTTCATTAGGAGGCCGACACTGGTCTGAGATTACACTGTGCACTAGAGAAGCTCAAAGAGATCTACCACAGTAGTATCCAGTCTTACGGGCTAGAGCCTTTCTCCCTGTCACACTCTCAACATTACACAATTTTTATGTGATCGACTGGTGGCATATGGTTTTCTAAGCGCGGGAATGTGTGGCATCATACAATTTTCAAATTTGAGATCATCGTATCCACATCTCACTGGCACAACACACCAAACAAAATCAGTTACACTGAGAACTCAGCATTGTTTATTGGCTATTAATTTTTTTCACTTTAGATACAAACTGTGAGCCACGAAAATGACACTCTGAGAAATGAATTTACAGCATGTACTGTTTTGTATATTCATTTCGTATTAATTTTTTTGTGTTACAAAATTTCTGCTGTTTAGCCAGTTTCAAGCAAATCCATGTACATCAGAAACAACAAGAGAGAACGAGGTACAACCAACCACTTGAAAAGATACCACAATATAAATACAGAAAAAGAAAATACAAAGAATACTTTCAATCTTTAATCTATTTTGGGCTATAGTCGTGTAATTTCATCTGCAGTGTGAGGTTGTCCTAATGTACTAAAAGTAAAATATAAATTAAACGTTATGAATATACAGGTAAAATGGAATAAACAATAGGTGAAAACATCATATAGTAAAATGGTTTACCACATTTTCAGGCTTCAAAGTTCTAGCCATGATATCCTATTTTGTACTAACTGTAGCACGCAACCAAGTAATTCAGAAGTGCGAGAGAACACTGAACTTCATGCAGCGACGTCTTTAAGGAAACAAGTCCAAGAAAAACATGTAACTCGGCCTTGGTACAAATTTTCATTTATCGCTTCAGTCTGCATATATACATCACAGATGTTTGAAACTTGAATAAGTTCTCTGGAACCATATAGTTTCATTTGATTTTAGCATCTTCGCCCGAGTTTCAGGCAGGATCCCCAATTTCGTACGATGCTGAGGTGCCATTGCAATCGTTGGAGAGCCTCTGCTATGCTTTCTAAGTTTAGGGGGAATAGGAAATGGGCTGAGACGTGGATTGGAATTTGGTGGCGTTCTAAGGTAGTTCGTGCAGTTGTTTAAAGCCATTATGCCAGGGTCGTGTAGTGGCCAGGGCATTTGCCTAGTGTGCGGGAGACGTGGGTTCAAATCCGAGTCTTGGTACAAATTTTCATTCGTCGCTTCAGAGTGCGTATATACACGTAATAGCAGGCATACTTTCCGTCTGACGTATGTTCACTAAAACAGTAAATTGAAGGGAAAATCGTAAAATGATGGGAAGGGCGGATTATTTTCTGTTTATTTTGTGTTAACCGTGGTACCATAGCTTCATTTTGACCAGCGGAAGAGTTCCGTGACTGACTTAACGCGAATGCGTCAAGGCAGGTTGAAGCAAGAAACCTCAGAGTCATAGGCCTTGGCATATTCTCATGCAGAAATCCATATTCAGACAATGTCGACATCGTGGAAATCGTCACCTGGGTTTCCTGAAAAGCCAGAACTATGATACAGCTGACACAGTGGGAAGATAGGAAATGCTCAACAACCATGCGTTGGGCACGGTTCTGTTGCCGTTTCAGAAACAATGGTCGCGAGTGATCTCACACAAATACTCCCCGTCTTAGGCAAGCAGTGTCAGTCACCGCCGGCAGCCAGCTTCGAGGAGAAGGCTGTGGCGATCATCATCTTGACCAACGAGATACACGGGCCGTGCAACAATCTTGTGACGTCACATGTGTCGGCTTGTCGGCCACACTTCGTTAACTCTGGGCCCCATTAAGGCCCCACAGGTAATCAACAATTAATTGAAATGGTATCCACCAAAGGTCTTAAATTTATCAACAACTAGTATGCACTTAATCGCGCAGTCACGAATTACTAAACTCGTCTGAAATAGTTACTCACTCCCCGCCAGAGACGGGTGCTGTCACTCGTAAGAACTGTGATGTCACATGCTGTGACCTACGCGCCGCGGGCCTCCTACCTCACAAGTGGTCACCACTCTGCTCATAGCCCAGTGCGGGCAAACTCTGCTGTAGCCCACCGCCCGGTGTGGGGACACCCCTCAGCTGCCGTAGCTGAAGCTACCGTCCTCATTGGGGTCCACTGTTCACCTCCGCACAGATCGGTTCACGTCGAACTGAGACCCATGCCTTCAGGAGCCAACCAGCCACAAAGACTGCCACTGCGGTGCGCCGCCAGGACTGCAGCCAAATCTTGGCAGTTCCTCATTCCCATCCTGCTAAGAGGGAACGCTGCCACTACAGTCTTGTAACGCCAGGAGCCATCCATTCTGCTGAGGCTTTTCGCTCAGATCAGCACCCTTCTCACCAGTGTTGACGCCCAATTCCCGCTGGAGGGCCGGCCGGGGTGGCCGAGCGGTTCTAGGGGATACAGTCTGGAACCGTGCCACCGCAACGGTTGCAGGATCGAATCCTGCCTCGGGCATGGATGTGTGTGATGTCCTTAGGTTAGTTAGGTTTAAGTAGTTCTAAGTTCTAGGGGACTGATGACCTCAGAAGTTAAATTCCATAGTGCATAGAGCCATTTGAACCAACCCGCTGGTGGCTGTGATGCCAGTAGTTTTGTAAAATTGTAGACAAACTTACGCCAATCTTATGCTCTTGATTTACTGGGAAGCATCCGCTAAATTTCTACCCACAAGCTTGCAGCGATCACGACTTGGGTGGAGAGCTCAGTGCAATCCTGTTCACTAGACATAAAGTGCCCACACCCACCAAAGAGGTCAATTACCCCCGATCTCTTCAATAAGGATCGTAACTGATGTTACCGAAGTATAAATTGGGATCATTAGGATAAACAATGCACCTGCAAGTGAAACTGTTTGTGGCATTTTACGTTGGCATATTATGTTACAAAAATACCCATTAAGTCGACTTTCATGCTCCTCTACACTCCTTTAACACAGCAATTACGAGAGAACCTTTGGATGAAATGGTCAAAACTACGATCACAAAAATATATAAAAAAACAGAAAAAGTAAATGATGCAAAAATACAGCATGGATTGTGAATAAAATTGGTACTTATTCATTAGGTGACCAGTTTCACCTTCATTTACGTAAGAATCAACGCTCTCAAAATTAAAATTTCGATCTACATTTAACTTTGGAAGCCTTCACTGTTTAGAAATGCGTTTTAACCTGAAACCCACTTTGTGTTGGATAAACATCTACCATATTCTCAACACTGTCTCACATTTTGCATAATAATTAAATAACAGTAGCTGTCCAATACATTCTAGCATGATGGAAGTATCCAAAAAAATTACAGCTCGGGGCTTATACCCTTATAAGTCTTGTGTACTTTATATGTACATAGGTGAGCATACATACATGGTCAAATTCGTTACTCTTATCTCTTACTAATTACAGCACTGGAACCACTGTAGCCAGTTAAAAACGGTTAATAAATGAAGCGTTTATTGCATGATCAAAAAATTTCCCTTCTAAAACCGTACGGTCCTCAGTTGGTATGCCGATGAGGCAAAATCGCCTTGAGGACTGAGACAATAATACCACCGACTCACGAAGTTGAAGATAGCCGTTTGGTAAAACAAAGTGTCCTGCTGCTAGAAGAAGTTGCTAACCGCGTGCTGCACAGGAGTCGTCAGCCCTTCAAGGCCTATTTTATGGGACTTCTAACAATACCACTATTTGCAAAGTAGGTTAGAAATCAGATTAATAATGTTGCTCACGCAGCATACGTTCGCTTTATTCGGCAACAACAGAGTTATTGACTGTGGATGGTATCGTCAGAATTTAAATAATGAAGTCACTGTAAAAAAGTCATTAATTGTGGCACTTACCTAGAATGGATTCCCACGCAGATTTCGTCGAAGTTGTTATGGCTCATCTTTTTGATTCTAGGGTGATTCCACTTTGACTGCTAGATGGTCCAGATCTGTATTTTAGCAATATTAGATGACCTAACAAATGCGTTTTTCAGGAAACTCTTAATGATCAAACAATCCCAGATCAGAACAATGGTATGGTAGAAATAATTTTTAACTTGGTGTTCACGATCCACATTTTTATTAATCTTCTTGTAAATTCACATATACTTATTCTTAATTGTCACATCATCAAGAAAATAGTTTATATCAATCTACATATATTTAATTTCCACATTAACCAAACACAAGACTTCTTTTACAAAGCGAAATAACAACCTAACTTCTGCAAAGTGAAAGAAAGACTGCTCTGTGCGCATTCGCAACAAAACGGTTACAAATAAGTCAATGATTATGACCGTCTCACAGAAATGAATACACGCAAGAACCATATCGCTGTAACATATCCATACATCGGAGTACCTATACATTAATAAAACAAAATGTGAATATTGTCACAAAAACATGTCTGTTACTTCGCAGAAAAGTAGTACGATATTAATGGTATCGAGAACTGGGGTTGGAGTGCCGTAATGGTCACGTAAATAAAGAACCATTACAGACTGAAGGTGTGATATTCGCATGAGATTGTAGAGCGGGTACTCGAGTATCTCCCACTTCAGTTGGTGTAACTTAGGCGTTACAACATTTGCGTTACGGGCGCTCCCTGTTTCGAATCAGCACGGGACTTGGCGCAGCATTCCAGAACAGTAGTTTTCGAAAGACACGCTTTCCCATACAGTCATCATTCTCCATTGACAGCCTACCGATTAAGAAAGGAATAACTGCACGTTGGTTCCTTTGGAGGCATTTGGTAATAACGTCGCCATAGTTCGCGTTTCCGCATTTCCCGCGCGCATGTCTAAAAGACACGAATACCACATTAACCGCTTGCCGACATATCGATGCTTGATATCCATAACGAAGCCGCGCTCCATTGCATGTACGCTGTAGCAACGGCCTCAATCGGCCCTTTATACATAGTAAGAGACTGATATATTACGTACAGTTACTAGACACCTATTATTAGATCTAAAGCACCAAAACTAGACAGACAATAATGAAATGTGTGAGGTCATACTCATGAGTGCTAAAAGGAACCCGCTAACCTTCGGTTGCACGATAAAGCTGTCAAATCTAGAGGCCGTAAATTCAACTAAATACCTATAAATTACAACTACGAACAACTTAAAGTAGACTGAAAACATAGAGAATATTGTTAGGAATGGCACGGGCATGATAGAGGATTTGAGGTGTAAATCATGAAAACAAAGGTGTTCTTCGTTGGGCGGGAGAGGATCTTGTCATGAAATTTCAATCATGATTTTTTTTCCTCAAATGCGAAAATATTGTGCTGACGTCGACATACTTAAGGAGAAATGTTCATCATAATAAAGTACGGGAAATCGGAATTCGCTTGGAGAAGTACAGGCGTTCGTTTTCTCCGCGCGCTGTCCGAGAATGGGATAAAAGAGAACTCGCGTTAAGGTGGTCCAATGAAACCTCTGCCAGGCACTCACGTGTGATTGGTAAAGTGTCAATGCAGGTGTAGATTAAAAAGGAGGTATCACCAAGAGTAAGAAACTCTGTTTACCATGGAGATGGCACGTTTTAATTGAGTAATTCAAATATAAATAGAGGCGGCCACAGAAAATTTGTAGTATTTATTGACATTGAAATATTACTATTTATCATGTTACGTAAGGCAACAGATAAATCTGAAATCGAAAGAAGTGTGAAAACCAAAGGAATGCTATACGATATACAAAGGATGGTTCTAATACTACGAGAGTACCACATCACTGTGAAGCGGCAGATGGTGTTAGATAATATTCTAAAGTTGGCAGATCAACTGAAAAGTATTACATGCAGTATTTGATAGAAGTTTATTAGAAACTTTCTATGTTTGGCTCGGTTTGTTCGTTAAGGATACTTGTTATATAAAACCACAAGTGATAACCGTAAATAGTAGGTGCGAGCATATTGAAAGGAAAAAAATGAACTAAAAATGTATAAATTTACTGGAAGAAAAGAAAAACAAAATCCATTCTGACATAAGAAAAAATAAAATTCTCATTTACACTCTCTTAATCAATTTATACCCTAGAACTGAAATAGTACAGCAAATGTATTTAATCATTTACTTTTCAGTACTAAATTAAAAACAAGCTCGTTAATTATTGTTGACTCCTTTGGTCTTGGCTTATAGAGCAAAGTTTTTCGAAGGAGAGTTTAATGATAGACACTCTGAGCTATTTTCTATGTTCTGCTATGACCCGTTATTTCGTCATCACACCAGCCAGTGCAGAACCCGGTTTAGCAAAGATGGGGTTTTGAGAGGTATAGGGGACCGTGGTTTCTGGTTTTGTCAATGCAGCGGATAGGTGTTGCAAAAAAGCAATTGATTTAATTATTGTTGATGATTTGTAAGGTTTGGAACTATGTAGCTTTAGTATCAAAATACTCAAAACACATTATGTGTAATCGAGTGAGTAAGGGGAGGGGTGGAAGAAAATGATTTAAAATGGCTCGCGGATAATGGAAGACTGTGAAACGTTGCTCTAGAGACCTGCTTGAGATAGTGTGAAGGAAGCTTATACTGTTGTCCTTATCTGGGTCCATCGTAAACTTTATCTTACAGTGCATGCTATTTCGCTGGAGATACACAGTGTGAACCTCATACAAAGAACCGTCAAACAAAACCAATTTGCTTTATATGTAACAATTACATTTTATCACTTTCTCATCAGTTTTGTTTAAATTTCTGGAAAAATTTGCATTCAGTATGATTGATAAGGACATTCACAAGCGAGCCTGCCACGCAACTACTCATTGTTCTTTTATAATTTCCATAGTATCTACTAAACATATGCACTGAAGAGCCAAGGAAACTGGTACACCTTCTCAGTATCGTGTAGAGCCACCGTGAGCACGCGGAAGTCCCGCAGCACGACGCGGTATGGACTCGAATTATGTCTGAAGTAGTGGTGGAGGAAATTAACACCATGAATCCTGCAGGGCTGTCCATAAATACGTAAGAGTACGAGGTGGTGGAGACCTCTACTCAACACCCCGTTGCAAAGCATCCCAGATATGTATAATAATGTTCATGTCTGGGAGCTTGGTGGCCAGCGGTAGTGTTAAAATTCAGAAACGTATTCCTTCAGCCACTATGCAGCAATTCTGGAGGTGTGGGGTGTAGCATTGTCCTGGTGGAATTGCCCAACACCGTCGGAATGCTAAATGGACATGAATGGATGCAGTTGGTCAGACAGGAGAGTCGTATCTATACATATCAGGGTCCCATATCAGTCCAACTGTATACACCCCACACCATAACAGAGCCTCCACCAACTTGAACAGTCCCTTGCTGAGATGCAGGGTCCATGGAGATCGTGAGGTTGTCTCCATACCTGTACACGTCTATCCGCTCGATACAATTTCAAACTAGTCTCGTCCGACCAGGCAACGTGTTTCCCGTCATCAACAGTCCAGTTTCTGTGTTGGCGGACCCAGGCGAGGCATAAAGCTATCCGTCATGCGGTCGTGAAAGGTACACGAGTGGGCCTTCAACTCCGAAAGCCCATATCGGTGTTGTTTCGTTGAATAGTTCGCACGATGAGACTTATTGATAGCCCAGCATTAAATCTGCAGCAAGTTGCGTAATGGTTACACATTTGTCACGTTGATTCTCTTCAGTTGAGATTGTTCCCGTTCTTGCAGGATCCTATTTCGGTCCAGCGATGTCGGAGATCTGATGTTTTACCGGATTCCTGATGTTCACCGTACACTCTTGAAATGGTCGTACGGGAAAATCTCCACTTCACCACTATTATGGTGTTGTTGTGTCCCACCGTTCGTGCGCCACTATAACACCACACTCAAACTCTTTTAAATCTTAATAACCTGTCATTGTAGCAGCAGCAACAGATCTTACAACTGCGCCAGACCCTTGTTGTCTTACATAGGCGCTGCCGACCTCAGCGCCGTATTCTGCCTGTTTACTTATCTCTGTATTTCAATACGCATGTCTGCAGCAGATTCTTTGGCGCTACAGTAAATTTGTGCAAATTTTAGTGATATCGTAGCGGAGCAGCTTACTGTTCGCTGGAATTAGGACAATTTCAGTTCGGTTGAGCAATTTTCCTCAATTTTGTTTACTCCATACGTGGACTCAATGTCGTTTGACCACACTGTTACACTTTTTAAGTAATAAAACGCGGTGGATGGCGTTATCTTATTTACATATTTTTGGGTATGTTTTCAAGTTGATGGTTTTGGGATTTTTTACGAGACGGGATATTTCCTTGTCTATTAATAAGAATTTATAATGTTTCGCGGTTTCCCTGATCAAAGCATTAAATTTCTTAATAGGAAGTTATCCAGTCGACTGATACTGTTGTTAGCTAGGAATTCATATAGTTTATCTTAGTATTCATCATGCTTCATGGTAAAAGTCTGGTACCTTTCTTTGCCCTAACTGATATGACTGTCTGTAATTCTAGTTTCAAGTTGATTTCGCGTTTTATATGATTATATTTAGAATATTTATGCTTGCATGAAATTTAAATCCACAAAAATGTAAATAATATGAAATAAATCGACGTAAATCATGTATGAATTTAATAATTTTTGAACAGTCAGGTAAATATCTAGCATACCCACTATATACATGTGTAAACTGCGTCTGACACTGCTTACGCCATATGCCATAGAACTGACAAGCAAATTACGTAGTACATACCGTAAACCGTCACGTGGACGCCGTTATTAAACAAACAAGTCAACTGCATCCAACTGAGCAGTAGCCAAAGCGCTTATTAAGCGAAATAAAACTGAGGTTAAATATAAAAGTGTTGTAATAGGAAAGTAAGTTGCTAAGAAAAAACCTGCAAAAGCATTATTTCATGTGTAAGACATTAAATGTGCAGGCGGCAACAAATGATGTTTTACTCAACATTGTTCTGATTTCTTTCAACACACGTTTGAAACTGTACGTAAGGTTACACAGTCATTTCCTACTGTTGTTAATAGATGGTAGGATCATCATAACCTACGTGACATTTACCAGTTACAGTTGTATTTCGAAACAAAGTGCTAGTTAATTTATATTCACTGTATCTATACATTTACACCTGTCAATTCGTGTGGAGTTTCTAGCAAAGATAGAAGGTTATTTCCACAAAGCTGTACTTCCTTTCTAATAAATACCCTTAAGTCTAAAGAGATCAGCTTGTTGATTGTTGTACTACCTCTAGGAAAATATCTCTTATTAACGATTAATTTAAATAACATTGATAAACTGAATGAGACAAAAACACTTGCACATAAGCGTAGTTTGTTATCTTAAAAAGAGGAGCTATTTTTGTTACGGTCAGTATGTGCTACTGGGACTGACACGTAAGCTCTTCCAAGATATGATTGTGTTTAGCGCACTCTCTCCGTCGAACCGTTATAATTTCAGAATTTATCTATCACTCTCTGCAAAGGCGGTGATGCATAATATTTGTGTTACCAGTAACAAATTATATTGCAACATTTACTGGTTTATAATCAACTTTCGTCTTTTTTTTCATTGCACTATTACTACTTGGTTAAAACTCGCCGAGTAAGTGTCAGTTATTTGTGTCATTGGTAGAACATTAAATCTTATGAACTACTTTCCTTTCGCGGTGAATAGTCGTCACATGGTTTTAGAGACAATGATCTGGTACATAATCGAAGCTGTAGCTAAACGCAATGATGTTCGACAGGAATCACGTTGGGATACCGAACAGAAAACCACGCTTCTTAAGATCAGTAGCATAGAACAGTCTAAAAAGCTTTCTTGAACATCGAACAATAGGTCAAAATTAGGAAGTGTAACAACATGCCAAAATGTCGTACCTTAATTTCCATGATGACACTCCATTCGCACATTCCGTGTTGTGAAACGTTTCTCTGCACTCAGTAAAAGTCCTCCAGAAGTTTGCTCAGGCGCCTGATAGGACAGGGATCATTTTTCCGTGCACAACTGCCGATTTCCTCGAGTTGTAAGTCGTAAGAGTATCTCTTGAGTGTAGGTGAGTATTATGATTCACTTTATAGTGTGGCGTAATTTTTGTGTGGAATGATAGTCGAGTGGGTGCCACAGAGTGCCTGCCCGAAATGTCCTTCTCTTACAAATTACGAAGTATCGCCGAGCTTACCATGCCAGATGACAGACACATCATCTGCAGCTATGTCACGTGTTCAGTCCATAAGACGCTATAGAGAAGCCTGGAATTTGGTCACCACTAACTTTGTCATTACCTGCCCACATTACCGGCCAAATATTGACTGTCCAAATTTCTTCCACCACCAGGATTAGAACCGGATATCGCTACTTTAACGGCTCCGGCGATGGAAGTTATTATTCGTTTCTGAGCTCATTTTCCATTCGTTATCCCTAACATGCTTCACCCTTGGTATAGAGGTGACGTTTTAGGCTAGTAATGAAAACCTCCGGCTTCCTAAATCATGCTCGTTCTGCCAACGGCCTTGTAAAGTAGGGCGGAGGAGCGGACAGATATTATGGGCGCTCTCTCGCCCTTAGGGTGGGAAACTGACCTTAAGAAGCGGAGGTAGCAGCAACGATTAACAAAATGTGGATTCAGATGGCAATGGAAGCTACTGCGTTTAAGACACAATGTGTATCCATAGGGCACGTGACCTGTTTACTGAAAATGTCGTCATGATTTCTCCATAAGTCCTCCATCCGGATCTACGGGAAGCGACTGCCGAGAGGGAGACAAATATGTAGTAGTATGTGGAATAATTTTATACTTCTGCAGTCACTTTTTTCAAATATTTTATTAGCACAATGCATTTCGGCAGCATGTTGCCATCATCAAGTCCATTATACAGTTACTTATACATTATCTGATAGGTTATGTACATTATCTGTGTGTACTAGTAAGGTTAAGAACCGAAAAGTAAAACTGTGTGGAAGGATAAATCTGTTACAGTGCATACATTATGTAAATAGCATGATTAGGTAAAATATAAAAACACCTTTACTTACATTTTCGTTGGCGTTTTCATTTTCTGGCGCACAGAGCACGGTAACAGGTAAATCACGCCCTAGCATTTTCACAAACATCTGTTTACAACTTTCTAAAGAGTTTTAATATCTAAGATAAACTACTCACAGTTTCAATACTGTAATATATGAAGAACTGGAAATCTTCATTCATTGCACAGCGCATGGAGATGTATTATTAAATGATAAGCTTGAAAGTAATAATGTTAGCTCTTCAAAAACTTCTCCAATGTAAAATGTTTATTTCATTGACAGCATAGTTTTCATTAAGTATCCATGTAACATTCTACATATTGCCATTACATCTAGATAAACATTTTCATCTTCACTACAGGTATATATTACAGTCTTAGAAACTGTAAGTAGTTTATCTTATATTTTAAGGCTATTTGCAAAGTTGTAAACAGACGTTTGTGAAAATGCTAGGTTGTGATTTACCTGTTACTGTGCTCTGTGTGCCAGAAAATGAAATCGTCAACAAAGATGTAAGTAAACGTATTTTTATATATTTTACCTAATCACGCTATTTACATAATGTACACACTACAGTAGATGTATCCTTCCACACAGATTTATTTTTCGGTTCTTAACCCCACTGGCACACACAGTTAATGTACATAACCTATCAGCTGATGAATAAGTAACCATATAATACGCCTGATGATGGCAGCATGCAGCCGAAATACATTGTGCTAATAAAATATTAGTAAAACGTGACTGAAGCAGTATAAAATTATTCTACATAATCTTATAATACAGTTGCAGACCTCAAACAACATCCACATGACATGGATAAATTTAGATATGGAATAATCAATGGCAGCGTAGTGTTCTACTGATAGGAGACTGGAATGCCAGGAATCTAACTGCAGTTGGATGGCGTAAAAAATCTGAAATGGAAAATAAAAATGCTCAATCTAGGTATACTTAGAGGCATTTATGTGAAATGAAAAGGGCATAAGGAATTCTGGTGAGATGGATACAGAATAATATCTACCGCAGAAAAATAACTGGGGTAGGCTTCATTGATTATAAACGTACAGAAGCGGGTCAGCTATTGTGGACGATTCAGTGATAGGGTGCTGTTCATCTGATCCCATAGCAAACCAACCGTCGACAAAGGTAGTTCAAGTACATATGCTGACGTCGCCAGCAGAAGATGAAGGTATGGAAGGAGCACATGAGGATACTTAACGTGTAACTGGGCATGTAATGTTAGAAGATAATGTAATTGTTATGGAGGATAGGAACGCACTTCAGAGGAAGGAGTGGAAGAAAGTGTTGTGGGAGATTATAGGCTTGAAAGTAGGATTGAGAGGGGGAAGGATTAATTGAGTTCTGTAATAAATTTCAGACGATAATAGTGAATACTCTCTTCAGGCATATCAAGGAGTGGAGTAACACTTGGAAAAGATTTGGATTCACTGAAAGATACCAGCAAGATAACATCATAGTCAGACAGAGATTCCGAAATCAGATGTTAGGTTGTTAGGCGTACCCGAGTGCAGATATCCGCTACGGTCAAAAAAATGGTTCAAATGGCTCTGAGCATTATGGGACTCAACTGCTGAGGTCATTAGTCCCCTAGAACTTAGAACTAGTTAAACCTAACTAAGGGCATCACACACATCCATGCCCGAGGCAGGATTCGAACCTCCGACCATAGCGGTCTCGCGGATCCAGACTGCAGCGCCAGAACCGCGCGGCCACTTCGGCCGGCCGCTACGGTCATAATTGGGTACTGATTATAAGTAGACTGAAGTTTAAGATAAGAGTACGGAAGAATCACGTGTGGAAGGGAATGATACACTGAAGTACGGAGGATAACTGGAAGAATTTGAAGTTTGCTTAGGATATGGATATTGTGATAAGGAATACTAGAGGAATCAGTGCAGTTGAACAAAAGTAGACATCTCTAAAAAGTACAGCCACATATTGTGGACAGACAAGCATTGGTACACGCAAGATAACCTTGAAGAAACCACGTGTAACACAAAAATACTTTAGTTAGTTTCCGAACTAGGAAAGTAGAAAAGTGTTATGGGGAAGAGGGAAATACAGCAATGCAAATCTCTAAGAAATTAAATAAATAGGAAGTTCATGGCAGGCAAGGAGTAATGGCTATAGGAAAATGTGAAGAACTCGAAAAGGAAATGATAGTCGGGAGGATTTACTCGATATGTAGGAAGAAAGTAAAATTGAGAGGGCAAAGTGAATTCCATTGATAAGTTCAGAGGTCTGAGCAGATAGATGGAATGAGGCATTATGTGAGGGGGAGGACTTGTCTGATTTTGTGACAGCAACATAAACTGGAGTTTTTATGGATGAATTCGAAGAGCAAGTGTAGGAATTAAAAGAGCACTTGAGATCAAAAAAGAAGTTTGGGACAAATAACATTCGATAGGAAGTCCGAAGACCAATACAGGCAACGGCCACCATCCTTGGTGCAGTGTAACACCGGTTCCCGTCGGATCAACGATGTTACGCGCTGTTGGATTTGATTAGCAATTTGATTGGTACCCTTCCGGGTCGGGCTGTCGAGCGCTGTTGGCAAGCAGGTTGCACTTGAGTGGGAAGTATACGATTCGGTCACAAAAATTTACAACGGCCGTGAGAGCGAGAGCTAGCCACATGCCTCTCTATATCCGGATACAGTGACACCGTCGGCTGAGGATGACACGGCGGTCTGTCGGTCCCGTTGTGCCTTCCGAGGACTCTTCTGGCGGAGTATAGTGTTAAGGAGAATGAGGACAAAAAAGCTATTCATGTTGAAGCGTAGAATCTACGAGGCGGGTGATGAACTCCAGACTTTCGCAAATACTATGTACGGTATCACCAAGGGCGGATAGGTGCGAGAACTATGCCACAATAGGCTTAACAGCTCATACATCTCAGCTGCTGATAAGAATAATATACAGAGGAATAGAAAAGAAAACTGAAGATTTATTAGATGATTATCAGTTTGGCTTTAGGAAAGTTAAGCCACCAAAGAGGCAATTTTGACGTTGCGCTTGATAATGGAACATGAAAAATCAGGCACGCTCGTAGGATTTCACGACCAAGAAAAAGGGTTAGTGCAAAAGGAGCAACATGACCGAAATTCTTAGATAAACTTCACAATGCTAACTGGACACGTACGAAGTGGGAACAGTAGGACTGGATAACTAAGAACGAAGTGATCTGTTTAAAAACGGTATAACACAGGGCGCAGTCTTTCGCCCAACTGTTCAATCGGTTCTTCGAAGGAGAAAATAAGAAAATAAACGAAAGCTTCAAGAGTGGGATTAAAAATGAGTGAAAGGATATGACTAATAAGATTCGCTCTGACACTGCTATCCTCAGAGAATTACTGGATCTGTTGAAAGGAATGAACAGTCTGATGAATATCTAAAGTGGATTGAGACAAAACCAGAAAGAAACGAAAGTAATTACAAGTAGCAGTAAGGGAGAATCTTACCATCAAAATTAGTGATCACGAAGTAGACGTAGTTAAGGAATTGTATTGTGGAAGGAATGATGGTCGAAGCAGAGAGTACATACAGAGCATACTAGCAGAGGCATACATGGCACTCTTGACCAAAGTAACTCTACTGGTGTCAAAGTCATTAATTTGAGGAAAACGTTCCTACATACGTTTGGAGACAGCATTGTATGTTAGTGAATAATGGACTGTGGGAAAACCGGAGCAGAAGAGCTTCGAAACACTTTGGGTGTGTTGCTACAGAAGAATGTTGAAAGTTACGAGGACTGATAAGGCAATGAATGAAGAGGTTCTCCGCAGAATCGGCGAAGAAAGTAACATATGGAAACAATGACAAGAAGAAGGGACAGGATGATAGGACATTTGTTAAGATATGAGGGAATAATCTTCTGGTGCTAGAGGCAACAGAAGAGGGTAAATACTGTAGAGACAGACAGAGCTTGGAATACATCCAGTAAATAATTGAGGACATAGGGCGTAAGAGCTACTCTGAGATGAAAAGATTAACGCAGGAGAGGAATTACTGTCCGACTTTACCAAACGTGCAAATTCTACTAGAGCGGATGTTCTAGGCACAAGAAAAATGCAGCTGGAGATAGAAACCAGGCAACCGTTGGCAATTTATTAGAGTTGTCGGATTTTCTGCTGTAAATTTCTCAGAGGATGTGAACTTGTGTGTGTGTGTGTGTGTGTGTGTGTGTGTGTGTGTCTGTGTGTGTATGTATGTATGTGTGTGTGCCAATGCCTGTGACAAAACATCTGCTTTCCATCAACTCTGGATTCCACTAGACGATACGTGATGGTGAAGTTGATTTTCCTTGCTTTTCAAAGAAAGGAAATTTTGTAAGTAGTATGTCATAGTAGTTTGATTGAAATCCTAAGTGTTTCCAAATCCGTGTTGTCCGTATGGACAAAATGTCTGTGTAAGGTGACAGTTTATAAGATGCAATCGTTGCGAGTGGCTCCAGTGTTTTTCCAAATACCTTCACCAAATGAAACCTAATTTAAATTCAACACATTTTGTAACTGTGTACTGATAAGCTCAATTTCAGTGAGGTTGGATGGACGTTTGAGGTCGTGAACTGGATATATTTGAAGAAGAAATCTTGCTGAGCGAGATCACTTCACAGGGGATGTCATACGCTGCCAACTGGTGAATTGTGTTCCTTAAGATTGACTGGTAGTTGACCCATGTCAACTAATAGGAGAACTGTTCAGCAGAGAAAATGCTGGAAGCCGCGATCCAGATACATTCATCAGCGAATGTGAATCTCCCACACGCTCATCTTCCGCAGGCTATCTCACAAGTACGTTACTTTGTCATTGAGAGTGAGTCAGCGAGAGGAGAAAAAGTGTTTAGTGACGGTTTGAGTGCAACACAAAATGGGCCTCAGGATGAATCAGAACGTGTTTATTGTACGCTGTTATGTGAAGGACAATTTTTGGTAAAGGTATGTAGAACTATTTGCGCCGGACTTTAGGAGTGGATGTGTTTTGACAAAACCCCCACCGAACTTTGCAATGCAAAATTTAGTGACAAAATGTTACGGAATGGATTCTGTTGTGCATAAATCCATAGCTATCAGAAAAATTTCGAACACCAGAAAACAAAGCCGTTCTCGTGAATAGAATGGGACAAAGTCAGACGAAATTTCAACGACATTTATCCTTGCACGTGGAATTAAGAGACTGTACTGTCGAAAACTAAGAAGGACCTGCACCTTTACCCTTTCAAATTCCTGTTGCGCATGAGTGAAATCGTCCAGGCGGACTCCCACATGACGAGATCTGCTGATGGGTTCTGAGTGAAGAGCACACAGTAATTTTGGATTGTCAGTTTTTAACTCCTTGAGATGAGGCGTCCTTCAGCCTTTCAGGGTAAGTGAAGTCTTAGAACATGCTCCAGTATCTATCAGGAGATCGCCATCAGTTCGCTGAACAGTCACGCCATAACTTTGATTGTTGCTTGGTCCGCTATTTCTGGTGTCTGCATAGTAACACGACTCTTTCGCCAAACTCCTAATGCTAATCAGTAAGCCCATGAAATGTGTAATATGTATGTACAACAACTCACAGAAGGTGAACTACTGTATGGGTATTTTCAGCATGACGTTGCAGTAACAGTCATCGCCTTGACCAGGTTGTCATGTAATTTTGGGTCAGTTGCGAATACGTATAAAAATTTCTAACTAGCTCAAAGAAAACTCATCTTCCATACTAATGTTTATTTTACTTTTCATTCAAAAAACTGTATATACAATTGATGGACTTTATTGAAAAATCGATGGGAGAGTTTACATCAACGGTTTTGAGCCAGTTTTTTAAAGTTATGTGAAGAGTGTAATCAAGGTGAGTGGCCGTACATCTTGTGCGATACGGGTTAAAAAATTCCATTTTTGAAAATGAATTTTCACAAACATATGTGGAGCCAAACATAGCAGCCAATAAAAGGCTACATTTTTGCAGTCTCCGTATTTTTCTGGGATAAATTTACTCCAAAATTCTTTGGCTTCTGCACTTTTATACGTTTGCGTGGAAACAGTTTCCTACGAGTCTGTTGTCTCCATTTTGAGTAAAGGCTTTGAAAAAAATGGCTCTGAGCGCTATGTGACTTAACATCTGAGGTCATCAGTCCCCTAGAACATAGAGCTACTTAAACCTAACTAACCTAAAGACATCACACACATCCATGCCCGAGGCAGGATTCGAACCTGCGACCGTAGCGGTCGCGTGATTCCAGACTGAAGCGCCTAGAACCGCTCGGCCTAAAGACTTTGAAAGGTGGAACAACTTCGTAGTCGCATCAGTCAGTAATGCAACTGGAGAAACTTCAAAAGACTTGTGACAACTTCTCTTTCTTTGTAGAGTCATGGAGTCTTCCTGCAGAGTCTAAGAACTGACATAAAATCTGAAAACACCATGTCTGTTTAATAATTATTTTTATATTCAAGAATTGTTGGAAAATGGATAAATTGTAGACTTGAAATGTCTTTTTCAAAAGGAAAGAAGACACACGTTTTGTAAGATCGGGTATAAAATTTCCATCTGTATAAAAGATAGACCTACAGTGAATTTACGCTTTGTGTAGGCTCCATAATTATCTGCCTGGAATGATTTTCTGAGAAGGCATTTGGTACAAAGTAGGAAGGTGTTTTAGCCGGGCGCAGTGGCCGAGCGGTTCTAGGTGCTACAGTCTGGAACAACGCGACCGCTACGGTCGCAGGTTCGAATCCTGCCTCGGCCATGGATGTGTGTTATGCCCTTAGGTTAGTTAGGTTTAAGTAGTTCTAAGTTCTAGGGGACTGATGACCTCAGATGTTAAGTCCCATAGTGCTCAGAGCCATTTGTTTAAGGAGTTTTATGCGTACCATCGAATTTAAACATGTATTCTTTCCAACACGGTCAGCAATTTCTCTACTTTAAGACTATAACTGGTGCAGTATGCCATCAACAATTCCGTGTTAAGATGTTGTTCACTTGTTCTTGGTCGAGGGTGGACAGAGGATATTCGCGGAGACGGATCTCGTCCCAAGCACAGCTCGGTGACAAGAACGCCCAACTTGCTTCGCAACAATGGCCTGCAGGCTAGGCACGATTAAAGCTCTGTGCTGCCCCCGGGTGGCCGCCTGAGTCATTTCGGACGTCAGAGTTTCTGGCCAGTTCTGCGGAGGGTCTGCCTGACAGTAGCAGCGGAGGCGGCGGCGGCGGCGGCGGCGGCGGCGTTGCCCGCATTCCAGGAGACGAGCCGGCTGCTGCTCGGCCAAGTCTCAGCTAGTCGCCGGATTAGCGAAACATTCTCCCGAGAGGCAAACCGTCAAGTTTTCAACTGTTAACTCTGAGACACCCTCAGGACTACTTCTTTTTCTACAAAATGACACGCATTTTGCTCTGAAAGATGTAGTGTCTGTTACTGTAAGTGTTGATATTTAGAGCACTTCAAAATATATCGCTGACGATCGTCCTGATGTCTCAGAGAACATTTTTTTTTTTTTTTTTTTTTTTTTTTCATCAGTCTACTGACTGGTTTGATGCGGCCCGCCACGAATTCCTTTCCTGTGCTAACCTCTTCATCTCAGAGTAGCACTTGCAACCTACGTCCTCAATTATTTGCTTGACGTATTCCAATCTCTGTCTTCTTCTACAGTTTTTGCCCTCTACAGCTACCTCTAGTAACATGGAAGTCATTCTCTCATGTCTTAGCAGATGCCCTATCATCCTGTCCCTTCTCCTTATCAGTGTTTTCCACATATTCCTTTCCTCACCGATTCTGCGTAGAACCTCCTCATTCCTTAACTTATCAGTCCACCTAATTTTCAACATTCGTCTGTAGCACCACATCTCAAATGCTTCGATTCTCTTCTGTTCCGGTTTTTCCACAGTCCGTGTTTCACTACCATACAATGCTGTACTCCAGACGTACATCCTCAGAAATTTCTTCCTCAAATTAAGGCCGGTATTTGTTATGAGTAGCCTTCTCTTGCCTTAGCGAGCCTGCTTTTGATGTCCTCCTTGATCCGTCCGTCATTGGCTACTTTACTGCCTAGGTAGCAGAACTCCTTAACTTCTTTGACTTCGTGACCATCAATCCTGATGTTAAGTTTCTCGCTGTTCTCATTTCTACTACTTCTCATTACCTTCGTCTTTCTCCGATTTACTCTCAAACCATATTGTGTACTCATTAGACCGTTCATTCCGTTCAGCAGATCATTTAATTCTTCTTCACTTTCACTCAGGATAGCAATGCCATCAGCAATTCGTATCATTGATATCCTTTCACCTTGTATTTTAATTCCACTCCTGAACCTTTCTTTTATTTCCATCATTGCTTCCTCGATGTACAGATTGAAGAGTAGGGGCGAAAGGCTATAGCCGTGTCTTACACCCTTCTTAATACGAGCACTTCGTTCTTGATCGTCCACTCTTATTATTCCCTCTTTGTTGTTGTACATATTGTATATGACCCGTCTCCCCCCTTAGCTTACCCCTACTTCTTTCAGAATCTCGAACAGCCTGCACCATTTTATATTGTCTAACGCTTTTTCCAGGTCGACAAATCCTATGAAAGTGTCTTGATTTTTCTTTAGCCTTGCTTCCATTATTAGCTGTAACGTCAGAATTGCCTCTCTCGTCCCTTTACTTTTCCTAAAGCCAAACTGATCGTCACCTAGCACATTCTCAATTTTCTTTTCCATTCTTCTGTATATTATTCTTATAAGCAGCTTCGATGCATGAGCTATTAAGCTGATTGCGCGATAATTCTCGCACCGTAAGTCCTTCAAAGCTCTTTTAAATTCCGATTCTAATACTGGATCCCTTACCTCTTCTAAATCGACTCCTGTTTCTTCTTCTGTCATATCAGACAAATCTTCTCCCTCATAGAGGCTTTCAATGTATTCTTTCCACCTATCTGCTCTCCCCTCTGCATTTAACAGTTGAATTCCCGTTGCACTCTTAAAGTTACCACCGTTGCTTTTAACGTCACCAAAAGTTGTTTTGACTTTCCTGTATGCTGAGTCTGTCCTTCCGACAATCATATCTTTTTCGATGTCTTCACATTTTTCCTGCAGCCATTTCGTCTTAGCTTCCATGCACTTCCTATTTATTTCATTCCTCAGCGACTTGTATTTCTGTATTCCTAATTCTCCCGGAACATGTTTGTACTTCCTCCTTTCATCAATCAACTGAAGTATTTCTTCTGTTACCCATGGTTTCTTCGCAGCTACCTTCTTTGTACCTATGTTTTCCTTCCCAACTTCTGTGATGGCCCTTTTTAGAGATGTCCATTCCTCTTCAACTGTACTGCTTACTGCGTCATTCCTTATTGCTGTATCTATAGCGTTAGAGAACTTCAAAACGCATCTCGTCATTCCTTAGTACTTCCGTATCCCACTTCTTTGCGTATTGATTCTTCCTGACTAATGTCTTGAACTTCAGCCTACTCTTCATCACTACTATATTGTGATCTAAGTCTATATCTGCTCCTGGGTACGCCTTACAATCCAGTATCCGATTTCGGAATCTCTGTCTGACCATGATGTTATCTAATTGAAATCTTCCCGTATCTCCCGGCCTTTTCCAAGTATACCTCCTCCTCTTGTGATTCTTGAACAGGGTATTCGCTATTACTAGCTGAAACTAGCTGGAACACTTACATAATGAAAAGGAATCTTTTAATTTAAGGCAAGGTCTAATCAGACAAAAGTTGTGAAGTATTTCGGAGGTATTTAATTTTTCTGAATAATAAGGCGTTGTTGTGGGTACAGACGTATTACCCAGTTGTGAGCAGTGTTGGTTTGGATCGGGCCGTGCGGTGTTCGCGAAAAGCCGAAATGGTTAGGGCTACTCGTCGCGATAAGAGGAAAATTGGGTTTCGATTCCCTGTCCGGTACAACTTTTCATATGTCAGAACTGAGTAATATATGTGTATCCATTGCATTAAGAGAAAATCTGGAATAATATTTCATACAGCTACTGATCAGTAAATCAAACGTAAAAGTCACCCATTTATATTAGAGGTGGAGTGCAATGAATAGTGTAACATTATCTTGTATGTAAGAAGGATCTATGGGTACATGGTCGACAATCTCAAATTACTAATGAATGTTTCCCAGACGACATACCAGTTTTTACTGAACTGAAGTACACTCAGAGACACACGAAGATAACCTTAAGAATAGGCCTAATTAAAGCTGGAGATGAAGTTTTTGAGAGGAGATGGTTCAATCTATATCCACGCAGATATATAAGAAATGACTTCGTAGTAATGCAATGCTCAAAACTGGCTCTGAGCACTATGGGACTTCTGAGGTCTTTAGTCCCCTAGAACTTAGAACTTCTTAAACGTAACTAACCTACGGACATCAAACACATCCATGCCCGAGGCAGGATTCCAATCTGCGACCGTAGCGGGCAATGCTTCAACATTGTAATAATTACTACTACTTGGAAAGGATGTAAACAGACAGGACGTAAAAAGCAAAAAATTTACCAATCACTTCTTGATGGTTTATTAAACTAGATATTCACGAAAGTTATTAAAACTTTATATAATAATGGTTACGAAAAAAGAAAATGAATGAGCTGGAATTAGAAGTGGGTGTAGTACACCGAAGATTAAGCAGCATCTGAATGCGAATAGAAAAGAGCGGTAAATATGAATTTAAAGTTGTCAAAGATAACGATTTTCAATTACTATTTGATACATCTACAACAAAATGAACCTCGTCTTTTTGGGAGAGTAGGCATTTATAAAGTACATACGGTGTAGGGTGTCCCAAAAATATTTTTTTTACAAACTTTGGAGACAGGCTTCCTACTGCATAATAAGAAAAATGTTGCTATAAACGTATATCCGAAAATGCTTCTTTTTCGAGTTATTAATGTGAGCTGAGATATAATGGACCTCGAGGTACAGCCCAAAAACTTCACTTTACAACTCACTCGTTAGACTGATTGCATAGTAAGTGGCGTTATGTGGCCAGGGAGACTTGTTTACATTCGTCAGTCCTCGGTCTTCAACGTGTCCATTGTGTGTATGTACTAGAGGTAGCGAGTACTCCGTTCAAATATACTAGGGTAATTTTGTGAACAGGCAGACATGATTTTTATGTACGGTCGTGAAAATGCTAAATGATACGACACTGCACGGCCATATCAGATGCCCCTTCCAGACCGAAGACAGTCAGTAAACCTTTGTTGCTATGTATCGCCGCGTTTCCCAGAAGGATCCGTAACACCATAAACTACATGTTGTCCGCACGCCTGATCAAGAAGAACACTTTCTACAGACTGTCCTAGAAAAACGAGACATTAGTGCATTTGGTACATCACCAGGTTCAACGGGGAGGAGACTCCACGAGCAACTCACATACGCATTGCCTCACGCCTACCAAGCACGGGAGACTTTTACCGATAGAATGTTGCACAAACTACCAATCCACTGTTTGTCTCCTCAGTTTTGTTTGTAAAAGAGGAAACGTCCGGAAGTGATAGAATAACAAATTACCACAACCATCACATATACTCTGATCGCAATCCACTTGCTACACTACAGAGTAGACATCAGCAGTAGTTTAAGATTAGTGGGTGGGCTAGAACTGGAGGTGAATCTTTGGTAGGGCCATACTTTCTTCCAGCACCTCTTACAGGCACTGTCTACATGGATTTTATTCAGAGCACCTAAAAAGGAATTCTAGAACTTGGGCCCCTGCAAATATGAAAAAAAAATGCTTTATGCATGACGGAGCTACAGCCCATTTCAGTATAAGTGTTCGAGATGCACTGGCTGTTTTCTACCATGAGAGATGGATAGGTAGAAGTGGACCAGTTCCATGGCCTTCTCGTTCCCCCGACCTCAACCCATTGGC